>NC_139344.1:61740906-61813406 GCF_055883805.1 Amblyomma maculatum
ACTGCTTTATTTAGGTTTTGCGAAATGCAAGGATCCGTTGAAGTGTTCAGACTGTCCCTCTGTGATGTTTGCGCTGAACAACCCTGACTACTTTCCTGGGTAACGTGGGCTGTCCTGGCACGCTCGCCCTCCCATCCAATGGTCTTCCGTATCAGTCGTTGTCGGGAAAAGGAATTGGACGCAAGTATCGCAAGCTTAAAAGAAAGAGAATGTTGGCGGGCAGTCCCCTGCTAAGATTATTTAGTAAATCTAGAACGATAAGAGCTAGGACTCCACGATGGCTACACTGCAGCAGTACCTACATGCTAGGTCACTTAACAAAAAATTAAGAGGCAGTTTAGCTTCGCTAAGCACGGAGATACATGAAGAAGTATTTAATACTCGTTTACCCAAATATTGCTTCCTTTATTTCTGCTTTTTCGTTTATGGCGATGGTTAGCTAAATATTAAAATGTGCTTTAGAGATTTATTTGGATGAAAGAGATCTAATTAGGGTCTTTAGTGCTACTTTGTGAAGGGACGTAAAGGCGATGACACGTGAACCACACTACAAAGTGAGAGAGTTGTAGCTTAGCACGTGTGGAAATCGGGTACTGAGATTGTCTGTTGTGTCGCATAGCTGCACTGGGGGGTTCTGTATGTCGCTCTTTACGGAATGTTGTTATAACCGTTGTTTCTTACTGAGAGATGTCAATGTTTTTTTGTTTTTTTTTTTTACTTATCGTCTGACAATTACGCTGGGCAAGATCACTGTTGGAGCGTTTGGTTGTTTCGTGAAATTGTCTAAGCCGCAAGATTTCTATGTACTCCAATCCTCGGTTGAATATTTAACCAGTGCTACCAGAGACATTGTCTTGCAAAGCAACTTTGGGGAGGAACTGCAAATAATAATTGACGACCTAAACAAGAAACGTAGAAAGGTAGGCTTGAAAATCAATATGCAGAAGACTAAGGTAATGCTCAACAGCCTCGGGAAGGAGCAGCAGTTTACATTAGGTAGCGAAGTACTGGAAGTAGTAGGCGAATATGTCTACTTAGGACAGGTAGTAACCGCCGATCCGGACCATGAAAAGAAAATAACAAGAAGAATAAGATTGGAATGGAGCGCATTTGGCAAGCACTCACAGATTCTGACTATCAGCTTACCGGTATCGCTCAAGAGGAAAGTATACAACAGTTGCATCTTACCTGTACTCACCTATGGGGCTGAAACGTGGAGGCTAACCAAGAGGGTTCTACTAAAGTTGAGGACAACCCAGAGGGCTATGGAACGAAAAATGGTAGGGGTAACATTAAGAGATAGGAAGCGTACAGTGTGGGTCAGAGAAATAACTCAAATTACCGACATTCTAGAGGAAATTAAGAAGAAATGGGCTTGAGCAGGACATGTAGTGCAAAGAGAGGATAACCGATGATCGCTTAAGGTAACAAACTGGATTCCAAGGGAAGAAAAGCGTAGCAGGGGGCGGCAGAAAGTTACGTGGGCGGATGAGGTTAAGAAGTTCTCGGGAGTGGGGGGGGGGGTGAAGTGGATGCAGCTAGCACAGAACCGGGCTAATTGGAGAAATATGGGAGAGGCCTTCGCCCTGCAGTGGGTATAGTCAGGCTGATGATGATGGTGACCAGAACGTGGCGTTACAGCGATTTTGTCGATGTATCCTTGCCTGTCCCTTTATACTTGTAATTATACTCTTCTGGGCAGGGACAAAATATATTTAAACATGTAAATATGTAAGACCAATGCCTGTGCACAGCCTGCTGGGAAGACTTTTTCTTAAATTGCTTGTAGGGGATCTGCCCTTGAGGACATTGATGGCGTAAAAGAAAATCTTCGTACCAGAGGTGTCTGCTGTATTTTATGTACATAGCCAGTGAAACTTGAGCATGTATTTACAGATTGTTAGGATCGAGTTTCCTTTGGAGTGTCTTAGAGAGAACTTTGCCTAAGGATTTCCCGTTTGACTGACTTGGAATTCCAATTTTATCAGTAGAGAATAGTGATGGTGTTCCGTATGGTATGCTAACGCTACCGGGTTTGCATGCCATATGGAAAAAGCGAATGGCTATTCGCCATTTGGTCATGCAAGAGATATCCGAGAGTATTTTGGAGATTCTGTTCTGGCAAATACTACCTGTAAAACTCAGTCATGTGTGCCTGAGTTATCAGTCTATTGGAAAAAGTGGCAAGCTTGCGCATCTTATAATCAGAGGAATTGCCTATACATCGGCTCGCAGTGACGATTCAGTTAGTATATATTGTGCTTTGTAAAATAAAGAAATAAAATATATCCTTGATTAGCCCAATTATTTTCGTTGTTCATTTGATTTACCACACTACCAGATGCCCATTCTGCAGGAAAAACAATATTACCATTTTCACTGACCCCCCCACGCTTTCTTATTTTGCGGCACGTATCACGCTACAGCCTGAATTGTCTCAATACAACCCGCAATAGCAATATGAGCTTTAGGCCATTGATCTCAAAGCAATTAGGCCGCAGATATGGGAACTGTTAATCTCGAAACACTGTAATAACGCATAATCACAAGCTGACTTATTGAAACTAGATTTAATGACTGCTATTTCTTTATCATATTTCTGAAAGCGAAAATAATTGTACATAAAACCGATCAGGTTCGTTTTGCGAAAAAAAAATTTTTTTTCGCACTTAATGGCCACGTTTATATTGAAATGCATATTGAAATTCCCAAATATTGAAATGCCAGAAACATTAACATTTTCAGGCACGACGCTAAATGCGCAAAAAATTTCTGGCCAGTAAACTCATATTTAAGTGTTGTCGATTTCTTCTATTGTGAATTTTGCCACACGTAATTTAATTTATTCTCAGTACGTTTTCATTAAGTGCATTTTGGAGTGAATTTCTTCGGGCATATGCTGATAACTCTTAGCGCAGAATGCGCCTCAGGGTACATGGCCCACGAGCTGGCAGAAGATGACGACAAAACCTCGCTTGCAGGGCGGAAGGCGAACGTCCTGGGATGGCTCCGAACGGTGGCTGCCGGCGGCTGGACACTGCTCAGTCCTAGCGACGCAGCATGGAGCACCATTGCGACGGCCTCTAGCGTCCCCTCTGAACAGTCTTCGTGTGTCCCAGGTAACGCGGCTGCCTTCAGTGAAGCTATAGCTTGTCGCACTGTTTATTTGCAGCAAAAATGGATCGCGGGGCTGTGGTAACGATGAGTTAGTGACGATGGGGCACCGGCAGTGGTGCACGCCGCAGTGGTGCACGCCGCAGTGTTGACTTACGTTGTAAGAAATGCTCTGGCTCGAATTTACCATTTCTGCCGAGTGCTATATCAAGGTGTCCCACTTTAAATTTTGGGTTATTGACAAGTCGTCGAGTGTGGAAGTACACCACGGGCGTATCAGCTTTTCTACCAATAGATTTCGTCGTCAGTGCCAAAATGAAGCAGTCGGGAGTAAATGGCATTCAGAGCGCTTTGAGTACATTTCGCTACTCTTCCAAAGTTTGAGTACAGGAGGAGAAGTGTGTCCTCCTTATTCAACTGGAGGCGTTACATTTGACGTGCCCGCTTGCCAGACAAGAGTGCTTTTCAAATTTTATTTCAATATGTGCTTATACAGTTGTGTTCACAAAAAGTCGCAAACCCCTGACGAACTACAGACAATAAGATTTTAACTGGTTAGACATAACCACGAGTGCTATGGACAGTAATCGGTGCATTCCAATAACATATGGTTAGCTGAGGCTTCAAAAAGGGGCCTCAAGTAACGTTTTTTGGTTCTGAAATAAGCCGTCGCTACTAGTCAGAGAATCTCTCCCATTTCCACCGCCCTTTTAATTTATCCTGCTACTCCGATGCCTTAACACGCTGCATATTAGTCATTATTTCTCGCCATAAAATTATCTTGACCATTTTTTGTTTGGTGGTGGTGGTGAAAACGTTTATTTGAAGTAGAGGTGTGGACCCCCTAGGGGAACCCACATACTAGGGGGTATCCCTAGTCCGGCACCCCATTGGTCGAAGCCGCCGTCCTGGCTCTCTGGACTACGGCCTTTTGGACTTGAAGGTCTGAGCAGCCAAGCAGGGCCACCTCCCAGCTGTCTTGTGTAGAGTCAGGGTATTAATTGAAGGAAACTTCGCCAAACAAAAAAAGTCACGTGCTCCTGCAACTTTTTTTGTTCGGTGAAGTTGTCTTGAATGAATAATTTTCAGCTTTCTGAGATAGAGGGCAGACTGCACTTCGTTGCTATCTCTTCGCTGGAGAGACAAACCCATTAGTGCATTTCAATCGCAAAAAACTTGCCAAGGGCAGGGTATTCCCATAGATAATGCGTGGATAAAGGCCTTCAACTATTATACCGTCTGCAAACTTCAGTCCTATAATGAAGTTCGTTTGTGTTCCAACCATCCATAATCTAGCATACTATAAGCATCCGAAGCTGCCAACCACTGCCTTTGAATGATATATAGGGAGGTAAATGAGTCTGCCTCAAGTAAAAGTGAAAGAAAGCTACACTGCTTCACGCACTCTCGGCCGCGCAATTCATTTCGGTATCCGTATTTTGGCCAGTGTTGCAGACCGAGTGTGAGCAAGCAAGCATCCGTGGGGTCCCCCAAGATCCAGCGTCGAGGCCTCGGAGCATGAAGAATCGCCCTCCTAGCCCCTGCCAAGTCATCCATGACTACGTGAGCACAAGCGGGCGTAGCAGCGAGCCGCACTCCGAGGAGGCTTTCGAGCCTGCAGTCGCCGCTGTCGAGCCGCCCCTGGTAGCAGCGTGGATTCTACTTGCTGTGTCACCTTAACCGTGAGTTTGTCCGCATCTTTGACAATTTCTGCTAAAGCAGGAGCCGCATTGCTTCCCCTCCCTTCCCCATAAAAAGAAAATAAACAAACAATTCATCCGAGATACTTAAAAACGGTTACGTGTATGAATGCCAAGGCTCTCTTGGGCAATGCGTTGCCGCGATGGCCGCTCCCATCGCTACTTTTGCGGCGCGCGCCAACACACGACTGGTAATGAACTTTCTGCGTACTCATGCGTACTCATGCGTACTCATGTGATAAAGGCGGGGCGTGCAATTGGAGGTACTGTACATATGTCTTCGGTTCAAATCCCTATCGCGAACCAGCCTCTAACTTAACTAGCAGGTGCAAGATAAATGGCGAACGAAATGATATGACACCACCTGGAAAGCTGCACGAAGAACAGTTGCAAATGCCGCGCCTAAGGCGACAAGGAGAGGGTGGTGGGGTCTTCCACAGGGGTATCATCTGTTATGCATACCGTCGTCTTGCACACCGTCTCCGTGCCAGACAACGGCTG
Organism: Amblyomma maculatum; assembly: GCF_055883805.1. Lineage (NCBI taxonomy): Eukaryota > Metazoa > Arthropoda > Arachnida > Ixodida > Ixodidae > Amblyomma > Amblyomma maculatum. Next base: position 61,746,222 of record NC_139344.1, read on the forward strand.
TTGCGACGCCATCTTTATAAGTACTATTGACTATGAAGAATACCAAGCCAAATGCATTTGCGAGTATTGGGACTAGAAAAGCCTTCCCCTCACAAGCATGCGCAGAACTCCTCGAGGCAACTAGCCTTCGGATTGTATCGCCTCCAATTACCATGACTCTTCCACCTTCGCTGTGACTTCGCTTTGGGAGCAGTCATGGTATGGTATAAAAAGGGGGATGTCAGCTGGAGTGGATCAGATAACTACAGATTTTCTGAAGGACGGTGGGGGATATCGGGCTAGAAAAACGGGCCACACTGTAAACTAAGTGCCTGGTGTCATCGACGATACCGGAGCCATGGAAGAATGCACACATTATCCTCATTCATAAGAAAGGGGACTCTAAGGACCTTAAAAATTACACACCAATCAGCTTACTATCTGTTACGTATAAGGTATTTACTAAGGTAATCGCAAATAGAATCAGGACAACCTTAGACTGCAATCAAGCAAAGGATCAAGCAGGTTTTCGGAAGCGGTACTTTACTATCGATCATATCCATATTATCAATCAGGTGATAGAAAAATGCTCGGAATATAACCAGCCCTTATACATAGCATTCATTGATTACGAAAAAGCATTTGACTCAGTTGAAATCTCGGCGGTGATGCAGGCATTGCGAAATCAGGGGGTAGACGAGCCGTACGTGAAAGTGCTGGAAGATATATATAGTGGTTGCACAGTAAGCATAGTTCTGCATAAAGAAAGTAACAAAATTCCCATAAAGAAAGGTGTTAGGCAAGGAGACACAATCTCCCCAGTACTATTCACAGCTTGCTTAGAGGAGGTATTCAGAGACTTGGAATGGGAGCAGTTAGGGATAAGGGTAGATGGAGAATACCTCAGTAATCTGCGATTTGCTGATGACATTGCCTTGCTAAGCAACTCGGGAAATGAACTGCAAATAATGATTGGTGACCTAGACAGGAAAAGTATAAAGGTAGGCTTGAAAATCAATATGCAGAAGACTAAGGTAATGTTCAACAACCTCGGGAAGGAACAGCAGTTTACATTAGGTAGCGAAGTACTGGAAGTAGTAGGCGATTATGTCTACTTAGGACAGGTAGTAACCGCAGATCCGGACCAGGAAAAGGAAATAACAAGAAGAATAAGATTAGGATCGAGCGCATTTGGCAAGCACTCGCAGATTATGACTACTAGCTTACCGGTATCGCTCAAGAGGAAAGTATACAACAGTTGCATCTTACCTGTACTCACCTAAATGGCTGAAACGTGGAGGCTAACCAAGAGAGTTCTACTTAAGTTGAGGACAACCCAGAGGGCTATGGAACGAAAAATGGTAGGGGTAACATTAAGAGATAGGAAGCGTGCAGAGTGGGTCAGAGAAATAACTCAAGTTACCGACATTCTAGTGGAAATTAAGAAGAAGAAATGGGCATGGGCAGGACATGTAGTGCAAAGAGAGGATACCCGATGGTCGCTTAAGGTAACAAACTGGATTCCAAGGGAAGGAAAGCGTAGCAGGGGGCGGCAGAAAGTTAGGTGGGCGGATGAGATTAAGAAGTTCTCAGGGGTCAAGTGGATGCAGCTAGCACAGAACCGGGTTAAGTGGAGAAATATGGGAGAGGCCTTCGCCCTGCAGTGGGTACAGTCAGGCTGATGATGATGATGATGATGATGATGATGATGATGATGATGATGATGATGGTGTAGGCTGATAAAACAAGCCCTGCTTCTCGCTAATCATGGTGAAAAGTGCGAATACCAATTTGTGACCACTACATCTGTACCTAGATATAAACAAATGGTTCTCGCTGTAGCTTCTAGCGTTCATCGTGCCTGCCTCCGTGGACTTAGGGTGTTATGACACTCGAGGAATAATCTCGGCGAAACTTCGAGCAAAAAGCGCTATGTGCCACACTTATCGAAAGAACACGTGGCTCTAGCGAAGCGAGCAGCTGGCGGGGTTCGGCGTCAGTGAATAGAAGAGAAAGTGTTTTTTGTTTGCCGTTTTCATACGAAACAAAACTCACAGCAGTGCACCGAAGTCCTTCTTCTCAAAATGGATGTAGTTTAATGAACGTGCGAAAACTAAAATAAACCCTTTTCAAGGAATCGTCTTCGCAAGAAACTTGGGGCTCCGCAGTTTCTTAGAAATTTCCTGTTATTTGCTTTTAAGAAGAAGGGTGTTGTCAAAAGAAATGAAACATGGACCAGAAGCAGTAATAGCGCCTTTCGATAATAGGCATATGTTTTTCCCACTAAAAAAAGTTTCGCTCTCTTTGAGGAATAAATCATCACATGGAGGGCGAACTTATTGCAGCAGAATATAAAACTGCTCGGAGGCGCAATGTATAGCTAGTCACTTGTTACGGGCCGTTGTCATGGCCTGCGGCGTTAGTGAATAAGCACTTTATTGTGCATCGGTAAGGGGCTGTGTTCTCTTCCAGCCTTTTCAATTGCGGTTTCTACTTGGTCATAGGCCACCAACCACCGCGGGTTCGAGCGTCGCGCGAGCCGAAACCCCGATCAGCCGTCACCGCACGCGCACTGAAACACGGCAGCGCGCACTCATTCTCCACCGGGAGGAGAGCACTGCGCTGCAGGGACACAAACCTCCAAGTTCACAAAGGAGACGTTTATTGAAACGCCATCCTCCAGCGGCACACACACACACACACACACACACACACACACACACACACACACACACACACACACACACACACACACACACACACACACACACACACACACACACACACACACACACACACACACACACACACACACACACACACACACAGACAGACACACACACACACACACACACACACACACACACACACACACACACACACACACACACACACACACACACACACACACACACACACACACACACACACACACACACACACACACACACACACACGCACATACACACACATACGCAGTCACCGTGTCAAGGGAGCGCGCGAGGAGCAAGGCTCCCCTGCGCGCACGAAGTGACACGGAGTGCGCGCCGCAAGCACGCAAGGGCGTGCTGTGATCTCTCTCTCGCAGTGACCAAAGGGTTCCTTTGAGAGAGAGTGGGCAACTACCGCAAGGTACGCCTGTCGCGGATCGTTGGATCACGATCGACAGGCTCGAGCTTCGCTCTCAGGTACGACCCGGAGCAGACGAACTCGAGTACACACTGGTCTGCGCGGACAAATGCCGGCAGACAAGAACAGTTGCGTACGCACCTTGCGATGTCTCGGAGGGGTTTCTCCCCGGGCTCCGCTCGGACAGTCGCGCGAGCGCGGCTGTCGAAGCGGTGCCGTGTTCCCGCCAAAAGGCGCCAATGAGAACAGCCACTGGGACGCCAGGGCGGAGCTGTGGCCCGAACGACAATGACAAGTCGCTCGAGCCCCTCTCCGTCGCCTCAGGCGGGAGAAAGGGAACGAGGAGAACAACTTGGAAGCGAGCGGCGGCCGCGCAAAGGGCAGCCGCAGCAAGCCCGAATCCCACATCCTCCTCTCCTTAATTGCCCTCCTACCCATCAGCGAAAGAACGCGGCAGGTCCCCAGCATGAAGAAATGAATGCTATCCTCACGCAACAAGTCAACTATGCTTCAGCTTCAGCCAAAAAGATCTCGAAAAGACAGACACTCAAGAAAGACGAACATTAGCAAGGCGCACAAAAAAAATGAACAAGATGACATGAAGAACAATGTACAAAGTTCCGACGGCGAAGTAACAGCTATGTACAGAACACACTATGTACAGAACACAACTATGTACAGAACACAACTATGTACAGAAGTTCCAAAGTTCGTCGGTGCAGCTCAGGGAGCCTGCGGTGACTCACCGCTCGTTGACTTCTGGGTGGCCAACGTTCATCCTTGGCTGCAAACGATCTCGGTCGGTGGTGGTACAGGTTAGGTGCAGGGACAGCGAACACGCCGCAGGGGTCCCGGGTGTGGAAAGTCCGTGACTCCGTGGCGATCCAAGACGCACATGGGAAGACCGCGCGGGGCTTCCTTTCCACCGCGCTCCGCACACGCCGGCAAACACACATGGCGCGACGTCGTCGCCTCCACGCCCAGGCACGCACACGCACAGCCACTCACACACCAAACAAAGGGTGATGCCGACCTTCAGCGGCGAACCTGTCCCGAGCACCTTCGCAACCGCGGCGGCCTTGGGTGAAAGGGGCATCGTCCATGCTCCCCGTCCCCAACTTCCTTTCCACCCACACCGGAAAAAGCGCGCGTCGGTGCTGCCTAATTAGCAACCCTCGCAGTTTCAAGAAGAAAGAGGAGAGATGACGCGCTGTACAAAAGAAGGCACTCACTGTACAAAATTTACAAGTTAAGAAGCAAGAATGGAAACAGAAGAAAGCGAAAAATGGGAACAGAGGCACACACACAAAAAAATAATAATAAAGCACACAGGCTGGAACTGAGCGAGCTAGAAAAGGGGGAGACCAACCTTGCTTCCGGGTAGGGTTGAACGAGCAAGCTCGCTCGGTGAAGCGGTATGCCTTCGGTTGCGGAAAAGGCCCGTCGTCCGGCATTAGTCACACAGGTGAACGTCGCCTCACCTTGTACCGGTGCGGGGCACGGCTGCGTTCCACCGCATCGGTTGTGCCTTGGCACTTGCCTGTGGTGACAATGGGCACCAGCGCAAGCTCGTCAGACCGTTACGCATGGGCCTTCAGGTCAACGATGTAGGCACGGCTGGCTTTCCCCATAGGGGGATTCTCCAGCAATGAGCCCCTGCTTGTTACTGGGGAAATGCCCCATGAAATCGCAGGTGGCCATCTGCCACGGACGCACACTGTCAGTTGGTTTCGTCATGCCCGGTGGCTTGCCACCCCTCGACTTCTCCATTTGACAGACATGGCAGGAACGGCAACAGCGGAAAATGTCGCGCTTCATGCCGGGCTGCAGTCACCGATTGACTCAGTTTCTTGAAACCTTGGAGCCACTCAGATGACCAGCCAATGGTTTGTCGTGAGAGAACGGAACAGAGCGCCGCTCAGACATTGGGGAATAGCCACATCAAATTGTTCATGGACTCATCATCCGTGGCTATGTATTTCAGCGCGAGCCCGTCGTGGCCCAGCAATTATGAATCCCCGGGGCACGCCGCGACACACGTTGGCTCGTGCCCCCCTGCGCCCGCTCAATACAAGTAGCGTAACGGCGCTGCGCCCGCTGCAATACAAGCAGCGTAACGGCGCTTCGTCTCCCAGAGACCGTCGCTGACATCGCGACAAAACGGGTCATTCTGCTGGACCGTCGTAGCTCTTCATGGCTGAAAACGATCCCAGTCATCCCAAAGGAGAGCCTGGTTTCGTCCCCCCGCAGGTTCGCAGCAAAACTTCCGCTGGAATCGGCATCTCAGATGTGCTCACAAAGAGCTTTCACCCTCGCCTGCTTTGCGAAGCGCTGCTTACCCGGATAGCGGAATGGGGAACCCGTCTGCGGGCGTCCCCTCCGTGCCGATCTGCGGCTCGTCCGCTGTTTCGCCCCCTTCGCCTGCCGGCGTAAAGACGCCGCCGCGGGCGAGTGGAGCACGGGATAGCGCGTCAGCTACCACGTTCGTTCTCCCCTGTAGATACTGCCCCGAAAAGTCGAAATGCTGTACCAAGAGAGAATGGCGCACCAGCCGGCTCGCAAGTTCACGGAGCCGCATCAGCCAACTGAGCGCCCTGTCGGCGCGGTTTCCAGAGGGAGCCACGGCCGACGCCTCGCCGTTCCCCGAACAGAAATGACTGCTAGCGGGGTACGGGTGCTGTTGTGCGGAGATGCCATCAGCGGCGGCGTCGCGCACATTGCTTCCGCAACGGCGTAAAGCTGAAACAGCGGAGGCATATGGTCAACGGTCACACCGCAGGGTGGTCCGAAGAACCATGTTCGTGTTTCAGTGCCTTTGCCGAGTGCCGCGCAGGGGGCGGCAGGCATGGCGCATGAGCTTGATCGTCAAGGCGACCGGCTCGGCCGATGTGCTGTCCAACGACTCATGGAGCCAGGGACAATTCACGTTGGGCGCCAGTTGTGGTTTCTACTTGGTCATAAGCCACCAACCACCGCGGGTTCGAGCGTCGCGCGAGCCGAAGCCCCGATCAGCCGTTACCACGCGCACACTGAAACACCGCAGCGCGCATTCAACCTCCACCGGGAGGAGAGCACTTCGCTGCAAGGACACCAACCTCCAAGTTCACGAAGGAGACGTTTATTGAAACGCCATCCTCCAGCGGCACACACACACACACGTGCGCACACACACACACACAAGCACACACATACACATATTTACAAACGCACATACGCACACACATACACATATTTACAAACGCACATACACACACATACGCAGTCACCGTGTCAAGGGAGCGCGCGAGGAGCAAGGCTCCCCTGCGCGCACGAAGCTACACGGAGTGCGCGCCGCAAGCACGCAAGGGCGTGCTGTGATCTCTCTCTCGCAGTGACCAAAGGGTTCCTTTGAGAGAGATTGGGCAACCACCGCAAGGTACGCCTGTCGCGGATCGTTGGATCACGATCGACAGGCTCGAGCTTCGCTCTCAGGTACGACCCGGAGCAGACGAACTCGAGTATACATTGGTCTGCGCGGACAAAGGCCGGCAGACAAGAACAGTTGCGTACGCACCTTGCGATGTCTCGGAGGGGTCTCTCCCCGGGCTCCGCTCGGACAGTCGCACGAGCGCGGCTCTCGAAGCGGTGCCGTGTTCCCGCCAAAAGGCGCCAATGAGAACAGCCACTGGGACGCCAGGGCGGAGCTGTGGCCCGAACGACAATGACAAGCCGCTCGAGCCCCTCTCCGCCGCCTCAGGCGGGAGAAAAGGAACGAGGAGAACAAGAGACCACTGAAAGTTGCACGCACCGGGATAAAACTGCTCAACTCTGTAACCAGTAGCCGCAGCAGCCATGATTTTTATTTGCATTGCTTAATGCTGATTTGTTTTTCTCTCCGTTGAGATGGGAGTAACGGTTTTTTTTTCTTTTTTTAGAGCGTACTTCACAGCAATGTAGGCAGATTTCTTGCACAGATTTCCCAGCGGTTGTGTAAAGTGGGATTCTAGATAGTGCTCTTTTTCGATCGAATGTCCACCCACGTGAAATTTGGTTCCTCCAAAAAAACGTCGCCATAATCACTGGCCACAGAACTCCGCGAACTTCAGCTCGACCTTGTCTCACTCGGCTGTCAGCGTTCGGTACTCGTCTCTTCCAATTTCTGTCTCGCGTGTCTATGGCGGCGGTCAAAGAAATTTTGCTAGCTTATCAAGTCAGCATCGGGCACTTGCGGCGAGTGGGTCTAAACACCGTAATAGTTTGCAAATTACCAACCTCTTCTTTCTATTTGCAGATATCCGAGAGCCGAGAACCGTCGAATTGTCTCCCACCGCCTTGGCTCTCGTGCCCACGAGAAAGCTCTGCGGACGGCGAAGTGATCTGCCTCGGCTTCAAGGACGGTCACAGTGTCTTCGACGCTTTTCTGCGACCATGGTTTCGGAGCAAGCAAAGCTCGAAGTAATGAGCACCTCAGTGGCGGGACGCGCATTGTCCACCGCTTTTGCAATGAACTCTTTCACCACTCTCCAGGACTCTTTCCGGCCTTTGGTTGTAGCAGATGCAACTGCACTGCGGCGCTCCTATTGTTTAGCGCTGTTCCCGGCGAGCAGGGCCGCATTGCAGGCTGGTCTGATTCGAGCTGCAAGTGACGCTTTTGTAAGGGGACTTGTTCTTTGTTACCTGAGGTACTGCGCCAGGCTAACGGTCAAGGGATTTTATTTTTGTCACCAGGAGAAGGTTTATTGGTTGTTCGCCTGATCGTGTTACCGAAAATGTTCGTGTTGCCAAGCTAGCCGAGGTGGCGTTTTATTTTTGCCACCAGGAGAAGGTTTCTGGTGTTTTCTCCTCAACTTTTTAACGAACATATTTTGCCAGGCTAGCCGCGAGGAGCCGTTTTATTTTTGCCACGAGGAGAATTTTTTCTGTTTTTGTTGCTTTGATTTGTTGATTTTGCAGTTTATAAATTTAGTATGTGTTAGTCAGTATGCGCTTCATTGAGTTACACTGCATGTTTGACAGAAAGACTTTAATATCCTTTAAAATATCCACAAAAACAGCCTGATTTTACGAAAAGTGAAGGAATATGGAATGGTTACTAGAGGGATGCGGGTATGCCGTGTACTCACTCGCACTTTCAAGGGTGCATTTCAAAAGTGCTCAACGCTGCCATTGGCTGTTTGTCTGCGCTGCCTAAAACTCGAGCCTCATTGCTAATGGCTTCAGGCTGTACAAAAAGCAGACACTCAGGCACAAGCCAAGTGCTCACACAAAACCTGCTGGCCAAAATTAATTGGGACCCTGCCATCCCATTTCCGGTTAGGCAATACTTGTTTGCAACAGCAAGCGTATTCTCTCGCATAGAGTCGTATATAAATAGCGGTCTGTGTTTTCGGGTTTAATTTTTTGTTTTTCGGGATTAAGGGTTGGGGTGCGTATAGAGGGTACTGTGGCGTTATTTTTAAATTCAAATGTGGGCGAGGTTTTTGTCACTTTGCAGAATCATCAATAAGCTGATTATCTTTTTTACCTCATATTTTGCAGCAAAAGAATTCATTACACGCGCTACCTAATTGAATTGAAGCGACGTCAGTGCGCTTTCTGAAGGACAAATGTTTACTTTATTTATGACAGGGAAGACGTGAATGCCGTTAGAAAACATTAGCGTGCTCCGTTTGCCCATGTCTGCACTCGTACATGATAAGATTACTTACTTCGCAGCAGAGCACACAACGCCAAGGAACCAGCACTTCACACCTTTGCGTGCAGTGGCCTGTCTGTGTGTTGTTGTGTGTAGTTATATCAGTTTTAACTAGAAGACAAGCACAGTCTTTGTCAAAAATTTAGAGCCCAGATGGTGTTCTTTTAAGTTCTATATTATGAGTGCTTTAACAACCTAGCCATTAGATAGGGTAGGGGGAAACATCTTCTTGCCTTCAGCAAGCTTGGAAACCTAGCAATGCATTACGAGTCACATAGGCTCAGAAGTAGACCCCCTGAGCTCTAAACATTTGACAAAGGGTGTACAAGTGCTTTCCCTAAGAAAATCCTGTTAAAATGTTTGCTTTTCCCAATCGTCTCACTGCTCACGCATGTTTACTACTTTGCCACGTTTACTACTATCTCTTGCGTAGCCTTTCAGCGGCACTGCGAAACCTGCTTTTGTTTTTATACCCCACCCCTTCAAGAAAAATACACATCTAACAACACAGCGACCAGGTTAAACGCACAAGTGGCTTCGAACAGGACATCGTTAGCATGAGAAGCAGTTGACTCAAGGTAGCCAGTAAGATGTCTGGTGCATGTAGACATTACGACCGCAATACCCCCGCACTCTTGCAATAAAAATGCCGACCTAAAGCTCTGCAGTAGAGAACACGCAAGAATGCATCGTTTTGCTTACCCGCATATTCGTCGCGGCGTCATCGGTCGGCCAGCTTTTGCGGCCGCCCCTTGCGTGGGCAGTGGACTCCCATAAGTTTTGATTAGCTTATAGGGACCATGAAAAGTATATTAAGGATGGGAAACGCGCACTAATGATTACTGTTCTATTACTCGTCTCCGCAACGAAAAACTCGTTTCACTATAAAGCCGAAGGTGGCAGCGATTATAAATCGTTGTGCTCCTCCACCTCGTACGCTCGGCGCGTAATTCTGTTTTCTCAACGCTAGGGTCCGGCAACTTCATTCCCCTAACTAGGTTGTCTCTCAGCGAGTTAAACCGCGATTTTTGCTGAGCGGTGTGTCTGAACGCAACTTGAAGGTAACATACACTCACCGAAGACAGGAAATGATTATAGTGAAGGTATTTGCATAGTGAAATCGTTGCCACACCGTCAGATCCTGGCTCTGTTCTCGCTGGCTTTGCTGCTAATAAAAATAAAAAAACATCACTTAAGTTAATCTAAAGAGGAGCACACCCTAGGAAACACGTTAGTAGCTTACTTTAACGTTGTAATTTTAAAAGAATCAGAAAAAAAAAAGAATTGCACTTAAAGGATTGTAACAGATGTTTCAGAGCTGAGAAATGTTGCGTTAATCCATTGCCCCACCAAAGAGACGCGAACGGCGGGTTTTAAACGCGCTGTTTCATTTTGACTATATTTACAATATTTGTCGCCAGGGGACGCTGCTCAGAGGTACATACCGTTGAGATAACGGCATCACTCATGCTCTGCGCCCAGGGTCACGCAAAAATAATGGTACTGTTTTAATGCGGTTAAACGCGATAGGACGTGATAAAGCTTTAATGCACAGATAGGAGCTGACAGATACGGCGACGACGTGCAATGCTCAAAGCGAGAGTGTGTTGCAGTGGAACTTGAGAGGTTATGGGATGTGGCGATAGCTACGTTTAATAAACACAAAAATAATAAAACGGCGACAGCTACAACTTTCCAAACTCGCTTCCCCCGAAACAGTCCTGGTTTCCAATCTGCTCTTCTTCGACAGCGTTCTTTTTTTTTTTTTTTTTTGCTCGCGCTCGGCAGATACAAACCACATCTTAGATTGGCTTTTGAAAGCGTAAATTAGTGCACTAAAATGGTGACGTCAATGGTGAAAGCTCCAGGTGGTTATGCTGCAGTGTTTGTATTACCCATGCCAGAACACCTGGAGTGTGACGTTATGATCTAGCGGGCCAATCATAACTAAGGTACAAGATATTTTTGTCGCTTGGCACAGCCGTCGATAAGTGTGTTCTTATATTAACGAAGTCAAAACCAGTCGCGAACGCGCCCCATCGAACCTCATAAAACCCCGTCCTTTTCGTATCACTTCGGCGCACGAGACAGCCCAGATCACGTCAGTTGGGTAAAGGTGGCTAAGGAAGAGCTCCTAGGTGTCGCCTTAATCCGTTGGAAAAAGCAGTTGTCTGAAAGTATATCTAAAATTATAGGAGCCAATCATAGCTTTAACTGTGACTTAAATATTTACAAATACCACCACCTGTACATTTGGGCACACTCTCGTGGCAGCTGTACCCATGCGAAATAAATACCCAGTCAGGAGGTTCAGCACCTCATTTTGGCTTGCCCCATGGTCAATACCTGTACGTTGCCCTAAGGAGCAAGAAAAACATAACATAAAATGACCGTACTAATAAATTCAAGGCTTCGTTTATTCCAACAGCTAATTCGTCCGATATGAAGTTTTGGTCCGGTCAAAACTAAGGTAACTAAAAAGATGGTTCGTTATATACAACTTGATGGCATTCGAACAAATTTCCTGGCCACCCGCGTGTGAATCATCGATTGTTGGCACTATTTATCTCTTTTCTAAAACGAGCGGTTATGAAGCCTATAAATAGGAAGTATACTCAGCGAAAGAGAAGATAGACTCGATAGAAACCTGCAAATTGTAATGGATACGTGCGGAAAAAAAAAAGAGCGGAAAGAAGAGAGACATCGCCCGAGAGCATTAAACGCATCCCCAGTAGTGCATTGCAGTGTTAGCGGAAAGCACTGCAATAATTAGATGTCGGCATTTGGACCTCCGAGAGCGCCCGCACCGGCACCATACAGGCTCTGGATACTTTTTTGGTGCTTCAAACCTGACAAGATTTCAGGTTTGAAGGTCTGCACCATGAGTCTTGAAAATCCCACGCGTCAGGTGCTCCATTTGGATCAAGTAGAGAATATTCAGACTAAAACTCTGGTAGACGGTCGTTGGATTTTTTTTATTCAATGAAATTTACATTCTTTTTTGAAGTAGAGATAGAGAAAAAATTTATTTGTTAGCCTTGGTCCGGGTCGTCGCTTCAAGATACTAAAGTGCTAAAGTAAGTAAAGTACTCAATAGGACACTATTTGTCAGAACGAAAGAAAATCGCTGCATGTAAACTCTGTGGTGCGCTACCACCTATGCTATGGCAGCTGCAAGCCTGTATGCTTTGGAATGTATTTAATATTACGTGACTGCAGCCTAAATTTCACCGTGGTCGCCAGTGCCACACCAAACCATGACAGCGGAAGTAGTGCATCCTGTTGTACAGCAAATGCCACAGAGATCGCTGTAAGAGGCCTTAATCTCTTCTATTCCTATCTCATCATAGCATACCGATGGTATCGATGGTATTGTTGCCACAGCTACGAGATGTCCACCGCTAAGGACATGTCACTAGTCAGTGCTTTTAAGGAGAGGTTATACCAACATAAATACATTATAGTGCAGAACTATGCGCAGCCCCCGCATTAACTGAGTTGATCGAACACCATGCGCGGCATGCGCAAGCATAGGGTTCCTATCCCACCGCGGTGCCACGTTTTCAATTGCTTTGTCAGATTGCCTTCTAATAATATTGCTCAATGCCCTCGCCTCGAACAAGAAATAAAGGCAGTAACATAGTTACACCCCTATGCTTTCTTGCTTTTAAATGCTTGATGGAAAGAAGCAAAGCCGACAAAGGCAGTTGAAAGCGGGCGAAATAGGCGCTTATCCTTTCCGGCTTGTCAAACCACCTAACGCGTGATAATACTGTTGCGGATTCCAGACGGCTGGCTTACCTTCAGAGTGCATGTCACGTTATACCTGTTATAGCGACGGAGTCGTATGCTCAGTGATTTATTGTTCTCACAAAGTTTTCTTGGGGGTGGAATGTCGAAAGGAATGAATATAAACAATACGCGAGCGCATGTTTCGCTACAGGGACAGGAAAAAAGAGCGACCTCCTAAGCTCAGTACTCGCGGTGCCATCGTGAACATTTACGCGGTGTTTAGTTTACGCCTACCCACTGGAATATACCCGAACCTGTTCTGAAGTTCTTACTTCTGGACTTCTGTTCAACTTCTGCTCTCCGAGGCAGGCATATGCCATCCCTTGCAAATATTATCAGTACTCTAAATCGAACCGTGACACCAGATTTTCCCAACTGCACGGTAGAAAGCGACGAGAATCATTTAAGTGCTCGGCAGCATGCATTTGCGGGAGTTCTTAATTTCGTTCTTTTCACAGAAAGTGAGAAATCTGCTCTACCTTCAAAGCTGACTGAGGAAAACCTCAGAGCCGTCATGTGAATCGCTCCGCAGAAGTCCTAACTATAGATACCGCTTCCCTGGTCGCTTCTAAGTTTTGCCAAGCCTCAAGTTAACTGTACACTTGAAAGTTCTGTGTAATAAATACATTTTTAAAAAAACAAAAGATGACGCAGTCTTCAAACACAGTGACCAGTGTCTCAGTCTGGGTTCGAAACTCACTGTCAGGAAGTTTTCTTGCTTTTTTGTTAGAGTGGATCATCAAAGGAGACTTAGTGACCTCGACAGGCGGCTATTAAGGCTTCTCCGCATTAAAAAAGATGGAGTACGAGGAGACGATTTTTATGTTAACATCTAAATGCTATGGAGGGGCGGTCTCTTCCATGACAGGAAAAATATCAGTTTAGATTTTTTGCTACCCTGTGCAGTCAGATTTCTTTACCTTTTGCCCCTCGCTAAGAGGAGCTTACTGCTTTTATCAGAGACGCGTCAGGTGCCTCTAGTTCACTGGTGCGTGTGCGTGCGTGCGTGCGTGCGCGCGCGCGCGCGCGTGTGTGTGTGTGTGTGTGTGTGTGCGTGTGCGTGTGCGTGTGCCTGTGCGTGTGCCTGTGCGTGTGTGTGTGTGTGTGTGTGTGCGTGCGTGTGCGTGTGCCTGTGCGTGTGCGTGTGCGCGCGCGTGTGTGTGTGTGTGTGTGTGTGTGTGTGTGTGTGTGTGTGTGTGTGTGTGTGTGTGTGTGTGTGTGTGTGTGTGTGTGTGTGTGTGTGTGTGTGTGTGTGTGTGTGTGTGTGTGTGTGTGTGTGTGTGTGTGTGTGTGTGTGTGTGTGTGTGTGTGTGTGTGTGTGTGTGTGTGTGTGTGTGTGTGTGTGTGTGTGTGTGTGTGTGTGTGTGTGTGTGTGTGTGTGTGTGTGTGTGTGTGTGTGTGTGTGTGTGTGTGTGTTTAGACCGTGGGTTAAACCGTTATTCTGGGGATGGTAACTTGAGGTTGTCTTGTGGAGGGTGGATGATGCGTGAAGAACTTTGCCAACGACTGTAGATGAGACGGTCGTCCCGCGGTCACTCAGGAGCACTTGGGGAGTGCCATGCCGCAATACAATAGATCGCAAAAAGAAATGAGCAACCTCTTGAGCTTAGCCAGTGCGCACGAGTGCTGTCTCTGCGTAGCGCGTAAGGTGGTCGACAGCTGTGATGATTAAATGGTTGCCTCCATCGGAGAGAGGCCAGGGACCGTATAAGTCGATGCCGACTATCTCTAATGGCTGGCGGGACAGGAATGGGGTTGCAGGAGGCCAGCGGGGGGAGAAGTCGGCCGTTCCCGACGTTGACACAAGGGGCAGGAAGCGACGCATTTAGCTATAATGGAGGATAGGCCAGGCAGAAGGAATTACTCTTCACGCGGTTGTAGGTTTTGTGAAAACCTAGGTGACTTACAGTAGTGTCAGCGTGGAAAGCCGCTAGGATATGTGGGCGGAGCACACGCGGAATGCCTGGGATCTTGTGGCTCCATCAGGGCAATACACGCAGCGGCGTAGGATGCCACCTTCGAGCTTGAACTTGCTTGGCTGTCGGCGGAGCCTATAGCATTGGGTAGTTTCGAACCGCCGATAAGGCGGTCGATGAAGGGACGGTAGGAGGCTTCGGCTAGTTGCTCTCAGCGGAGAGCATGTTTTTGTCAGAGTTATCAAAAGAAACTGATCTAATATGTGTTGGAGGTAGAGATGGTCAGCTCTTCTCAAAGGAGGAAATGCATTGCGTAGAAAAACAGCAGGCTTATACCGAAAGTGCGCAGCGAGAAAGCAGGTGGGCGTCTTGGTGGTGGTGCCCCATATTTATAATTAACTTTGAAATGGTACGCTTGCAGGAGAAGAATCCAACGGCCAAGTTGTCTTGCCAATTTTTTTCAGGGTAGACAACCATCAAAGAACATGGTGATCGGTCACAACTGTGAAGTAGCGACCGTGTACAGGTAAGGGCGAAATTTTTGGACCCGCCCTGACGACGGCAAGAAACTTCTTGCTCGGTAATAGTGTCATTTTTCTCATCTGGAGTCATGGTCCGCCTGGCAAAAGCAATCACTTCCTCACGCGAAGTTGCGTTGCGTTGCAGAAGATACAGCGTCGAGACCATGACCACTAGTTTCAGTGTGCTGGATGTTTGGAGCGGTGTCGCTGAAGTGACCAAGAATAAGATCGGATGTGAGGGCGTGCTTAATGTTCTTAGAAGCAATGTCGCAGTGTTCACTCCTCACGAAAGTGCTGGGCGCTTTAGGTAGTTCATGAAGTGCAGCAGCAATAGTTGCAAAATGCCCAATAAAACGCCGGAAATAGGACGCCAGGTCAAGGAAAGTGCGCAAATCTGCGGTCCGTTGAGAGCGAGAAAAGTTCAGGACCACGATAATTTTTTCAGGGTCGGTACGAATGCCGTCATGGCTAATTAGATGTCCCAATATTTTAATTTCTGTGCAAATTGGCGCTTCTTCGTGTTGAGTTGAAGGCCCGCTGAAGCGAGGCACGTGAAAACTTATTTCAGGCGCTTGAGGTTGTCGTTAAAAGTTAACGAAAAGTAACAATGTCGTCCAAGTAACACAAACAGGTTCTTCTTTTTAGGCCACGAAGTAAGGTATGCCGTGTCTGGCGTTTATTCTGATAGCGAACCGAGGCGCGTGCCCGAGGCGGTCGCGAGATGATGATTGTACACGCTCAACAGAAAGAATATCCATGGAAGGCTCACAATATATGCACACCAAAATGAACACTATAGGAAGGCTATTGATATTGACGCCTGGTGCTGAGACTAGGTTAGAAAAACTAGACATTTAATGACCCAAGAGTGATTAGTCGCGTTTTAGACAGTGCTTTATAACACCGAATAATTTCGCACTTGAAACGGCCTCT
Organism: Amblyomma maculatum; assembly: GCF_055883805.1. Classification (NCBI taxonomy): domain Eukaryota; kingdom Metazoa; phylum Arthropoda; class Arachnida; order Ixodida; family Ixodidae; genus Amblyomma; species Amblyomma maculatum. The sequence continues at coordinate 61,762,166 of NC_139344.1, forward strand.
GGCACATGCTGTCGTGACGTTGGGACTAAGTCGACCCGGCCTTCACTTGGTAGCGTGCAGAGACGACTCCAGGTTCTTGAAGGATTGAATATTCGAAGTTGGTAAAATATGTACAAGCAGGTTTAATGGCACTTTGAGAAAACGTATTTACATGAAAAAGAAGGGCATATCAGCAAAATGGCAAGCGTTAAGAGTTCATAGCGAGAAGCGTCTGGATGAGGCGTTTACCCAGAGCTCAGAGCCTCCTTTCGTGCTCTGCAACGTCCTTAAAACCCCCTATGTCCAGCCCCTCTCCGAAGATGCTGACCAACCAGTTCCAGGGACGCCCCTCAGATATCGGCATCCAATCGAACACATCACTGCACTGATGGTCTGATGCATTGACTGGTCCGGTATTGTTTCGTTGGGCGTGGTCGCTTGTTGGCGGGTAGAGCTTGGGGAACGGCGAGGATGTACATTTCTATTCTTATGCAAAGTTCCGATATTGTGGTTCCGGCAAGTGGATTTCCTTCTCCGAAACCCAAGTGCACGTGCGCGCCACATACTGCTCCCAGCATTGTCCCTTTCCGGCAATTGCAAATCTTTCCTGCATTCCCGGGAATTCCTCTAATGGCCGTATTCGTCATGTTCCTTTCTTGTCCTGTACGTCAGCGGACGTGCCACTCTGTCGTCTCCTTTGGACAATAGGCATTCCTCGCTTGACAATAGCGCTTCTCGACAGGTAGGGTGAACAACTGAACAAAAGCACATCCGGCTATTTCTCACAGGGCGACGTTTGTTTGTATTTTTCTTGACGTTCCCTTGACAGGACCAATTTGGCATTTGTAGGGTCTCGACAAAGCAAAGCAGGTTCACACAAAACGATTCATGGAAGCAGGCTCACTTAGAGCCCTTGCACCAACAGCACATATCCATGCCCACAGGCGAACAATAGTGCGCGCAAGTGCGGACCATGCACGGTCATAACAGCCTCCTCCCCCGCAGAAGAGTCACGGAGGGCAGCAGTCGCAGCTGCTGCATGAAGAGACGACTTAATGGCCTGCACATGAACGCTTGAAGCTCGCTGTTGCTTGTCGCGTTGTCTTGATTGTCGTAGGCCAAATTGCTTGAGCTGTCTCTGAAACTCAACCACATGTCTAAGGAAGCACTCGGCTCAAGTCTGAAGAGACCAGGTGAAAAGAAAACTGCCATCGTTGTCCGAGAAAAGCCCACACTCAAGACGTTCAGGACCCACGTATGCCTAGAAATCCAAACGTGCTGCTTTATATAGTCACACATATACAAGCGCACGAAAAAAAAAAGAACCTGAGTATCAATTTGGATACATGGTGAGGAGCACCTCAGACCGCTTAGAAACAGCGGCTAAGCGCGTCCGCATTCCCATTTAACTTCCCCTTTTTGTATGTTATTTCAAAATTGTACTGCTGTAAAATCAAGCTCCAGCTCAGAAGGCGACTGTTCTTCGATGTCGCAATTTGCAGCCAAACCAGGGGACAATGGTCCGTCTCTACAGTGAATTTGGCCCCTCCAAGATAGCACTGCAAGTTTTGAATGGCCCATACAATGCAAGCGCACTCCTTCTCTGACGCGCAATAAGCCCTCTCTCTAGAACTCAGTTTTCTGCTCAGGTAGAGCACGGGGTGCTCATTACCGTCGTCATCTCTCTGGCAGAGCACAGCACCTAGCCCTCGATCACTTGCATCACACTGGACCGTGAATTCTCGGTCATAGTTTGGAGCTCGCAATACCGGACGGCTAATCAGCACAGCCTTCAGGTTTACGAAGGAGGCTTCCTTTTGTTCGTCCCAGACTACATTTGTCGGTTCTGTCCTGCGGAGAGCGTCGGTCAGAGGGCTAGCCAAAGCTGAATAGTTAGGGATGCAGTGATTGTAGTATCCCGTCAGCTCAATATCGTGCTCAGTCAAATCAGTCCTGCCTGGCCTGTCCACGAAGCAGGCCTCAAATTCTGTTATTATCTCGCCCAGATCGGACAGCTGGGATTTCTTTAGTTCTCCTCACTGCTCCGTCTTTTTGAGAAGCTCCTGAGTATTGCTTTCTTTTCCGCTGAGGCAAATCAAGTTGTCCCCCAACTCCTCGGGAAGGTTTAACGTTAGATTTACCACGGCTTCCCTCTGCACATAAGGCTTCATAAGATTGCAATGATAAATGCGCACTTCTTTACGCCTACCGAGGAATTTCACTGCGTAGTTAGTGTTAGAAAGCTTTGCAACGACTTCAGCAGGTCCTTCCCACTGTACTTCGAGCTTATTCTGCCTTGAACCTCTCAGCAACATCACCTGGTCCCCGATACGAAACGTCCTTTGACGGGCTGACTTATCATAGTACACTTTGGAACGAGCCTGGGCTGACTTCATGCTGGCCTCAACGAGTTCCTTAGTGTTATGTAAGCGATTCAAGAGGTTCAGAATGAATTCTACTACTGTTGGGTCTTATCCGCGCCCCTCCCAGGCTTCGCTCACCATTCGCAAAGGTGAGCGCAGTGACCTTCCGTACACCAACTCGGCTGGGCTAAATCCAGTCGATTCGTGCGGCACTGACCGCAAAGCGAAAAGTGCTGCAGGCAGGCAGGTATCCCATCCGCGCTTGTTTTCATAGCACAGTCCCCTCAGGACTCGTTTGAGAACAGAACTCGTTTGAGTTCTACGCCGTTGCTCTGCGGATGGTGGATCGAGCTATGCACTACCTAAATGCCGCATCGCTCGAGAAATGAGGTGGTGAGGACACTTTTGAAAACGCTACCCTGATCACTCTGGACCTCGGAAGAGAATCCAACTCGTGCAAACACTGACAGAAGCGAATCCACTACACTCTCGGACGTCACCTCGCGCAGCGGAACAGCTTCTGGAAACTTTGTGGCTGGGCATAACATAGTGAGGATATAACGGTACCCTGACTTTGTCACAGGAAGTGGCCCAGCTACATCTATTACTAACCGGTGAAACAGCTCGGTAATTATTGGTACTAACACCATCGGAGCTTTCCACTTATCTTGCGCCTTTCCAACCCGCTGGCACGTGTTGCATGACCGTACAAAATTTTCCGTGTCCTTAAAACATCCAGGCCAATAGTATTCTTGCAACAGCCTCTGCTTTGTTTTCCTTATTCCAAGGTGACATGACCACGAGCTGCCATGGGAAAGTCGCAGTAAGTCTTCGTGGTACTTTTGGGGAACGACTATTTGGTCCCGCTCTACTCCGCGCTTATCCTTGAATAAGCGATACAGCACTCCCTTTCTCATCTCGAAATAAATATTCTTTGCTGTCTTAGTGGCGCGGGGGCGCGGTGGCGCTCCCTTATCTCCTGTATCTTGAGATCATTGGCTTGCTCCATAAATAAGTCTTCTAGGGTTCCACTTAAAAGTCTAAAAGTCTCGTGAGATTACTAGACACTGGCGGCAAAAGGTTACTCTCAAGAACGTCCTCATTCCGCGTCTCATCAAGTTCACTTTCAAGTTGACTTATCTGAGATGCCATCGCTCTCAAAGTTTTCTGAACCGCTATCTTCCGCATCGACCACTGTTTTAACTGCCGTTTTCTCCGCTGTGGATTTTTCTGGAATGAGCAGTGTAGCTAGTACGCGCGCCTTTGAACGTGTTAAGGCTTGCACAACTCTGTCTCCGAAAAGGATGCCCCTCTTTCGCAGTAGCATGTCCGATTTGTTGGAAAACAAATACGGATATCACTTAGGAAGCTTTCCTGAAACGGCAGCCTCGGTTGTTAACTCGCCGAAAGGGCCCTCGATGACCACGTTCGCGATTGGCAAGCACACACTCTGTTCCTCCACTACCTGACGGATCCATGCGCACTGTCCTGTATAGTCGGAAGGCGACACATACGCCGGATGGACAACATCCATCGTTCCGGCCGAATCGCGCAGTACCTTGCAAGGCTTCCCGTTGACTACTAGGTCATGCAGGTAGGGTTCCAAAAGCTGCATATTTTCATCGCAGTCACTGACATACGAGAAAGCAATCTTTTCTTTCCGGCAGTTGACGGCAATGTGACCCTGCTCATTACACCTAAAGCATGTGAGCGGCTTCCTAGCCTCAAGCTTATTCTTTGTGTTCTGCGCGTTGGTCACTTCCCCACTTTTCTCACTGCCGTCCTTTCTAGGGAGTTTGCCTGAAGAAGCCTTCCTTTCTTCGTGTCCAACTCTAGCAAAGTGCCTTTCCTGACGGTTATTCACACCCAACTTGGGATTGCGGGGCCTATCCACTGCTGGGTTGCTGAATTGTCGGCGCGAAGCGTACTCGTCAATGAGTTCGGCAGCTTCAGTTGCCGACTTAATGCCGCCTCGGTCCTGTAACCAATTTCTTTCTTTTTCTGGGACGCAGTTATAAAACTGCTCCAAAAGAATTCGCTCGACTACAGCGTCCCTATCACTGTAGGAATCTGTGCTCTTTAGCCACTCGCCCAAATTGACTCTTAAATTGTACAGGAATTCAGGGTAACTCTCGTCCCTGGACTTAGTAGCGTTCCGAAAACGTTGTCTGAACGCCTCGGCGCTAAGCCTATACTTTCTCAGAAGGCAAGCTTTGACCTTCTCGTAGTTGTCCGCGTCCTCCTTGCTTAGCCGCGCGACAACCTCCGCTGCCTCGCAGGGCAGAACCGTCAATAATCTCTGAGACCAAGTGTCTCTCTGGAAGGACAGTTTTTCGCAGGTTCGCTCAAAGTTAGCCAGATACAGACCGATATCCCCTGATATCACAAATGGCTGCATGTACTTTGACATCGTGAAATCTGCCTCCTTGTTGAGAAGAGGTACCGCTAGCTGGGGACAATTGCCCGACCTCTTGCTCAACTCTAGTTCTAATTTCCGGAGCTCAATTTCTTGCTCCAGCCTTTTTGCTTCTCGCTCAATATCACGCCTCTTTTTCCCTCTCAAGTTCACGTTCACGCCTCTTTTCCTCTTTTTCCCGCTCTTTCTGCTGTCTGAGTTGCTCCTCCTTTTTTTATCCGATGAGGTTCCATGCTTCACTGAGCTCCTCATCATCGGTTCCCAAATCAGTGATTGCCTTTAAAATCAAGGATTTTCATGCCAAACCACTTGTATCAATTCCCAATTCCTCACACAATGGCTACAGTTCCGGTTCCTGCAGCTTTTGTAGGTCCACGATCGCTCCGAGTGTCGGCTACTTCCAAAACAACTGTGCCAACTACCAAACCTAAAGGCGTTTCAACACTCTTTACCAGTTCTAAAATCTAACCCTGTTCTAGAACCTGGTCCACATCAGAAGAAAAGCCAAGCACTCACTCACACATGCGATCGATGTTCCGAGCTGCTTTCTTGTCGGCCGATTGTTCCTCCTGCTTGTTGCTTGAGATGCCACCTCCGATCACCAGATGTTGTGGCTTGCAGCTTCAGATGCCACCTACGATCACCAGATGTTGTGGCTTGTAGATTCTGATCCACCTCCAATCACCAGATGTTGTGGCTTGTAGATTCAGATCCCACCGCTGGTCACCAGTTGTCGTGACGCTGGGACTAAGCCGACCCGGCCTTCACTTCGTAGCGTGCAGGGACTCCGAGTTCTTGAAGGATTGAATCTTCGAAGTTGGTAAAATATGTACAAGCAGGTTTAATGGCACTTTGAGAAAACGTATTTACATGAAGAAGAAGGGTATATCAGCAAAATGGCAAGCGTTAAGAGTTCATAGCGAGAAGCGTCTGGATGAGCCGTTTACCCAGGGCTCAAAGCCTCCTTTCGTGCTCTGCAACGTCCTTAAAACCCCCTATGTCCAGCCCCTCTCTGAAGATGCTGACCAACCAGTTCCAGGGCACGCGCCTCAGATATCGGCATCCAATCGAACACATCACTGCACTGATGGTCTGATGCACTGACTGGTCCGGTATTGTTTCGTTGGGCGTGGTCGCTTGTTGGCGGCTTGAGCGTGGGGAACGGCGAGGAGGTAGATTTCTATTCTTATGCAGAGTTCCGATATTGTGGTTCCGGCAAGTGGATTTCCTTCTCAGAAACCCAAGTGCACGTGCGCGCCACATACTGCTCCCAGCATTGTCCCTTTCCGGCAATTGCAAATCTTTCCTGCATTCCCGGGAATTCCTCTAATGGCCGTATTCGTCATGCTCCTTTCTTGTCCTGTACGTCAGCGGACGTGTCACTCTGTCGTCTCCTTTGGACAATAGGTATTCCTCACTTGACAATAGCGCTTCTCGACGGGAAGGGTGAACAATTGAACAAAAGCACATCCGGCTATTTCTCACAGGGCAACGTTTCTTTGTATTTTTCTTGATGTTCCCTTGACAGGGCCAATTTGGCATTTGCAGGGTCTCGACAAAGCAAAGCAGGTTCACACAAAAAGATTCATGGAAACAGGCTCACTTAGAGCCCTTGCACCAACAGCACATATCCACAGAACATATCCATGCCCACAGGCGAACAATAGTGCGCGCAAGTGCGGACCATGCACGGTCATAACAATGCCATCAGAAGCTGATGTTTAAGGCGCACATATATCGGTTAAAGGCGGATACATTTCTTCAGAGGTTTCAGTTATCTCGACAGGACTGACTTTCGCATGATCCGTGATAAGGGAGCAAAGAACACCTGGCCTCAAGACGCATAACCATAACGGATGCAAAGAAAAACCTTACTGCCGCGACACGCAGGGTTGTACGCTGCAGCTTCAGCATGATTCCCTGCAAGTATCACTTGAAAAGTAGCTACCCATAAAGAGTTAAAAATTGGCTGAAGGCAAGAAGCACAGGCGCTGAATATGCGAAAGAAAAGAAAAAGGAGTAACTGACCTCACTTTTCTCAAAGAAAAGAGTTTAATCCCGAAAAAAAAAGAAACATACTTGGGGATCCTGCAACCGACTGCTTTACTTAGGTTTTGCGAAATGCAAGGATCCGTTCAAGTTTTCAGACTGTCCCTCTTTGATTTTTGCACTGAACAACCCTGACTACTTTCCTGGGCAACGTGGGCTGCCCAGGCATGCTCGCCCTCCCATCCAATGGACTTCCGTATCAGTCGTTGTCGGGAAAAGGAATTGGACGCAAGTATCTCAAGCTTAAAAGAAAGAGAATGTTGGCGGGCAGTCCCCTGCTAAGATTGTTTAGTAAATCTAGAACGATAAGAGCTAGGACTCCACGATGGCTACAGTGCAACAGTACCCTACATGCAGGTCACTTAACAAAACAATTAAGGGGCAGTTTAGCTTCGCTAAGCACGGACATCCATGAAGAAGTATTTAATACACGTTTACCCAAATATTGCTTCGCTTAGATTTGATTTTCCGTTTATGGCGATGGTTAGCTAAATATTAAAATGTGCTTTAGACATTTATTTGGATGAAAGAGATCTAATTAGAGTCTTTAGTGCTACTTTGTGAAGGGACGTAAAGGCGATGACACGTGAACCACACTACAAAGTGAGAGAGTTGTAGCTTAACACCTGTGGAAATCGGGTACTGAGATTGTCTGTTGTGTCGCATAGCTGCACTGGTGGGTTCTGTATGTCGCGATAGTCTTTACGGAATGTTGTTATAACCGTTTTTTCTTACTGAGAGATGTCAATGGTTATTTTTTTTTACTTAGCGTCTGTCAATTACGCTTGGCAAGAGCATTGTTGGAACGTTTGGTTGTTTCGTGAAATTGTCTAAGCCGCAAGATTTCTATGTACTCCAATCCTCGATTGAATATTTAACCAGTGCTACCAGAGACATTGTCTTGCTAAGCAACTCTGGGGAGAACTGCAAATAATAATTGACGGCCTAGACAAGAAAAGTAGAAAGGTAGGCTTGAAAATCAATACGCAGAAGACTAAGTTAATGCTCAACAGCCTCGGGAAGGAGCAGCAGTTTACATTAGGTAGCGAAGTACTGGAAGTAGTAGGCGAATATGTCTACTTAGGACACGTAGTAACCGCAGATCCGGACCACGAAAAGGAAATAACAAGAAGATTAAGATTGGAATGGAGCGCATTTGGCAAGCACTCACAGATTATGGCTAGCAGCTTACCGGTATCGCTCAAGAGGAAAGTATACAACAGTTGCAACTTACCTGTACTCACCTATGGGGCTGAAACGTGGAGGCTAACCAAGAGGGTTCTACTTAAGTTGAGGACAGCCCAGAGGGCTATGGAACGAAAAATGGTAGGGGTAACATTAAGAGATAGGAAGCGTACAGAGTGGGTCAGAGAAATAACTCAAGTTACCGACATTCTAGTGGAAATTAAGAAGAAATGGGCATGAGCAGGACATGTAGTGCAAAGAGAGGATAACCGATGGTCGCTTAGGGTAACAAACTGGATTCCAAGGGAAGGAAAGCGTAGCAGGGGGCGGCAGAAAGTTACGTGGGCGGATGAGGTCAAGAAGTTCTCAAGGGGGGGGGGGGTGAAGTGGATGCAGCTAGCACAGAACCGGGCTAATTGGAGAAATATGGGAGAGGCCTTCGCCCTGCAGGGGGTATAGTAATGCTGCTGCTGATGATGATGATGACCAGAGACTGGCGTTAAAGACATTTTGTCGAAGTATCCTTGCCTGTTTCTGTATACTTGTAAATATACTCTTCTGGGCAGGGACAAAATATATTGAAACGTGTAAATATGTAAGACGAATGCCTGTGCACAGCCTTCTGGGTAGACTTTTCCTAAATTGCTTGTAGGGGATCTGCCCTTGAGGACATTGATGGCGTAAAAGAAAATCTTCGTACCAGAGGTGTCAGCTGTATTTTATGTACAAAGGCAGTGAAAGTTGAGCATGTATTTACAGATTGTTAGGATCGAGTTTCCTTTGGAGTGTCTTAGAGCGAACTTTGCCTAAGGATTTCCCGTTTGACTGACTTGGAATTCCAATTTATTCAGTAGAGAATAGTGATGGTGTTCCGTATGGTATGCTAACGCTACCGGGTTTGCATGCCATATGGAAAAAGCGAATGGCTATTCGCCATTTGGTCATGCAAGAGATATCCGAGAGTATTTTGGAGATTCTGTTCGGCAAATACTACATGTTCTGAAAACTCAGTCATGTGTGCCTGAGTTATCAGTCTATTGGAAAAAGTGGCAAGCTTACGCATCTTATAATCAGAGGAATTGCCTATACATCGGCTAGCAGCGACGATTCAGTTAGTCTATATTGTGCTTTGTGAAATAAAGAAATAAAATATATCCTTGATTAGCCCATATATTTTCGTTGTTCATTTGATTTACCACACTACCAGATGCCCATTCTGCCGGAAAAACACCCCCCCCCCCCCAGCCCCCTCCGTTTTCTTATCTTGCGGCACGTATCACGCGACAGCCTGAATTGTCTCAATACCACCCGCAATAGCAATATGAGCTTTAGACCATTGATCTCAAAGCAATTAGGCCGCAGATATGGGAACTGTTAATCTCGAAACACTGTAATAACGCATAAGCACAAGCTGACTTATTGAAACTAGAGTTGATGACTGCTGTTTCTTTATCATATTTCTGAAAGCGAAAATAATTATACATAAAACCGATCAGGTTCGTTTTGCGAAAAAAAAAATTTTTTTTCGCACTTAATGGCCACGTTTATATTGAAATGCATATTGAAATTCCCACATGTTGAAATGCCAGAAGCATTAACATTTTCAGGCACGACGCTAAATGCGCAAACATTTTCTGGCCAGTAAACTCATATTTAAGTGTTCTCGATTTGTTCTACTGTGAATTTTGCCACACGTAATTTAATTTATTCTCAGTACGTTTTCCTTAAGTGCATTTTGCAGTGAATTTCTTTGGGCATATGCTGATAATTCTTAGCGCGAGCACGCGCCTCAGGGTACATGACCCACGAGCTCGCAGAAGACGACGACAAAACCTCGAGTGCAGGGCGGAAGGCGAACGTCCTGGAATGGCTCCGAACGGTGGCTGAAGGCGGCTGGACAGTGCTGAGTCCCAGCGACGCAGCATGGAGCACCATTGCGACGGCCTCTAGCGTCCCCACTGAACAGTCTTCGTGTGTCCCAGGTAACGCGGCTGCCTTCAGTGAAGCTATAGCTTGTCGCACTGTTTATTTGCAGCATAAATGGATCGCGGGGCTGTGTTAACGATGAGTTAGTGACGAAGGGGGCACCGGCAGTGGTGCACGCCGCACTCTTGACTTACGTTATAAAAAATGCTCTGGCTCGAATTTTACATTTCTGCCGTGTGCTATATCAAGGTGTCCAACTTTAAAATTTTGGGTTATTGACAAGTCATCGAGTGTGGAACTACACCACGGGCGTATCAGCCTTTCTACCAATAGATTTCGCCGCCAGTTCCAAAATGAAGCAGTCGGGAGTAAATGGCATTCAGAGCGCTTTGAGTACATTTCGCTACTCTTCCAAATTTTGAGTACAGGAAGACAGGTGTGTCCTCCTTATTCAACTGGAGGCGTTACATTTGACGTGCCCGCCTGCCAGACAAGAGTGCTTTTCAAATTTTATTTCAATATGTGCTTATACAGTTGTGTTCACAAAAAGTCGCAAACCCCTGACGAACTACAGACAATAAGATTTTAACTGGCTAGACATAACCACGAGTGCTATGGACAGTAATCGGTGCATTCCAATAACATATGGTTCGCTGAGGCTTCAATAAGGGGCCTCAAGTAACGTTTTTTGGTTCTGAAACAAGCCATCGCTACTAGTCTGAGAATCTCTCCCATTTCCGTCGCCCTTTTAATTTATCCCGCCACTCCGATGCCTTAACATGCTGCATATTAGTCATTATTTCTCGCCATAAAATTATCTTGACCAATTTTTGTTTGTTGGGGGTGGTAAAAACGTTTATTTGAAGTAGCGGTGCACACCCCGAGGGGAATTCACATACTAGGGGGTATCCCTAGTCCGGCACCCCATTGGTCGAAGCCGCCGTCCTGGCTCTCTGGACTACTGCCTTTTGGGCTTGAAGGTCTGAGCAGCCAAGCAGGGCCACCTCCCAGCTGTCTTGTGTAGAGTCAGGGTATTAAATCAAGGCAACTTCGCCAAACAAAAAAGGTCCCGTGCTCCTGCAACTTTTTTTGTTTGGTGAAGTTGTCTTGAATGAATAATTTTCAGCTTTCAGAGATTGAAGGCAGACTGCACTTCGTTGCTATCTCTTCGCTGGAGAGAGAAACCCATTAGTGCATTTCAATCGCAAAAATCTTGCCAAGGTCAGGGTATTCCTATAGATAATGCGTGGCTAAAGGTCTTCAACTTCCTATTATACCGTCTGCAAACTTCAGTCCTATAATGAAGTTCGTTTGTGTTCCAACCATCCATAATCTAGCATACTATAAGCATCCGAAGCTGCCAACCACTGCCTTTGAATGATATATAGGGAGGTAAATGAGTCTGCCTCAAGTAAAAGTGAAAGAAAGCTACACTGCTTCACGCACTCTCGGCCGCGCAATTCATTTCGGTATCCGTATTTTGGCCGGTGTTGCAGACCGAGTGTGAGCAAGCATCCGTGGGGCTCCCCGAGATCCGGCGTCGAGGCCTCGGAGCATGAAGAATCGCCCTTCTAGCCCCTGCCACGTCATCCATGACTACGTGAGCACAAGCGAGCGTAGCAGCCAGCCGCACTCCGAGGAGGCTTTCGAGCCTGCAGTCGCCGCTGTCGAGCCGCCCCTGGTAGCAGCGTGGATTCTACTTGCTGTGTCACCTTAACCGTGAGTTTGTCCGCATCTTTGACAATTTCTGCTAAAGCAGGAGCCGCATTACTTCCCCTTCCTTCCCCATAAAAAGAAAATAAACAAACAATTCAGCCGAGATACTTAAAAACGGTTACGTGTATGAATGCCAAGGCTCTCTTGGGCAATGCGTTGCCGCGATGGCCGCTCCCATCGCTACTTTTGCGGCGCGCGCCAACACACGACTGGTAATGCACTTTCTGCGTACTCATGCGTACTCATGTGATAAAGGCGGGGCGTGCAATTGGAGGTACTGTACATATGTCCTCGGTTCAAATCCATATCGCGAACCAGCCTCTAACTTAACTAGCAGGTGCAAGGTAAATGGCGAACGAAATGATACGACACCACCTGGAAAGCTGCACGAAGAACAGTTGCAAATGCTGCGCCAAAGGCGACAAGGAGATGGTGGTGGGGTCTTCCACAGGGGTATCATCTGTTATGCATACCGTCGTCTTGCAAACCGTCTCGGTGCTAGACAACGGCTGTTGCGACACCATCTTTATAAGTACCATTGACTGTTAAGAATACCAAGCCAAATGCATTTGCGAGTATTGGGACTAGAAAAGCCTTCCCCTCACAAGCATGCGCAGAACTCCTCAAGGCAACTAGCCTCCGGGTTGTATCGCCTCCTATTACCATGACTCTTCCACCTTCGCCGTGACTTCGCTTTGGGAGCAGTCATTGTATAGGCTGATAAAACAAGCTCTGCTTCCCGCTAATCATGGTGAAAAGTGCGAATACCAATTTGTGACCACGACATCTGTACCTAGATATAGACAAATGGTTCTCGCTGTAGCTTCTAGCGTTCATCGTGCCTGCCTCCGTGGACTTAGGGTGTTATGACACTCGAGGAATATTCTCGGCGAATGTTCGAGCAAAAAGAGCTACGTGCCACACTTATCGAAAGAACACGTGACTTTAGGGAAGCGAACAGCTGGCGGGGTTCGGCGTCAGTGAACAAAAGAGAAAGTGTTTTTTGTTTGCCGTTTTCATACGAAACAAAACTCACAGCAGTGCACCGAAGTCCTTCTCAAAATGGGTGTAGTTTAATGAACGTGCGAAAACTAAAATAAACCTTCTTCAAGGAATCGTCCTCGCAAGAAATATGGGGCTCCGCAGTTTCTTAAATATTTCCTGGTATTTGCTTTTAAGAAAAATGGAGTTGTCAATAGAAATGAAACATGGAGCGGAAGCAGTAATAGCTCCTTTTTATAATAGGCATATGTTTTTCCCACTAAAAAAAAATGTTCGCTCTTTTTGAGGAATAAATCAACACATGGAGGGCGAACTTATTGCAGCAGAGTATAAAACTTCTCGGAGGCGCAATGCATAGCTAGTCACTTGTTTCGGGCCGTTGTCATGGCCTGCGGCGTTAGTGAATAAGCACTTTATTGTGCATCGGTAAGGGGCTGCTTTCTCTTCCAGCGTTTTTAATGGTCCAGAAACTCTGCACAATACACATTTTCAGCGAAAGCAAATTTTCACCAAAAAGGAGGAAGAAACAGACCTGCTAAAGCCTGCACCAACTGCCAAACAAGGTAGTTATAAAAATACGCAATATCCAAACAAAAAAACGCGCGAGCAAAGGGGTGAAAGCGTGTCGTAGGGATTAGATAAAAAAAAAAAAAAAGAAAGAGTGGCGCGAGCCGATAATAAAAAATGGTCGAAGATACGTACAGAAAATATATATTTCTTGATCAGAAGGTGACAGGGATGCCCTACTCAGCCTGGTAGGGCCTCTTTGACAAAATAGGCTTCAATTATTTCTACTGCTATTGTTCTTCTGATCTCTTGTAAATTTTGTTTCCCGAGCTTTGAGGAACTCTTACAGCATTTGCAACGTACAACGATGCGGGTGTCATAGAAACTTTCTCCCAAAAGTCTATGTTGCCTTTTTATTTTGTAAAGCATTGGCCTGTCGGAGCTACTCACGCCCGCAGCTTAGACGCTACGTATGTACGTATGTAGAACGTACGTATGTACAGCCTTCGTCAGAATGTTTGGAGAGCAGAGGGTTTGATTTTAAGCCGCATATTATGACTTCTTTAACAGTCGTGGAAGTCCTAGTCATTGGAGAGAGTAGGACGGAAAATCTTCTCTCCTTCGGCATCCATCGAAACCTGGGAATGCATTATGAGCCTCATAGTATGGCTCAGAAGTAGACCTCCTGGGCTATGATGTTTTGACAAAAGGTGTACGCGTGTACTTATGTACGTATGTATACACGACATCGGCCCTGCACTCCGTAACGGCAGTTTCATAATCTTTGCGAAATTTTACGACTGTTCTTTCTTTGTTGACGATGAATAAGCACGACTGCTTGCAGAGTTAACGTTAACTTTGTACCTGTGAAGAACCGCGTACTCACGTTCTTTACAAATCGTTAATGTAAGAAATGTGAACGAGGAGTTGCTTTTCGTTGTCCCTTCTTCCAGATTCCCCTTCGACATTGGCTTAGGTTTCTTTACATTCTTCTCACACATGATGACAGTCACGGGATCAGGCACTGAGTTAAAAATATTCTTCTCTTTTCCTTCTTTTCTTCAATTTCAGCCCCTCTACCGAATAATCTGGACCAAGCACTCTAATTATAGAATTTATTTACAGCTATATACACATTGCAGCACAACTTCACGTTTGTTACGGTGCGGCCTCTCATCACGGCACCCGTAACCAGTCTCTCTTTTTGCCGCATCGCTCGGACTCCTCGGAGCTTCTCTTCCCCTTCTCTGGGTTCTCCCCTTCCGCCGACTTTCCAAGGTTCCGTCTAATTTCCAGAAAACCACTCGCTAGCACGGCTCGGGTGGTTGAGGGAGGATCGGGTGTCCTCTCGGCAGCGACGCTTTTCTAAGGCCGACATCGCTGGCCGTCCGTGAGGCGCCATCCCACAGGCCTCCTCCCAACACACACACACACACACACACACACACACACACACACACACACACACACACACACACACACACACACACACACACACACACACACACACACACACACACACACACACACACACACACACACACACACACACACACACACACACACACACATGTAGCAGTCTTTCCAACCGTTCGTTCAGACCGCGATCAGGGCGCTTCAACCGCGCACTTAACACACTGGGTGCCATCTTATGCTGATATCTCTTTTCAAATGCTGTATGCAAGCCTCTCGACCCAATTTCTAGCTTGATCAGTTTGGAATTTTTGCTATGCAAAAAAAAAACAAAAAAAAACTGAATATCCAATTGAATGATCTCGTATTGTAAAAACAGCGCCCATGTCGGTACTGATTAAAGAGGTTTAAACTAAGGAACTGAAAAAAGACTTTTTTATTGACGAGCATAATTCTCCACGCCCACATTATGATATATTATTTCTCATTAGAAAAAAAATATCACCTCATAAGGTGAATTATTTGAGTACGCAACGAGCCTTCGATGCCAATATATTTTTAGCTCTAGTGGAATTTAGCCCTTCTTTAACTTCCGTTTTTCAAAACAACCTTTCGCTGTTGTTGTTGTTTTTTTGTCTCGTCGCGTTGTCTCAGTGGTTACAGTGCTCGACAGTTAAACCTAAAAGCGCGGAGACAAATGTCCGCCACGGCGGCCGCCTTTCCGTCCTTTAAATGCAGATGAAAATACGCCTATGTACTGTACGATGTCAGTACACCTTAATCGTCACCAGGATGTCGAAGTCTTCTGAGCTGTTCACTGAGGCATCTCATTAGCCGCAATCGCTTGGCAGATTAAGGCGTATAACACAAACCCAACCAAACTGAACAACGACCTGTATTACGTTCAGGGGGACAGTGTCTGCATTAGCCCATCTCTTAGTCCCATATTAAGTGAATCTTTTCTTTTTTTTTTTATTCCTCATCGCGTGACGACAAGGCTATTAGCTTCTGTTAATATATACCCTTGTTGGGGTATACAGATACGACCACGACGCTTTAATTGCACCCATAAGTGAGATAGGTTGAACAGCGAGCGCGATTATAGATGACATCATCACTGTGTTCGCTTGGGCATATAAGAGGTTTCATTCCGCCAAGAAGCACCCAGTAACAAATGCAATCAGCTCCTCCTCTTAATAGCTGTTTTCAGCCTTTACCGATACGCATGCTGGTTTTAAAATGCCAGTTCTCCAACATATGTCCTTTCTATAGCGCAAATTCCAAGCTTATCAAGCTAGGGATTCTGGAAACTTGCTGAAATGCAGCGCGGGGAAAGGACTTGCGAGCAGAAGTCGGATTACAGGGCGTTTTCTAAAGGAACTCACGCCAACGTTTTTTGTGAATCCTGAAAAAAGACCAAATAAAAGCAACCGGTTATCTGGACTTCTTACATTCGCCGACTTCTACACCGCCTCAAGAAGGCGACTATTACAACGTAAACGCTGCAATATCAGCCCGCTGCATGCTATCACGCGTATGCACCACTCACAAGATGCCGGAAGAATCATGAGATCGCCATTACTGAGCGCACCACCGCCTGTGTGCCGCGACCGTGATTAACGTCAATCAGACGGGTCAATGTTTTACTGACTAAAAAAATGGACACAAAATTTTGGTAAAAAACGACTATCGTACCATATGGCCGCGTATAAAAAAGTTTCTCGTGTTTCCCGACGTTCGCAAAAACCAAAATTCTTATAGGCAGCCCACTTGAACAAGAAGTAACATGAGCATACTTTTGCAAGACGAAGGGTCCAATTTGCTTGACCAGGCCATCCTTTTCCCATTTGGATGAAGGTATGGCTGTTTTACGCGACTGCGTATGTGGCTCGTTCGGTTCAGATGGCGTCACTGTCGCTGTTGCCATCACCGTAACCCATAATTGAGAAGAAAGTGTCGGGAAAAAAAATATGCGCCTGATTTAGTATCTAAATTGTGACTCAAGAGTTATTTGTGGACCGTTCAAAGGGGTGTCATACCATTTTACTTACTATCATGCATGTGCTAGCCAAGGTGCAGTCTAGTTTGCTGATAGCGATCCCTACCGACAACATATGT
This sequence comes from Amblyomma maculatum, assembly GCF_055883805.1. Classification (NCBI taxonomy): domain Eukaryota; kingdom Metazoa; phylum Arthropoda; class Arachnida; order Ixodida; family Ixodidae; genus Amblyomma; species Amblyomma maculatum. The sequence goes on from NC_139344.1 coordinate 61,778,840, forward strand.
GCCTCCAGTTGTATGCCGTTTATTCCAAGTGCAAGTGTCCACCAATAAGGGGGCGAATAATTCGCCTTCCTCTCGCGAAATAGAAAACCAATTAAATGCGTTTAACAGTTTGTCAGAATCTCCTAAAATTATCGGAATGAAAAGACGATGTTAAAGGCGCTATCGGGCTGCAACTTAGTTGTGTTACACGTTTCCGGACGCAAATGTAAAGGAAAATGGGCGAAAAAAGCGGCCTAAAGGAGAGGGGTATGCCCCACTAAGAAAAGTTCAGGTGTTTTGAGACCGAATCAACCCTTTCCCTCACCCCTGCCTGCTCCCCTGCTATCGCATCTACTCTCAAGACAAAACATATATCCGCCTCATTTTTACGCGGATGCTCGTGCACCTTTTATTCTTAGTGCACCTACCTTCTCTATAGTGTACCTTATCCTTGAGTTATGCCTTTAGTCATTTACTTGCCTGCCTTCCTGTGTGGGAAAAATGTGGCTCTTGTCGAAAAGAAAAACATTTCGACGTTGCAGCCATATCGTTTTATGCACTGCGTGTCTAAAATAAAGCAACTGTATCAAACTGCCCTGCATATGTTCCTATTGCGCCCTTTTTGTTATTCAAGAAGTCACTAAGGCTTGACAAAATGGGCTTCGCTCTATCTGGCGTACATCAACCTTACGGTGTCATAAGAAGGTGATGCGTCAGTTGCCGGTAATAACATCGCGTACAAGGCCGCAGATGACCACTGAAACTGCACACACCGGGATAAAACTGCTCAACTCTCTAACCAGCAGCCGCAGCAGCCATGATTTTTATTTGCATTGCTTAATGCTAATTTTTTTTCTCTCCGTTGAGATGGGAGTCTCGCGTATTTTTTTTTTTTCTTTGAGCGTACTTCAGAGCAAAGTATGCAGATTTCTTGCACAGATTTCCCAGCGATTGTGTAAAGTGGGAGTCTAGATAGTGCTCTTTTTCGATCGAATGTCCACCCACATGAAATTTGGTTCCTCCAAAAAAAACGTTGCCTTAATCTCTGGCCACAGAACTCCGCGAACTTTAGCTCGACCTTGTCTGGCTCGGCTGTCAGCGTTCGGTACTCGTCTCTTCCAATTTCTGTCTCGCGTGTCTATGGCGGCGGTCAAAGAAATTTTGCTAGCTTATCAAGTCAGCATCGGGCACTTGCGGGGAGTGGGTCTAAACACCGTAATAATGTGCAAATTACCAACCTCTTCTTTCTATTTGCAGATATCCGAGAGCCGAGAACCGTCGAATTGTCTCCCACCGCCTTGGCTCTCGTGCCCACGAGAAAGCTCTGCGGACGGCGAAGTGATCTGCCTCGGCTTCAAGGACGGTCACAGTGTCTTCGACGCTTTTCTGCGACCATGGTTTCGGAGCAAGCAAAGCTCGAAGTAATTTGAGCACCTCAGTGGCGGGACGCGCATTGTCCACCGCTTCTGCAATGAACTCTTTCACCACTCTCCAGGACTCTTTCCGGCCTTTGGTTGTAGCAGATGCACTGCACTGCGGCGCTCCTATTGTGTAGCGCTATTCCCGGCGAGCAGGGCCGCATTGCAGGCTGGTCTGATTCGGGCTGCAAGTGGCGCTTTTGTAAGGGGACTTGTTCTTTGTTACCTGAGGTACTGCGCCGGGCTAACGGTCAAGGTATTTTATTTTTGTCACCAGGAGAAGGTTTATTGGTTTTTCTCCTGATCGTGTTAGCAAAAATGTTCGTGTTGACAAGCTAGCCGAGGTGGCGTTTTATTTTTGCCACCAGGAGAAGGTTTCTGGTGTTTTCTCCTGAACTTGTTAACGAGGAGCCATTTTATTTTTGCCACCAGGAGAATTCTTTCTGTTTTTGTTGCTTTGATTTGTTGATTTTGCGGTTTATAAATTTAGTATTTGTTAGTCAGTATGCGCTTCATTGGAGTTACACAGCATGTTTGACAGAAAGACGTTGCTATCCTTTAAAATATCCACAAAAACAGCCTGATATTACGAAAAGTGCAGGAATACGGAATGGTTACTAGAGGGATGCGGGTATGCCGTGTACTCACTCGCACTTTCAAGGGTGCATTTCAAAAGTGCTCAACGCTGACATTGGCTATTTGTCTGCGCTGCCTAAAACTCGAGCCTCATTGCTAATGGCTTCAGGCTGTACAAAATGCAGACACTCAGGCACAAGCCAAGTGCTCACACAAAACCTGCTGGCTAAAATTAATCGGGACCCTGCCATCCCATTTCCGGTAAGGCAATACTTGTTCGCAACAGCAAGCGTATTCTCTCGCATAGAGTCGTATATAAATAGCGGTCTGTGTTTTCGGGTTTAATTTTTTGTTTTTCGGGATTAAGGGTTGGGGTGCGTAGAGGGTACTGTGGCGTTATGTTTAAATTCAAATGTGGGTGAGGTTTTTGTCACTTTGCAGAAACATCAATAAGCTGATTATCTTTTTACCTCATATTTTGCAGCAAAAGAATTCATTACACGCACTACCTAATTGAATTGAAGCGACGTCAGTGCGCTTTTTGAAGGACAAATGTTTACTTCATTTATGACAGGGAAGACGTGAATGCCGTTAGAAAACATTAGCGTGCTCCGTTTGCCCATGTGTGCACTCGTACATGATAAGATTACTTACTTCGCAGCATAGCACACAACGCCAAGGAACCAGCACTTCACACCATTGCGTGCAGTGGCCTGTGTGTGTTGTTGTGTGTAGTTATATCAGTTTGAACTAGAAGACAAGCACAGTCTTTGTTGAAAATTTAGAGCCCAGAGGGTGTTCTTTTAAGTTCTATATTATGAGTGCTTTAACGATCGTGGAAGTCTTAGCCATTGGATAGAGTAGGGGGAAACATCTTCTTGCCTTCAGCAAGCTTGGAAACCTGGCAATGCATTACGAGCCACATAGTATGGCTCTAATGGCACATAGTATGGACTCTAAACTTTTGACAAAAGGTGTACAAGTGCAGTCCCTGAGAAAATCCTGTTAAAATGTTTGCTTTGCCCAATCGTCTCACTGCTCACGCATGTTTACTACTTTGCCACGTTTACTACGATCTCTTGCGTACCCTTTCAGCGGCACTGCGAAACCTGCTTTTGTTTTTATACCCCACCCCTTCAAGAAAAATACACATCTAACAACACAGCGACCAGGTTAAACGCACAAGTGGCTTCGAACAGGACATCGTTAGCATGAGAAGCAGTTGACTCAAGGTAGCCAGTAAGATGTCTGGTCAGTGTCCGTGTTCGAGGCCGCAGCATTTGCAGTGTCATGAATAACAAGCGTTAAAAGAGGGTTAAAACAACCAAGTAGCAGGCACTGGTCTTGTCGAATAACTACCATATACCAACGAATTTTCGCGCAGTGTTTTTAGCTCTCGTGCTCGTCAACTATGTTTTTAAAAAGATGCCGTATCGAGTAGTACTCTGGGTTAATCCGATTTTATTTCTGCCCCAGATGCTAGCCGCGGTAAAAAGCGGTCTCACCGGGAAGTAGAAGACCTATGCGTAGTGAGCTCGTTAAGCAGCGTGCACTTGAGTGGTGCATGTAGACATTACGACCGCAATACTCCCGTACGCTTGCAATAAAAATGCCCACCTAAAGCTCTGCAGTAGAGAACACGCAAGAATGCGTCGTTTTGCTTACCCGTATATCCTTCGCGGCGTCATCAATCGGCCAGCTTTTGCGGCCGCCCCTTGCGTGGGCAGTGGACTCCCATAAGTTTCGATTTGCTTATAGGGACCGTGAAAAGTATATTTGGTAAGGATAGGAAACGCGCAATAATAATTACTATTCTATTACTCGTCTCCGCAACGAAAAACTCGTTTCACTAAAGCCGAAGATGGCAGCGATTATAAATCGTTGTGCTCCTCCACCCCGTACGCTCGGCGCGTAATTGTTTTCTCAACGCTAGGGTCCGGCAATTTCATTCCCCTAACTAGGTTGTCTCTCGGCGAGTTAAACCGCGATTTTTGCTGAGAGGTGTCTCTGAACGCAACTTTTTTAAGTTGCGTAACATACACTTACTGAAGACAGGAAATGATCACAGTGAAGGTATTTGCATAGTGAAACCGTTGCCACACCGTCAGATCCTGGCTCTGTTCTCGCTGGCTTTGCTGCTAATAAAAATTAAAAAAACATCACTTAAGGCAACCTAAAGAGGAGCACACCCCTGGAAACACGTTATAGTAGCTTACTTTAACGTTGTAAGTTTAATTAATCAGAAAAAAAAAGAATTGCACTTGAAGGATTCTAACAGATGTTTCAGTGCTGAGAAAAGTTGCGTTAATCCATTGCCCCACCAAAGCGACGCAAACGGCGGGTTTTAAAGGCACTCTGTTTCATTTTGACTATATTTACAATATCTGTCGCCAGGCGACGCTGCTCAGAGGTCCATACCGTTGAGATAACGGCATCACGCACACTCAGCGCACACGGTCACGCAAAAATCATGGTACTGTTTTAACGCGGTTATACGGGATATGACGTGAGAAAGCTTTAGTGCAGAGATGGAAGCTGACAGATACGGCTACGACGTGCAATGCTCAAAGCGAGAGTGGTGTGTTGCAGTGGAACATGAGAGATTATCGGATGCGGCGATAGCTACGTTTAATAAAAATAAAAATAATAAAAAGGCGACAGCTACAACTTTCCAAACTCGCTTCCCCCGAAATATTCCTGGTTTCCAATCCGCTCTTCTTCGACAGCGTTTTTCTTTTTTTTTTGCTCGCGCTCGGCCGATACGAACCACTTCTTGGATTGGCTTTTGAAAGCGTAAATTAGTGCACTAAAATGGTGAAGTCAATGGTGAAAGCTCCAGGTGGTTATGCTGCAATGTTTGAGTTACCCATGACAGAACACCTGGAGGGGGACGTTATGATCTAGCGGGCCAATCTTAAGTAAGGTACAAGATAATTTTGTTGCTTGGCACAGGCGTCGATAAGTGTGTTCTTATATTAACAAAGTCAAAACCAGTCGCGACCGCGCCCCATCGAGCCTCATCAAACCCCGTCCTTTTCGTATCACTTCGGCGCACGAGACAGCCCAGATCACGTCAGTTGGATAAAGGTGGCTAAGGAAGAGCGCCGAGGTGTCGCCGTAATCCGTTGGAAAAAGCAGTTGTCTGAAAGTATATCTAAAATTATAGCAGCCAATCATAGCTTTAACTGTGACTTAAATATTTACAAATACCACCACCTGTACATTTGGGCACACTCTCAAGGCAGCTGTACCCATGCGAAATAAATACCCAGTCAGGAGGTTCAGCACCTCATTTTGGCTTGCCCCATGGTCAATACCTGTACGTTGCCCTAAGGAGCAAGAAAAACATAACATAAAATGACCGTACTAATAAATTCAAGGCTTCGTTTATTCCAACAGCTAATTCGTCCGATATGAAGTTTTGGTCCGGTCAAAACTAAGGTAACTAAAAAGATGGTCCGTTATATACAACTTGATGACATTCGAACAAATTTCCTGGCCACTCGCGTGTGAATCATCGATTGTTGGCACTATTTATCAATTTTCTAAAACGAGCGGTTACGAAGCCTATAAATAGGAAGTATACTCAGCGAAAGAGAAGTTAGACTCGATAGAAATGTGCCAAGTGTAATGGATACGTGCGGAAAAAAAAAAGAGCGGAAAGAAGAGAGACATCGCCCGAGAGCATTAAACGCATCCACAGTAGTGCATTGCAGTGTTAGCGGAAAGCACTGCAATAATTAGATGTCGGCGTTTGGACCTCCGAGAGCGCCCGCACCGGCACCAGTACAGGCTCTGGATACTTTTTTGGTGCTTCAAACCTGACAAGATTTCAGGTTTGAAGGTCTGCACCATGAGTCTTGAAAATCCCACGCGTCAGGTGCTCCATTTGGATCAAGTAGAGACGATTCAGACTAAAACTCTGGTAAACGGTCGTTGGATTTTTTATATTCAATGGAATTTACATTCTTTTTTGAAGTAGAGATAGAGAAAAAATTTATTCGTTAGCCTTGGTCCGGGTCGTCGCTTCAAGATACTAAAGTGCTAAAGTAAGTAAAGTACTAAATAGGACACTATTTGTCAGAACGAAAGAAAATCGCTGCATGTAAACTCTGTGGTGCGCTACCACCTATGCTATGGCAGCTGCAAGCCTGTATGCTTTGGAATGTATTTAATATTACCTGACTGCAGCCTAAATTTCACCGTGGTCGCCAGTGCCACACCTAACCATGACAGTGGAAGTAGTGCATCCTGTTGTACAGCAAATGCCACAGAGATCGCTGTAAGAGGCCTTAATCTCTTCTATTCCTATCTCATCATAGCATACCGATGGTATCGATGGTATTGTTGCCACAGCTACGAGATGTCCACCGCTAAGGACATGTCACTAGTCAGTGCTTTTAAGGAGAGGTTATACCAACATAAATACATTATAATGCAGAACTATGCGCAGCCCCCGCATTAACTGAGTTGATCGAACACCATGCGCGGCATGTGCAAGTATTGGGTTCCTGTCCCACCGCGGTGCCACGTTTTCCATTGCTTTCTCAGATTACCTTCTAATAATATTGCTCAATGCCCTCGCCTCGAACAAGAAATAAAGGCAGTAACATAGTTACACCCCTATGCTTTCTTGCTTTTAAATGCTTGATGGAAAGAACCAAAGCCGACAAAGGCAGTTGAAAGCGGGCGACATAGGCGATTATCCTTTCCGGCTTGTCAAACCACTTAACGCGTGATAATACCGCTGCGGATTCCAGACTGCTGGCTTTCTTCATGTCACGTTATACCTGTTATAGGGACGGAGTCGTATGCTCAGTGATTTATTGTTCTCACAAGGTTTTCTTGGGGGTGGAATATCGAAAGGAATGAATATAAACAATACGCGAGCGCATGTTTCGCTACAGGGACAGGAAAAAAGAGCGAGCTCCTAAGCTCAGTACTCGCGGTGCCATCGTGAACATTTGCACGGTGTTTAGTTTACGCCTACCCACTGGAATATACCCGAACCTGTTCTGAAGTTCTTACTTCTGGACTTCTGTTCAACTTCTGCTCTCTGAGGCAGGCATATGACATCCCTTGTAAATATTATCAGTACTATAAATTGAACCGTGACACCAGATTTTCCCAACTTCACGGTAGAAAGCGACGAGAATCATTTAAGTGCTCGGCAGCATGCATTTGCGGGAGCTCTTAATTTCGTGCTTTTCACAGAAAGTGAGAAATCTGCTCTACCTTCAAAGTTGACTGAGGAGAACCTCATAGCCGTCATGTGAATCGCTCCGCAGAAGGCCTAACTATAGATACCTCTTCCCTGGTCGCTTCTAAGCTTTGCCAAGCCTCAAGTTAACTGTAGGCTTGAAAGTTCTGTGTAATAAATACATGCTTAAAAAAACAACAACAGATGACGCCGTCTTCAAACACAGTGACCAGTGTCTCAGTCTGGGTTCGAAACTCATTGTCAGGAAGTCTTTCTTGCTTTTTTTTTTTTTTAGAGTGGATCATCAAAGGAGACTTCAGAGTCACCTCTACGAATTGCGAAAATGTGGCTATTAAGGCTTCTGCGCATTAAAAAAGATGGAGTACGAGGAGACAATTTTTATGTTAGCATCTAAATGCTATGGAGGGGCGGTCTCTTCCATGACAGGAAAAATGTCGGTTTAGATCTTTTGCTACCCTGTGCAGTCAGATTGCTTTACCTTTCTGTCCCTCACTAAGAGGAGCTTATGCTTTTATCACAGACGCGTCAGGTGCCTCTAGTTCACTGGTTGGAAGTAACAACTGCCTCTTCATCATGCAACCCCTGAAAGAGGGCCTGAGGACGCGTAAAGTAAACAATTTTCAACGCTGCAGCCTTCACATCGCTTAAAGCCAGCAGTTATCAGTCGCAGCTAGACATTGTGGCAGGATGCCACGTTCAAAGATCCTAGTCAGTTCTTCCCCAATTAGGATGAGACGTGAGGAGGACAAAACATTTATTAGACGCAAAGATATTCGGAGCCCCCTGGCCCCCTGGGTCCCCGCACGGTAGCCTCCTGTATTTGTATGTGATTTAAATGTTTTCCACCACCACCAGCCACCACAGTCAAAGGTTCATGTTCAATCTGTCCATGATGTCTTTAGCCCGGCGAACTGCGATCTTTTGCTTCGCCGGGTCCTTGGAGCGTAGTGTGGTCTCCCAGTCTTCCAAAGTCCGGAGAGGCACCGATCCACTGAGGGGAGGAGACGCCGGGCAGGTTAGTAGGATATGGGTCAGTGTCACTTTAGGGGTTTGGCAGAGGGGACAGGTTGGAGGGATAGATTGGTAGTGAGATAATAGGGAGAAAGTGGGGAGGGTTCTCGTCTGCAATCATCGCCAGAGATGCTTTTCCCTGGTGGTAAGGGAGGAGTGTGGTGGTGGGTATTCTTGCTGTTCGGCGCGGAAGTGTGCGGCGAGCTCAGCGAGGGCATGCATGCGCTCCTTAGAGAAATCCCCCCCCCCCCCCCCGAGTTCCACCTGTGCTTGGTTTCTCGACCCTCGTGCTAAGGAGTCGGCGGCCTCATTGCCAGGATTTCCCGAGTGCGCAGGTACCCAGATGAGCTCAGCGCATCGCGGGAGGTGGGGGGTTGGTGTGGCTGGCAGACATTTGGAAGAGAGGTATACCCTGCCTCTAGCGTAATTTAATAGTGTGGTTTTGGAGTCGCTGATTATGTAGTTTGTACTGGTGTCTGTCAGAGCCATGGCGGTCTCTTCAGCCTCTTCAGGTGCGATGCCTGGTAGCAGTTCGAAAGTGAGGGGGTCGGTATTTGGTTGGTGTACTACGGCCGTAGGTCCCCGGTCGTCTACAGATGCACCTAGCCAGACTGCATCCGGAGAGTCCCCGTATCACTTGTGTAGTGATTTCTCCCGTGCAGTCCTGCGACCTTGATCCCGCAAAGGGTGCATGTATCGAAGTATATAGCAATTTGATGTAGAGAGATTCCCTGATGTGGGATGGAAGCGTGCTTAGTTTTGGGTCATTGGCAGGGACCCGGATGATAAGTTTGTGCAATATTTGTCTACCTGTGGGTGTGGCAGCAAGGCGTATGTATTGAACTTAATGGTATGCTTCACTAATTCGTGTATGGTATTGTGCAGCTCCAGGGCAAGCCGTTCCTCGTTTCTTGTGTTCCCTGGTAGATTCAGAGCTGTTCTTCTCGCTTGCCGAATGATGGCGTCTAGCTGCTGAGCGTCGTCTGCGGTAAGCCTAAGATAAGGGGTCGCGTAGAGGATACGACTAACTGTGTAGGCGGGGATAATGCGGAGAGTATCAGCTTCTCGGAGTCCGTGCGCCTTCCCCGTGACTCGTCTTTTTAGTTGCGCGGTTGCGGCGAGGGTTCGATTTAGCCTTTTTAGTGTATTTTTGTTCTTCCAGTCGTTCTGCAGATACAGACCAAGTATACGTAGCGTGTTTACATGAGGGACGCGTCTACCCTGGATGTGTATCTCAATGTTCGTGTGGTAGATCCCACCTTTTGGCAACAGGATGAGGAGCTCCGATTTCTCTGGAGAACATTCGAGACCGATGGCGTGTGTGATAGTAGTTATGGTGTCCGCTGCGATTTGTAAGGTATTTTCGATTTGTCCGTCGGACCCATGTGTTGTCTAGAGAATAATGTCGTCAGCATAGAGCGTGTGCTGAAGGTGGGGGATAGCTTTTAATCTATGGGCAAGGGAAATAAGCATTATATTAAATAGGAAGGGAGATAGGACTGAGCCTTGTGTTATTGTTACGCTGGCCAGCGTGTAGGGCTGTGTGTGGATGTTGTCGATGTGCAGCGTTGCTCTTCGGTTTTTTAAGAAGGCCTTTAGGTATCCGTGTACCTTGGTATCTACGTTGAGGTTATCGAAAGCTTTTTTTTAGGTCAATGGCTACAATTGCCTTCATGTGGACTGGCGCGCTTGCGTCGAGTACGTCAGTAGTTATCTGTAGTAAGGCATCCTGGGGGGAGTTGAGAGCCGAGGTCGAAAGCCTAGCAAAGTATGTAGGTACTATGAGGTTTCGTCCATGTATGTGGCAAGACGTGCTAACACGACGTGTTCAAACAGTTTGCCGATGCAAGAGGTGAGCGATATAGGGCGCATGTTCGTAGGGGAGATTGGCTTGTTCGGTTTTGGCATAAGGATTATCTTCCCATGCGTGCGTGCGTTTGCGAGTTTACCGGCTTCCCAGTTATGGTTGAATAGGTCTGTGAGTGTATGAAGGAATCTGTCGTCAAGATTGCGGAGTATGACGTTAGTGACTCGGTCTTCCTCTGGTGTGGTGTTTCGAAGTTTCTGGAAAGCTGTTTGTATTTCGGCGAAAGTGATCTTCGCGTCTAGTTGAGTATTAGATGTGCCCGCATAGGGTGTTAGCCGTTATGGCTGTCCCGGGGTGGTGTATAGATGTTTCAGTTGCGCCAACAGTGACTGCGTGTCATCTCTGTGCTGGTGAGTTAGGCATGCGATAGTGATACGTTTGATTATCTTGCTTTGGGTGGGATCTAGAAGGTGTCTAAGCAGCAATTGCCATGCGCGGGCGGTAGTAAGGTTTCCTCGCAACCCATCACATATTTGAGTCCAGTTTTGTCGGCACATCTGGTAGCCATGTTCGTCAATCTGTGCGGTAAAACCTTGTACTTTCATCTGAAGTTCCTTATTGTGCTTCTGACTGTGAGACATTTGGTTAAGCTGGCGTGGGCTTCCATTAAATGAGGCATCTTCGTGTCGAGCGTGGGGACGTCTTGCTGTGTTGTGTAATGTTGTGTGTGGGAGTCCTTTTTTGGAAGGAGGCGTTAGACCCAGTCCTCCAGTGTTTCCCCTGGCCCTGCGGATTGATGCTGACGGTATCTCTAAATTTCTCCCAATTTGTAATCCGACTTTTATATGTAGGCTTTCGCCCGTTGGGCCCTGTGACGTTGAGCGCTATGATGTAGTGATCACTGCCTAGGGTGTTTGATGTTCGTTCCCATTTCAGGTATCCGAGATGTTTCCCTAGCGTCAGGTCTGGACTGGTGTCCATTTGGCCGACCTCGCCCTGTCACGTGGGCAGGTCGAAATTGTTGAAGGTAGTCAGCTGTGACTGCTGTATTAGTTGTAGAGAGCTTGTCCTCTATTATTGGTGTGGTTGTAACCCCAGTCTATGTGGGCGCAATTAAAGTCTCCTCCGATCAATAAAGGTGTATTTTTCGCATCTTGAGTGATGATTTGTATGAAGTGAGCGCAGACCGTCGCGGGGCTGCTGGGGGGATTAAATATACTGGTTACTATGAAAGAGTCCTTGGTGATATCCTCGGGGAGAACTTCGATGGTGACCTGTGCCACGCTATGTGTGTAGCCTCGGATAGAGTGCCGGAGTGCGCGTTTAACGTAAGTGCTGACGGCTGGTTTCTGCCTAATTGGGGCGTGATATGCAATATAGCCTAGTATATTTAGGGCTACTTGTGTGTCCTGTAGGAGGACCAAGTCGGGGGAGTATAGGTGTGTTGTTAACAGCTGTGTGAAGGGGTCACGCTTTCGCCGTAAGCTGCGACAGTTCCAGTGCGAAACGCATAGTGACTTTTCGGTTGGCGCTGGATGGTATTAGTTAGCTGCCATGCTGCTGCTCACATACACCAGTGGGCGCCATCAGTGGGAGCATGGTTTGGGGTGTGAGGAAGGATCATGTGGGGGAGTGGAAGTGCAGCCAGTCTGGCATCGACTGTTTGCATGATGGTCACGATTGCGGTCTCGATCATGTTCTCAAACTTTGGAGTCTTGTTCGCAGACGGAGTTGAATTTGGCTTCTAATTGTTGAGCTAATAATTAGAACTGCTCCTCTACCTGCTGTTTAAATTGTTCTAGTTTTGCCTGGAGTTTTTCTTTGAGTCGGGCTTCCACCGCTGCGAGTGCGGTTTGAGGTGGCTCCTGTTCCATGCGCTTCTTTTTGGCGAGGGGGAGGGTTCTGGTGCTGCTGGGGCGGAATCTGAGTGGGCGGTCAAGGGGGGGGGGGTCGAGTGGGGGGATGTGACGGGCGGGGGTGGGGGTGGGTTGTGAAGCTGGTGTTGAAGGTTTCTTACCTCCTCCCGGAGGGGAGCCAGCTCCTGTTCTTGGGGTTCCTGGGTGCGGGCGACCCTGTCTGCCCACGTGAGGTCTGTTAGTAGTCTTGGTTTGTGTGAAGAGCTTCTCCCTCTTGTGCTGCTTTGTCTGCGCGATATCTTGGTTGGCGGCTGCTTGGCTTTGGTCCTGCCTGGACATTTCTTTTCCTGGCACCTCTGTGTCCCGGTGAGGTGCGCTCCTCTACACAGGATGCATGTTGGCGTGCACATGCCTCTCTCCTTTTCCGGATGGTCATCGCCGCATCTTGGACATCGGGTTTGTCCTGGCTTTGGGCACACGTCATATCGGTGTACAGGGTTTCAATAGTTAGTGCATCCTTCTGGTCTGGGCCAATATGAGGTGCACAGGTGGATCTCTCCAAAGTATACAATCTTCCTGGGAACTGGTCCCCGGGTAAAGGTGATCATTATAAATTTGTAGCGGCCCATGCGCCTGGCTGCGACAATCTTCTCGGAGGAGTTTCGGCGTTGTAGGTCGTTAATAATGTCTGCTTCTATTTCGTCACAATACGCATTGCTGATGACCCTCCTTGTGGTTTAAGCGCCCGGGGCGAGATATGTTGCCATGACGTCTTCTTTTCCTGCGTGGCTGATCACCTTAACTTGCACAAAATTCAGTGTGAGTTCAGAGTCCTCCGTGGCTATTGTGCAGGTGTTTTTCCTGGGATGGATGCGGAGCTGCAGCTGATTGTTGGGTAGGATGTCGGCGGCGGCGGACACGTGCGCTGCGAAGCAAGGCCTATGGTTGCGCATCTGGCAGGTAGAGTCCATCTTGGGACCTGAACACAACTTTATATGCCTGTCGCGGAAGCTGTTCCATCCGCCGATTGCGAGAAAGAACACCACGCGTCTCTCGCAGCTGCGCTCCGTTACGCTGGTATCGAGGTGCGATGTGGTATTCCCCTCGATCGGTGAGCTGTTGGTCTCGTCGGCGGAATCACGATTTCGCCGGTGAGCTCTGTTCTATAGCAGATAGGTACCCATTATGTTTGTCCATTCGTTCAAGTTAAAATCTCCTACGAGGGTCTCACCCTCGACTTGTACGTGCATCTTCACGGGAGCTCGCTGGCATAGGGGCCGTCGCAGCCGGGCAAGCGGGGCTCGCCGGGCCGGGTACGTGCCATCAGTCTTCCGGGGGGATCGTCTTCAGAGCCGCTGTAGCGCGATCTCGGCCATACGCAGACGGTTTTCCGCGAACTGGGACCCCGTTGGGGCGTCGGGTCGAAGTTTGTGGGGAGAGCTACCGGAGGTTTCGAAAAGACGTCTGCTCTCCTTGGGTGCTCGGAGGGAACTCGGTGAGACATGATGGATTGGTATGAGTGACGATACAAAGGAAGTTAGCGAGAGCTCTCGATGAAACACCTCCGAAAAAAGTACTGGAAGTAATCGCTTCATGAAGAATCTCTAATGCATATTTCTCACGCAAAAGAAAAACAAAAAGGAGCAATGTCGCACCGAGAGAGACTACTTGCGACGCTGGCATCTTTGCCAAGACCGATCCATCACGTACACAGCCCCAATCGCGGTGGAGCTAAATGTGGCGGCTCATGCTACAGTTCTGGTTGGATACCGGCTTCCTATTCACATTGCCAAGAATACACATATTATATTGTAAATTACGGTACTTGCTAGTCACCGCACCGATCGAAACAAGCAACGGCTTACTTTTAACCTTGAAAAAGAACAGTGCGGAACTTATGTGACCCTTCCCTCGTGCCCAATCGCGAGTGGAGGAGAGCGCGTACGGAAGGAGCTTGGGAAGGGTGGTTGAAGAAGCACATATCATGAATTTATATTGTCACGTGGCAGTGACAATTCCGTAGGTGAGAAAGGAAGAGAATAGCGCTACACTGAAGGAAACTCTTTATTGGGATGTCTTGCTCCCGCAAAAGACTAAAGCATCACAGTGGAGTCGAAAGGAGCAATCCGGCTCGTCGGACGACGAATTATGAGTGCCCGCTCATTCGACACTGCTCAATTTAAAGTAGATGAAGAAATATCTAGATAAACTATTCAATGCACGCTGGAAAAGCCGGGAATAGTATGAAAACAGTTTTGCTCGCCCGCGACCATTCCAGACTAATCTCGGCGCATCCCGCGCAACAAATAAAGTGATAAAGGCGCATTTCTGAATAACGAGCATGAACAAAGAGCGCAAGATTGGTCCGTGCGCTATAATCATAGTGATAAGGCTGTATGCTGGCGGCAGTTAAAAAAATATATATCTAAAGTTCGCGGCAATATTACTGATCAAGAGTATCGGTAAATTGATTGTAGACAATCTCGTTAGTTTATTATTCAGTTACCTCTCCTGTAAACATATTTTTGATAGTATTAATATTTCGGCCACCATCGATAGAAGTTAGATAGTTTGGTAAACTTTGCCATCGATAGCTTAGAAGTCTGCTAAACAAAGGATAGATATGCAAATGCAACTGACGGAAACAAAATTCTAGGGGCATTTGAGTTTCCTTACATGTGATAATGTGGAAGCACATCTGAGGTCCGCTCGGTACGATGTGCGAGGAGACAGTAAAAGCCAGCGCACCCCTCTCACTTCCTCCGCCGAGGCGCAGTCACGTTTAATTAGCACTTAATGATTCATTTTAAATGGTCATTATTGAGTTAGTAATAAGTGGATAATTATTAATATGTTTTATTTTATGGTCACGTACACGTGCTTAATTAGTGATTATCACTTAGGTTCAATAATGCTGATTTAGTAATTACGACTTATTTAGCAATAATCATTTATTAGCTATAAGGTTGGTTGGTGGGGTTTAACGTCCCAAAGTGACTCAGGCTATGAGAGACGCATTAGCTATAAGGGGTTGAAGCTGTAGCTGTACAGAAGCTGTACACGGAAACTAACTGCTATTACAGGTGGACACTTTCTGATCACGGAAACCGTACATGGAAACTGTGCCCCCCATGAACCAAGAAACGCTTTCGTCTTAAAAATTGTAGAGGTTCAACTATCCTTGAATCAAGTTTCAATACCGTTAGCCATTGGCCGCAGCCGCAGTCACTGCTGCCGCTTGGATCTTGGCTCGCTTCCGCGCTTCCGCGCTTGGTAAGCTTCTCGGCAATGGGCTACAATCTTGGAATTGTCGCTTTTCGATGATCTCGGCAGCCTCTCTGGTACGGCTGCGGTCTCTGTCTTTAGCGACATGGCGTCCGTGCATGGCGTATTTACCTAGGTTAAATAAAAGAGCGGCGCAGATGGAAATTCATAAAGATGATTTTCAATGCACAACGCAGGATTGTATTGCAGTTGGAACCTGATTAACAGGACGATTTCCTGTAGAGAGCGAGTGTACGTTGCAGTTTTACAGAAGGCGGGTTCGGCAGCGACGATAGCATAGTGCTCTCCTGCTGGGCACTACGTTGAAGACAACAATGGTTGGTGGTTTGGTGGCTTGCGAGTTTTAGCGTCCCAAAGCGGCTCAGGCTATCAGAGACGTCGTAGTGGAGGACTCCGGAAATTTCGACCACCTGGGGTTATTTAACATGCACTGACATCGCACAGCACATGGGCGCTTTGCTTTTCGCCTCCACGGAAAACCGGCCGCCGTGGCTAAGATTCGATCCCGCATCCTTGGACACAGTAGTCGAGCGCCGTAACACCTGCGCCACCACGGCGCGGAAGAAAACAATGTTTTCTGCAAAGCGCGAGGTGTAACAATATGCGGCACACGAATATGTGGCGACATCTGTGAAACTCAGGAGGTATTATCGCGGTCCAGGAATAACGCGAAACTTGTAAGAGAACACTATAGAGCCAAGAGGGGAGGTGAACGACGCCTAACAGATTTTGGCGATATTGAGCTGTCATTATGTATGTCGATCACCTGCGTCCTGACGCTAAGCGTTGCGCATCTAACACAAGTAGCAGTTCCTAAAGTTTCGTAAGCAGTATCCAAACTTCAAAAAGCACGTAAGTGCACAACCATAACTCTAATAACTAGTAATTATATCCAATATTGTTTGAGAAGTTTGCGGCTGCTTGGAATCTTTACGGACGGAACCGGTAATGTTTTCTAGACCTTCTCGGCACTGTAGGGAAGACGCGTAGATTGAAAAAAACGGAGAGCGCAATCTTCCTTACTGCACGAGCGAAAGCGTGAAGTTTACAACGCAGTGATTAGGTGCCCTAGGTTGCGTGATATTATGCCATCGATTGTACCACGGATACTTCCTTTTGTCACCTAAAGTTTGGTAGTGGCTTAACTATCGATACCCTAAATTGTATAATCCGCCAGGGTGGCGCAGTGGTTAGGACGCTCGGCTACTGTGCCCAAGAATGCGGGATCGACTCCCGGCTTTGGCGGCCGCTTTTCGGTGGAGGCGAAAAGCAAGGCGCTGGTGCGCTGTGCGATGTCAGTGCACGTTAAAGAACCCCAGGGGGTCAACATTTCCGGAGTCGTACACTACGGCGGCGCCTCTCATAGTCTGAGTCGCTTTGGGACGTTAAACCCCACAAACCAAAACAAACTTGAATAATAGAATGGATAGTTTTGCATCCCCAGGAGAGGCAATAAAAGAAGGTTGCGATTGACCTCGATGACGAAATAAAAAATTCGCTGAGTTAAGCGGACACCACGTGTCGTTGCTTCCGCGACTACACTCCAGAAGTTCGCAGGCTTTTCGAAATACGACAAGTTTTCCTTACAAAATATTGCTGCGGCAGAGAACGGCGCAGGCGCAGCTCCTAGCGAGATAGCAGCGCCTTTGAGCCAATGCGTGTGGTTCCTCTATCTATGATCGCGCACGATGATATAAGAATACCCGCAGCTGAAAAGGTAAGATCCTGAGCTGAGGAGCACAGTCCCCGCATGAAGGTGATATCCCCAGAATTGTGGCAATGGAGGCCATTGTCCTTAATCCAGTCCCACAATTTACGCCCACAAGAATCAGTTTTCGAACCCCAAGATATATGATGCGAACTGAAATCACCAGATAATATCAGGTTTCGAGAGCAACGAGTTAACAAAGCATCCAGCTGCGAAGTACAACGAACACCATTTGGGAAGTACGCGTTGGAAAAAGTGGAAGGGGTACAACCGGGCAGCGAAAACTCCAATCCAAGTATTTCACAATCTTGACAAAAGAATTCATATGAAACTGAAACCTTATGACACAATTTTGACGCAACTAAAATCTACCACCCCTGCCTGGGCGATCAAGTCTAAACGCCCGAAAGTTGTTAAAAGATAGAATCTTTTTTAAATGGAAAGCCAGGACTCTTGAAGTAAAATAATATCAGGGTGGATTTCCAGTAATAAGCAGAGGAGATCATCAAAACTAGAATTAATTGAGCGGCAGTTCCATTGCAAAACTTAAAAAAGACCTATGTTGAATCAAAGATGCACTCTACAGCAGACATCAGCACATCCTGTGTCTGCTGGGACTCACTCTCAGGATTTATCTTGGGCCAAGATTTAGAGGGCTGATTCGGGAGATTTTCAACTGGGGGGCTACTGCGCTTGTTGCATGCTCCAGCGATTCAACGATTCTTGAACTAGAAGCACCGGAATTTAGGGGGCCAGATGCCTTAGAATTGATTACATGGGTTGTAGCAGAGGTTTCTTTGTTGGGAGGCGCATTCACGTTGGAGACCACGGACATAGCAGGGACTACAGAGGCACCGATTGTCAGAGTTTGGAAAAAACATCTTCATCCTTGTCACAAGCATCTGAGAAAAGGTCTCTTCAAAAGAAACACAAAATTGCTCCATCACATCCGGTATAGACTTTTCAATGGCAAGGGTCACAGCAGAAAAATAGTAGATTATAAGGAAGCTAACTGACGCGCGGTCACAGCTGCAAAACCCGAATTGCGATCATTTAAAATTGCCGCTGTCGCCCCACGTGAACAACGACGTTTTTCGATTATTTCAAGGAGCGCAATCTCATTGTTACAAGCAGGGCAACTAGAATCAGAAGCAGCGTGTGAGGCCGAGCAAAGATAGTAACTCAACACATCAGATGCACATTCTATTGCGGAATGGGGATCACCACATGAGCCACAGCGAATTGCGGACCTGCAGGCATTTGCACTGTGGCCGAAACGACAGCAATTGCGGCACTGCAGCGGACGTGGAGCTAAGGGCTCAACTCGAAACAGTCATGGCCACGCTTTAACTTCAGACAGGCAGGTGCGGCCGGTGAAAGTTAAAATGTCACTCTCTGTGGGTATGCGAGAATCACCTGCGGGACTAGTGCACCGGTAAACGGAGACCACGCAAGCACGGTCAAACATTTTCAAAAGTGCTTCCAGGGAGAGGTTTCCAGTTACACCACGGGCAATGCCTTTCACGCAAGCGAGGTGCGGGGGTACAAAAGTCCTTACGGCTGAGTTGCCAAACCTGACACACGCCAGGAGGTCACTCAGGCACTCAACGTTTGATGGTCTGCATAGGATGCCTGTCTTTCCAAATCGCTTCTCCTCCGAAATGTCTAAGAAATGTGGAATAACAGAGCGAGGCTCCTCCTGGATAACTTCAGACTCGTTTAATCGAATGGCACCACCATCAACCGGGACAATAGTAACCCCATTTCTAAGGAAGCAATCCAAAGGTAGCGACTTCGCCGGTCGATTAGCCAACCAGGGCGAAGAACCCTGGCCGGGCGAAGAAACCGCCATAGGGGGAAGGAAAGGACCTAGTCTAATGAGCTACACTAATTATATAGTGGCCAATCCCCACTCACTGGTTCAGCCAGACAAGAGGCACTATGTCTTCTTCCAGGTTGACCCAGTCGCTCTGTATTGTTCGTGCCGGCGCTGCCTCGTTCTCTTCGGCACGCGGCCGATGGCAGCCACGTGCGTCGCTACAGACCCCACCCCCCTTTTTATGGTCAGTCGTTAAAATAAAGGAGAAAAAGAGGGAAGGGAACAAGACGAGAGTGAGGAATAGTGAGTAAAAGGGGGTCCGGTAAGTTCAGGTCAGGGGCCCGTGAAGAGCCTGCGGGTGGGGTGCGCGAACTCAGGTGAAAACCGAAGCTTGGGCGAATTGGTAATCCATAAGTGCAGACAGCGAAAAAAAGACGTGTACGTAGCGCTCATTTGTGTCCTTAACTACAACAATCCCCCCCCCCCCTCCTACACCATTTTTGTTTTGCCCAGCGCTCGCTTGCGTCCTTCCTACGTCCCCGTCTTTTTTGCGCTGTCTGAACTCGTGAACTCAGGTGGTCGAGCCTGGTTGCTGCGCAACGGGTGAATTATGCAAGGTGCGGAGGCGACGATGGACATAGGAGCACTGAGGCCATGGTTGTGCCGTCACCGACTGCAGTGTTGCCCACAGACACAAGTGTCGGTGTCGCTGGGAATGTGGCCCGCCGAGTATGCCGTCACAAGCACGGAAGAGGCCGAAACAGGTACGTCGACTGGTAGCATGCTGTGCTTTCGGCATGGCAGCTCCTAGCAAGTGCGAGGTGGTGGCTGGGTGCTCGGCAAATACCGTAAAGAGAGGTACCTCTGACTGTGAGTGTGCCGGAGCCTGTGCAGGGGCGACGGAGTTCTGCGAGAAGATGGCCTGCAGCTCCTCTTCGATGTTGCTTTTCATCTTGTTGGCGTATCGCTTCTTAGGTCCAGCTTCAAGTTCTCCAATTTGGCGGGAACGGCTGATTTACTCGGCTCAGGTGGCCCTGATGAAAGGTGCGAGCGGGGTGGGACGACCACTGTGATTGGCACAGATATGACCGTTGACGCAACGGTGACAGCGGTGGCCATGGCGGCGGAAGTTGCTGGGCTCAATGCCGTGTGCTTGGGTGAAGTGAGTGTGACAGTCCGCCGCTGCTCGCTAGTTTTGAGGCTAGCGGGGGCATGGTCGGCTGTGGGTGACTGCAAGAGGATTGTTGCAGTGACAGGCCGCGCTGCTGAGACTGCTACGTTATACGGCAGGCTTGTAGCAATAGACATTGCTGGTGGATAGACAGTCGCCGCACTACTCGGTAGCTCTACCAGTATTTGCTGAAGGTGGCTCAAGCTAGTCACCAAGGAGTACGCTTGCTGCGGCAGTGTCGAGCTACAAGGGTCAGGCTCCAAGAAGCTGTTCACACAACTCAGGGCATTGGGTGTGGCCCCTCGGGCAGGCGGTGTGACAGCCTGGGTGGTGGTGTGGCATCTGACAGATTCTGCAGTGCCGGCAATCTTACTTCGCCCTTTGCAGGCTCATTCAGGTCACTGAATGACGGTTTTGGATCGGACAATGGAAGCGTCGCTGCAGCCACGTCGTCCACCACTGTCATTGAAACTGACCGCTGTTCACTGGGGCAGGAATCGGTGTTGGTGGCCCCACAGAGGCAGCAGCAAACACCGGTGGCCGGTCCCTGGCTGTCATCTCCGTGCTGCTGGACAGCATGGCCATGCTCACTACAAAGTCACCGCGTCTCACGTCGGCATAGACGCTGTTGCCAATCACCACATTATGAGGACATCTGGACGCGGTAAGTGCTGACAATGTTGGTGGAATGGCCGATGGGGCCGTTGTAGCAACGGTTGATGGATCGGTAACAGCCCAATTGGAGCTGTTGGCCGTCGGGACTGTCTTTGCAATTGTAGGCACAGACGGCGCTGCGTGGTGGCGAACGAGCTGACCGGGGATGGATGTGGTGTGCTTGTGCCTGGAGGATGGAGCCGGAGACGATTGCGATGCTGGTGCAGGTGCAGGTGTTGGCGGCGGCGAAAGCGGGTCCGCGGCGTTGTAGAGCGGCAGCGGACTGTATGACGCACCGTAATGTGCGTGGACGGCGGCGCGCAGCGCTTCGTATGGCCGGCATCCTGTGGCAGAGCTGGCTAGTCGCCAAGAGGAGGTCCGGCAAGATGTCGCTTTGAACTGCGTGTTTGTAACGCTGGATGGTAATGCCGTTCAAGTATATCGCAGCCTCCAGTTGGGCGAACCACCAACTGACGCCTGTAAGCCGGAACGCCACAATTGGCAAGTTGAAAGCCGGGTCATGCTAACCTGCCATCCTGGGACGCCGCTGGGGTAGAAAGCGGTGCCCACCGGATTACCACTTGTGAGGGTCGCTGGGGAGGGGCGGCCGCATCCACTTTTATTGCAGAGTGTTGGAGCAGCGGTGGTCAAGCGTCCGGCCGAGGCGAAAGTCCCGAGCGTTCTGCTTCGCTCGTTGTTGCGCAAGCCTCGTGCGTTGCTACATTATACCTGTTGTGAAAGCGTGGTCAATGGGAACGCCACTGTTGGAAAGGCGTAGTCAATGGGAACGTCGCTCCCGGGTGCTGCATCAGACAGCGTAGCCAGGCCAAAGAAAGCCGGTTTAATTTCAGATCAAGGGGTATTATATAGCCAGAGGGGTGAGGGAAAGAAGGAAAGAAAGAATGAAAAGATTGGTGCCGTTGCCGGTTCATAGATGGCGATAGCAATACCCTACGTTATCGAGTCATACCCTTAAAGGCGAAGCCTAAGTGCCTCTCATAATTCTTTTTACTTTGTCCCACATTGTAAATTCATTGACAACCTCAATTTTATTGAATCAACTAAGACTATCATTATAGGGCGCTGCTAATCTCTCGGGTCATTTTCAGTACGGTGAAGTAAACATTGCAAATCTTATTCCTTGGACGTTTGCGTTGGTGTAGCACCAGGATCAATATTAGGGTCAGTTCTTTTTCTAATTGATATAAATCAAGTTTCGTTGTGTCACACCAGATTGTGCTTTAAGACTGTTGGCTGAAGGTTGTGTTGCTCACAATACTGTTCGTTTCAAAGAGGGCCAGCAAATCGGAATCTAATGTTGTGCAAGGTCGTCTTTGCTGCAACACTTAGAGTATGGGAATAAATGTATGCAAAAGCGAGGCTTAATCCCTTAATTTGCATCTGTATTATCTCGCACATTATCGGTAGCATACATTCGTATGTTACAACGTTATATGAAAAATCACCCAACAAAGGTATTTATAAAGCCCCGTCTTAACCAAGCCCATGTATGTTCCGGCGTCGCCTAAGCGTTGCATGTTTTATTTTTAGCCAAGAGCCCTAGAAGGTTCGATTTATATACCACCCTCCAGCCTACTATAACACATGGCCTCGTCACGTCGAGCAACCTGTAGACCAATCTACATGCGGCCATCTCACCTGCCAAGTGCCACTTGCCAAAGCCATGGCTGTGATTTTTTGCTTTGCTCACAACGCCAGCAACAGGAACAATTTTCTGCAGCTGCTCTGAACAAAACATAACCGATATAAACTTCTGATACAATAACCGGTATATATCATGTTTCTAGGTGATTTGCTGGACAGACTTATTCAGCATCGAGCTATACTGCCTTCTAGTTATTTTTAGGTTCATATAATGGTAGCCAATGCATTTCGAAGAGCATAATGTTTAAGCAGCGCTACCTGTCTTTAACACCACCTGGTTCTCCTCTGCTACTCTAAACATCAGTGTACTCTATGCCACAACTACTAAACATGCCGCACGCTACTTCTTAACTTCGTGGCCGCCACACTATCGTGGCGCTAAAATAAAAGTACTGCTGTTTTGCATTAAAAGAAGAACTAGCGTGGAGAGAGAGCTAAGGACCACCAAACTCATTGCATTCCAGGTTTCCTAGCAATAGCATTAATGAAAAATATTCCCAGCTGCTGGGCATGTCTAAACGCGGGGTGCGAAATGCGGCGGCTCCGGAGAAGCGAACCCATTGTCACAGGAATCGCTCGATATTGCGGAGGGAATGGATAGGTGATAATTTAAAAAAATGCAGTTGTGTTTCCAACAAGTTTTCTAATAGGACGTTTAATTTAGTTGCACTATGCGTGCACAAGGAAATAGTGGTAAAACTGCTCATTACATAGGATTAGAGGTCTTGTCCTATCGGTGGTGAAATAAAGACGGAAGTAATTATAGCCCTCGCGGGAGGAGCGATTGAGTCAGGAAACTCTCAATTCCTTTACCGCGACGAAGCCGTAGGAAAGAAGAGTGAGGGTTCTCCCGCGAATGCAGCCTTGCGAGCTCCAACCCTTGTCATATATACATTATGAACACATTCCCTCTATCGATTTCGTTTTCGCCAATACTGAAAGTTAGGCCTGACAATGTAGATCACGTTCTGCAGGTAGCGCACAAGCTGGTAACAAAGCACTTTAGTTAATTTCTTCCACTTCGGAAGAAAAGGAAACATTGGTCATTCAGCATGCATACCATTGTATAAAATAAAATCTGATAATAAACAAAATCGCTTGAGAGTATATCCAACTAGATTCAGTTGCCTGCAGCCCGAAAGCCTACGCCGACCAGCATATGTCGTAGACGTAACAACTTTCAGAACGATGTCTTGTTACAAATATATTCTTCCTGCCGAAAATTCTCCAGCACAGCAAACCTTCACGCTTCATTTTGCAACACCCGATTTGTCTAATTGTAGCATCTTGTTTCACTCCACTGGCACATTACTAACGCTGGTGATGTATTCTGGTATTTGTGGTGATTAACCGGGATGAGCTGAGAGAATGGCCGCTAATCTGAGAGAAAACACTAGGCCTACTCGGACAATAAAACTGCGGTGTCATAAACTCCCTGGATGCGTGTTCATCAGCTCATCCCGAATTGAATATATGGGTTCGATCGCATAATTCGCTTCTGCGATGCCAGGAAGCTTTTTGAAAGAAGCAAACAAACTCGACGGGGATCTAGGCAACTCTCAACACATTTCACAAACGTGCAAAAAATACAGGCCGCAAAAGATGAACCTGACAGACCAACCGAAATGACAAAAATATACAATCTCAGCAAACCTAAGGCACTGAGCCAGTGGTGCTTGTTGTTCCTAGATGGCCTTCCTGCAGACCTTAGCTCGAGCCTACTGTCGCATGGCTGTTACTGTCACACGATAGCAGGTTATTTCGTGATGGCATGGCCGACAGGGGCCGTGGGACTCGAGTGTTCTCGGTTGTGCGTTGTCCGTGGTACATGGAATGGCTGCGCTGCTGCCTGCCCTGAAACATTCTTGGCGCATCTCTAAGACGACAGCAGGAGCTCTGCGATAAACCTTGCTCTCTCGAGGGGAATCATAGCGACGTCAAGAATCCTCTCTGTGCACCGCGTAAACACACTGAGCCCGCGACGTGCCACTGGTGAAATAAAGATACAGAATTTTCACTTTTCGCTTCCACAAATTTGAGTATAGTTTATTCCTTTTCGCCAAACGGAAGCGGATGAACGAAGGCTGAAACTTTTACAGGTCTAAATTTCACTGGACATCACTTGAAAGTAATAACGTATGTCCGGGCGTTGCAGCGTCGAAGCGTTCACGCATGCTGGATCGCCAAAAATCAGTCTCGTTCGCAAGGAACACCTTTGAAACCGTTGTTGCTATGGGCTGCTCGAATGGAATGATTTAAGGGCAAGATTTACTCACGCGTGACTTAGAACGTTGGTCGCATATCGAAAGTCGGTAAGCGACTGTTCAGTGTGGTTGCGTAAAAAGGAAGAGGAGGGGGAGGGCTTGTCTGCGGCCGCTGCGCCTTTGAGAATTCATTCACGTCGCCTTTGTGCTCTGAAAGGAATAAATGACGCGCGTTGGGAACTTACCCAGCTGGAGCTGTGATAAGGGTCTATTGCAGCGCCATTGGTATGGAAGCAATGGCGACATCACTGCTGCACTGTTGGTTTAGTCGCCCAATACCGGTAGTTCTTTTCTTTTTCCTTAGAAAGGACAGCAAACTTCTGTCTTCAATATCTCTGCGCAAAGTTTTTGTCTGTGCATTTGTGTGCACACCGGCGCATACGTGTGTTTGCATAACATTTTTTGTGTTTTCGAACTACGAGTTTTCATCTTTGCCGTCTTGTGCAACAAGACTCCCCACTTTTGAGCCTATATGCCACGCCTACACAGACCAACAACGAGATAGGCGGAGACTTTTGTGAGAGCTTTCTTCTTGACCGTTATTTTTAGCCTTATTAAAGCAATGACCGTTTACTATCATCGCATCCGTAACCGAGATTCCAATGCACCATACTGCTTTCTCAACACAGTCCACGCAGGCGTTTGCGCTTGCTGGAGCTCATTTACGAAGCAAACTGTGCGTAGTAGGCATTTGATTGAAATAGGGTGCACGTCCCGACCCTGTGTGGAAGCCTTTATTCTGATGTTATTCTGGAGTCACGCTTCTTCACAGCGGATATTTACCCCGCAAAAAAAGGGGCCCTCGATTCATTCAGTTGGATGTCAGAACCAGCTTTTATTTCTCTGCTATAGGTTCTAGGATCTGAGACTTCGTAAACGTCCCTTCTCCACCGTGCATTCACTGTACCTCTTCGAGCCTACAGCAGATGTAGTAAGCCATTGGGAGTGTGAATAAAGTAAAATTACTTTTGTCTCTGCTAAGTCAGACTTCAGTGTCCAGCATACCGTGTAGGCTGAGCAAGGAATCGGTTCAGAAAAGCTTTAAGAGAACTTCACCTCTAAGGTTATCTTGCTTTACGTTTTTTATCTTCCGCAAAAACATTTCAATCTTAGTGAGAAGAATCGATTTAGCTTGTTCGTGGAGACACTTCACGGCGCTACTATTAGAAAATCTTGTTTGCTTTTGAATTTTCATGACAACTCATATTTCTCGCGCATTATTGTTATACGGTGGTCGTCGAATTAATCGAGACTTAATTGTGTGGAAATCATTGTGCTAGATGGCCATTTTTACCACTAAGAGACGCTACAATAATACTAAGTACAGAAGAGAAGTACTCGTGTTCTATGCAGTCAGCACATGTATGAGGAACTAACCGGCATGGAAATTTAACAACGCTAAACTCTGAAGTTTTGAAGAACTTTTGAACTGCACGCCCCGACACCCCACCGCCGCCCATTTCGCTTGACTATGGACTAACCTGTGGGTGCTTATACGACCGGTATGCATTTTCGCGTTACAGAGTAAAGCTTGAGCTCACAGAGTGCGGTTGTACTTTAAATTTGCGATCCTCGACGCGGAGTCGCTTGAAGGAAACTGCGCTCGAGCGTGCACGTACCAGCTTAACTTTCGAGAGCAGTTTTACGATGGGATGGAGAACGCGTTCAGCCCGTTTTAGATAATACTGCCAAAGATTAACTCTTTTGAGCGCTTCATAGATGTTATGCAACTAAATATTTCTTCTTGCTAATTTCGTGGTTCGATCTCACTACCTATTTGAGTCACCTTACGGCGACTAATCGACCAGCTGGGCTTCTTTGAGGTGTAAGGGGTTCGTACTATTTGTAGCCTGTATGATTTGTAGGGTCCATTTTCCGCTAAGTCGTTTTGTTCAGAAATTTTGCCTTGAATACGCTTATTGTACTACCATTCGGAGTAATCTCCCCTTTTTACGTCATTAGTAGCACAATGCTGGCTTGGCTAGGATTTATGATGTGTAAGCTCGCAAAGCGATTAAGGCAATGAGGGACGTTGTACTGGAGGGTTGCGGATAATTGGGTTCTACGTCATTTTTTTTTTTCCACCACCAATTTCGACCACCTGAGGTTCTTCAACGGGTAGTTCTTCAACGGATTATCTGGGCGCCTTTCATTCCGCATCCAGGCAAGCGTGACACCCGCTGCCGAGTTTCAAAGCTCAGTAGACGAGCGCGCTAACCACTGAGCCACCGCGGCGGGGCTACGGATATGCGCATGCTTGTGCTAGTTTTTGGCTAATGTGTGCTTCCTTCGGTTGTCGTGTTTGTTTTGCCCGGTATCTTGCTATTTTTAAATGAGCACTCTCTTGCAGTGCCAGCATATATACTGCAGCACTGACATACCAATGCGCTACTGAAGCTTCATTAAATTTTGAACATTTAGTTGTGCGCGCAAACATGTCACGTAAGAATTTGTTTTTTTTTTTCAGTAGCAATGAAAGACGCTACATCACATGCGCAGTTGCCACGTACTATACTGCGAAGAAAGCGTTTTCAAAGAACCCGTTCTGGTGAACGGACAAACTAAACTGCCCACCGAAGGTGGTTTTAGCATTATATTCGTCAGTCACGATGATCAGAAAGCGCTTTCGGTATATTATGCGGATGATCTTTCTTTTCTTTTTTTTTTCACATCTCTGGTGGATTGCCTGGCCGTTACTTAAATATTTTGGTGGGGAACACAGCGGGCACACTTCTTGACGCCCGAGTAGAATTAATCATTTTGGTACCCACAAAGTAACCTCAGCAGTCACGTTCTTTGTCATTGAGAATAAATAAATGCGGTTGCAGGAAAAGTGCTCAAGTCAGTCACAATGCATACCGTATATAACTGTGTTCGGACCAATTCAGAGAGACCAGAAGCTACAGGTCATTAATTAATTTGTGTCTAATTCCTCTTGATGTAAACCGAAAGAAACTTGGAAAAACAAAACAAAACGACTCTAATGAAAATTAAAAATATAACTACCATTCACAGAGTCGTCGAAAGCCGGACGGGCATGAAACAGACGGCAAAAACAGCATAGCACGTTATCGGTGGCAGCTGGTGGCAGCTCAATTTTTTTTTCTTTTGCTGTCATTTTTATATTCGGTTTCTCTATATAAACAGCGCCTTCGTTCTCCCTCGCCGGCTTCGCAGCTGGAGGAGCTGGCGCTAACCGCCGCTTTCTTCCAGCTGAAGTGCACGTTCGGTGTCATTTGACGCTTTCGCGAATTCATAAGTCGCTGCTTTCAACTGCTTGTATTTTTCGAATAGGGCGTCATGGCGACCTAGAGCCCTGGCTGCTTTGGTAGCTTGACGTGCCATAGCACTCCACCGACCTTCGGCCTTAGCGACGTATTCAGCCGCCTTGGCCGCCTTTTCATCTCGCTGTGCGGAGATGTAAGGATGTGTTTTGTGGCGTAGCATGTCTTTCTTTCTTTTCCTTTTACAGTCTCACCCGCTTCCAAAGTGCGGTGCTCGACTGCCCCACTAATGCCACTATGCATGTACGTAGTAGCACACAGTGGCCTTCTTAACTTGTGGGCTTCCCACCGTCAAGTTGAGTTGACTGCTATACGCCAGGTCCTATACATCGGCTGAGCTGACAAACGTTTATTCACAATAAGTGGGAGCAATAGGTGAAGTGAGCTAGCATGCCGCAGGCCGTGAAGACCTTTGACAACGCCGGCCCATTCGACGGCCTTGAACTGAATGTCAGGGTCATCGCTGGACCTTAGCTTGCCCCAAGCTTCTTTAGAGGGGTCAGGCAAGCGTTCTGAGGGAAGCTTTTGGGCTTTGCAGGCCCAGATCATATGCTCGAAGTTGTCTTTCTCCCCGCAAAACCGGCAGAAGGGATTCATATCCTTATTTATGAATTTTGATTATGCAGTTTGGATTGAGGAGGGTCCTCGTCTGTAGCTGTCTCCATATTAGTTGCTGTTGTCTGGTCAGTGTTATGAGTGTTCTTCTTATTGCTTTATAATGTGCAGTGAGTTCGTGGTATAATACGGCTGGCTCACCAAAGGGTTCCGGTTCCTGATTTTGCGCCGCGTGCATGTACACGATACACGACTGAATTATCTCACTGCTAAGACTTGCAGCTATGAACGCGACCTCACGGCGCCAGTGGCACAGGTGGTGTGAACAATTTTCAGCTAAATCATCGAATGTCTCACTCAAGAGAACGTTCCTTGCTAATTGAGCATTGTTACCCTTCTGCCGACGCCGCAGAAAACGCATGCTTTGCGTCTATTTTGCCGCTGGATGATTTCGCCAAAGAAGCAGCCCGAAAAATTTTCCCACAGTACGGTTTTTGCTGCCTTCAGCTCCTAGTTTTAATTTGGCAGGTATCCCAGCAGATTCATATACACTTCCATCTTCCGCCGGCGCCGATGGAATTGCGTGTCCATTCTCTATGCCCGAGTTGCTGGCTGCAATAGATGATTCGAAACGGAAAACAGCGCTCAGTCCGGATAACATTCAGTATGGGGTTTACAAAAACCTTAGTACTGCTGCGCTAACCCAATTACTAGACAACATAAGTATGGCTGGAAGGTGCCGTGATCGAGAGCTGGAAATCATCTGCCGTGATCCCTATCCCGAAACCAGGGAAGCCTCCAACGGACCTTGAAAACTTACAACTTATCTCCTTAACACCAATAATGTGCAAGCTGGCAGAGAAAATGCTAGCTACACAACTGCCGTGGTAGCTTGAGCAGCACGGCTTCTATCACCCCGTTTAAATTGGCTTTCGTTCATATATAGGAACAGAGGACGGGTTGGCTGTCTTGGCATCAGCAGTTCTGTCGTCTACCTGCCACCGCAATATGGGTATACCGTTGTAGCAATGAACATGAAAAAGCATACGGCAACATCAGTCATGCTGCCATTCTGAATTCGACTGGCATGCTCCAACTCCCTCTGAGAGTGCGCAGGTATGTCGAGGGATGTTAAAAGGCAGAACATTTGCAGTACGCCTCAGTGGCTAAGCGCTTGGATCATTTGTTTCACTACGCGGCGTTCCTCAGGGATCGGTATTGTTACCGGCATTATTTCTTTTTCATCCCGCTGGCATGGCGCTTACATGAGGCGCTTACATGAAATCCCCGAAGTAAAGTTTTTACAACACGCGGATGATAACACGGTGTGGACCACTCATTTAGATCTGCTCATCAAGAGGCTGCCCTGCAATCAGAGTTGGATATTACCTCTAATAAGGCTTAATCGATTGGCATTCACCTTTCCATGAGCAAAACTGCATACACGCCGGTCGCCACCACTGGCGACGGTCGTAAACTTGAAGCCAGTCCAATTATTCTGTCTACCAGGCACCCTTTTCAAGGATGTCCCAGGGTAAACATTCTGTGTTTGACGATTCATCACTCACTGTCAGCGACTGCTTTACTCTCTCAGACTCTCTCTTTGGGCTTGATTAGAAGAATGGCTCCTAAATTGGCGGCGCTGGTTCGCCTGTTGGCCTGTTGCAGGCCAATTAATGAGGGCAGTTCTGCAGCCACATATTATTTATCAAGCCCAGTTTCAACATATTACAAGAGCACATTGGGATCGCCTTGAGACAGTGAACCGAATGGCTGTGAGAAGCATGCCTTTCACACACCACACCAGCAGTGGCGTAACCAGAGATTTGTTTCGATGGGGGCTGACGTTGCTGCTCAGCCTCCTCCGTATTGAGATACCTATCACCAACCGGTCACCTCTCAACTGCGCCATAAATTCTACATGCCGGGATTAAAAAATTGCACGGAAGAATAGTACCGTTCGGGGCTTTCATTCCATCAAGTATGCTGCGCATGTATCGCTTCAGACGGAAATGATTCGTTTAATTTAGCAAATGCAGAACTGAAAATTCATTATAGCCAGTTTTCCAGCCATACAGTAAACATTAGTTCGAATACGTAGTCTTCCTGACGGACCCACAGATGAAATGGTTGCCTGCACTCTCTCCAGTGTGCTTATAACTGATTATAATGCAGCATCTGCGCTCTAAAAAACTGGAATGTTACCAACAGACGAGGACTCTCAGGAGACCACATTGACAGACTTTCCACCGGAGCAGACATAGCGGCTAAAGACATCGAGATTCAGTGCGAACAAGTGGCCCGGGAGGGAGAATACAGCGCGGCGTCAGAAAATGGAGTTTGGCCTGCGGAGGATACGCATGTGGCGTCACGCTCCCTCTCAGTTTTTTATTTTTTTTTTCGCCACGTATTCCATTTCTACCTTCTGCGTGCTTTGTCAGCTTGTCTGAGAGTATGGCTTGTCTCCATTGTATGGTCTAATGAACGATTTCAGAAAACTAAATGCACCATTCGCTTTTTTTATTCCCGCCGAAATCTCTTTTTGAGCGTGAAAAACACATACCGGAGAAAAAATCCAAATTGATTTCCGGCTCTGGTGGCTGTTTTGGTCTGCGGTGCATGACCGTACGAAAAAGGTTCGTGGGGGGCTGAAGCCCCATAAGCCCTCCCCCTGGCTACGCCCCAGCACACCAGTGGTGGCTTTATAAGAGAATGCGCAACTCGACATCATCGACGAGCTGGTGAAGCAGCGTCGTAGTGCTTGCAGACTTAAGGCCAGTCTATCGCACTACATGGAAGCGCTGTTGGCTTATGCAGTTACACACTCCATTCTTCAGCCGGCAGCGCCAGCTCTTCCTCCCTGGAAGTTTTGTGCAGCCAAGTGCGAAAACAAGCAAAGAGATAATCACAGACCAACGCGTACGAACTCGGCATCGTCGTTTTGGCAGGGATTGGAAAAGCAAGAGGCTAACCATGCCTGAAGGGTTTATTGTTGTATACGTGGATGCAAGCATCCAAGGTAACGAAGCAAGAACAGCAGCCTACTGTCCGTGCAGACCTGCCTTAATCAGACATCGAAATTTTCGCTAACGTAGCCATATATATCATTTTGTACTGAACTCGCTGTAGTTCAAGAGGCACTCCGCTCCGTAGCCGCTACAACTATGCCCCCTTCGTGGGCATGCCCCCTTCGGCCCACGATATCATTTGTTGTGACGCCCTGCGAGAAGTTTGGTTGCTTCGACATGTCAGTCGCTGCCCTTGAATATGCAGGACACCCACCAGCTCGCGGCATGTATCCCGCAGTGTATACGTATTGAGTGGGTGCCACGGGACCTACTGCCTTTGATTATGGGAACGTAGCGTAAAAAAGAGAACGACACAAAAAAAGGGAAACACACACGGAGCGCAAAGAAGAGAACGACACACACAAAAAAAAGGGAAACACACACGAAGCGCTCGTGCGTGTTTCCCTTTTGTGTCCTTGTCTTCTTTCTGGTAAGTTCCCATAATGCAAACGCACCAACTCGCCCAATTTAGTATTCTCCTACTGCCTTCTCAAACATACACAGATTCAGCAACCCGTCTCGCGACCCCAGCGTCATCATTGATGAGACTTCTTTATTTGGACAACACTCTTCTCCTTTCATCAGGAAAGGAACCCCGATGGCACTGCACACGGGCTCTGATCCCTTCATGTGCGGAACCCTCCGCTGTGGTCTCACCCATGGACACGAGGTTGCGCTTCGGAGGAACCGGAGCGGCGTTGCCCTCACTTTTGCCGTGACGTGGACGTGACCTCTCTTGCGACTCGGTGTGTTAGTAATTTTCTGTCATGGTATTAACAGCGCACAAATAACCAAGGCGAGAGGAAAAATAACAGGACAGTGCTGCATCATGTAAGCTTGTTTAGAATCTCGACCGTGTGATTATTCCCTGCTTATTTCTTGTGGATACAGCTGCGCAGGCTGCAGTGATATTCTGTGGTGCACGAATGTTCAAACAAAGTACTATTAAAGTTGGGTCGTTCCGCTAAATTATGGTCTAAACTTCAGGCCGGTTACCGTACACCTGCTGTGAATAGGTAGAAGAAGTAGGCAGAGAGAGGCGGTCGAACGGAAGAAATCCGCGGCCTAAAGAAATCGACAAGTATGTTGTTCACGCTGTTTTCAGTGTACAGAAAACAAAGGACATGCTCAGAATAATCTTGCAAAGTCTCGTATATTTCCTCCTCCCCCCTCATTTTTTAAGTCGTGTAAAAGGTACCGTGCGGCTATTATTTCACTTAATTCATCTTAACGACGAAGGCGTAGTTTGACAAGTCCGCTAAAGAAATTATTAACTTAAGGACAACGTCGTTACCTACACCCAACTGCCAACTATCGATGCTTCAAGCAAACATTCAGGAAAGCATTTTGCTGGCTAAAACTGAAACCGCTTGCGGTGTTGCGCTATCACCAGGAACCGGATCACGTTCGTGTAACACAAATATAAGGAGTGGAAAAAAACTCCTTTCTGACCATAACAACGAGCTTTGCAAGAGCCCTATACTGTCCGACAAAAATCTGTGCTCTCGAACCGCACAGCCAACAGTCAACGCCGACCTCGAATGAGTTCCCTGCTGCCGCGCGCTGCATTGATCGCGCGCAGTGAAGACAGTGGTGTCGAAATGTCAGTGGCTGTAGCGGAGGACGCTAATAAGGGAGCACACTTCTCAGAAGTCATATCTGCGATATCCATCCTATTCCTGCAAGTGCTGTGCTTTAGACGTGCTGCCGGCCAAACAATAAGGTTACAGACACACAGTTTGGCCTGCACTTATCTAGACGGATACTTAAGATGCCTTGAGAGGCACTGAAAACCGCATTAACTAAAGTAGGGGGTATAGGCAGTTCCTGGTTTCGAATTTGTTGTATGTGAATGCTGGTCAAACAAGGAAAGACTTCTGACGAAACTTACGAAATATCTTCTCCCGTGGTATAGGCCATTTCTTGCTATAGTGTCTAAGAGGTTAGGACGTTGTAGTGCACTAATTCGGTCGTTTTAGAGCTTCATTGCATTTTTTTTTTTTGCTTTGGAAGAGTAGAACTAAATTGCGTAGTAATCGTAATGAAGCTGTCATTTAAACTAAAGCAACAATAGCGCGCTACGATATGGCTACCATTATATTCAGCTGTTTCATTTCTTACTCGCTCATAAACCACTATTTCAAACGACTTTGAGGGAAGAGGCACCCGATGTTCTGCTGATCCCAAGAAAGAAGTTTTTCAGGCGCTCCTTGTGTTCTGTCAGGGACGTCAGGGGCTAATGTTAAGCCATTTGAAAGCATGGGGCTCCTTGTGAAACTGACGTGAAATAAAGAAAACTTTAATTTCTGTCAAAGCTGTTCGCTGGTGAATGACGGCATTCTTGTTAGATTCCGTGAATGGGCTATCATTTTACTTGATAGCAGGACTGGCTAGCACTGCGATCCAGTAAGATGATTGTGTATGAAACGATAACGCAATGGCTTACAGCAGCGACGCCTAGCCCAGTGTATAAAAGTGTCTTTGAAGGCTTTCGGGGGTTCCACTTTATGCTGATCGTCCCGGCTGTATCTGTCCACTAAATGATTTATGACGAATAATGTTGAAGTCAAGGTTGCTTACGACACACTCGACATTGATTAACTAAGACGGTACGACTCGCAAGCACATCAGTCGCAACTTGGAATATATTCTATGCCAAAAAATATCTTGCTTTATTATCAGGCCTAACACAACGCTGTCACATATTGCTTATGTTTGCTAAAATTGTTGTAATACGCGGCACTTGCTTCTTGTTTTCTTTGTTTCAATATTCCGGGTTGTTGACTTCCATATTTTTGTTTCGCTTTTACTAAATATGTAGCTGATAAAAAATTCTTTTTCTTACCGGTCATTTCAATCTACAATCTAATCACTATTTGTGTACAGCTGTATGGCACTCATTTGCAACAATGCCAAATGTATTGTTTACAGGTGTAGGCAAGTAACCATACCCGAACTTTCTATAGTCATCAGAAAGTTCGCAAAGGATAGCCATGATTTGCTCATAGAATTTCACACAGCTCACTTGCGTAATTCGGCAATGAGCCATCAGCCGGCATGTTGCGTTTGTGGAGGCGTGCCAGCTTGCGCATCCTAAATCTTCATCTTTTAAATGCTTAAGTCAAGTATATAATATTGTCATATAACTCGTTTGGTCCACCCTCCTTCTTTTCAATATTTGCAGTCACTTTGCTCTTTACAACCATCGTTATAAGTCACCTGCGGC
>NC_139344.1:62418406-62668406 GCF_055883805.1 Amblyomma maculatum
GCTTAGCAGTGTTAAATGCGTATGTTATAAACGGAAGGACTTCATCCCAGTTTTTGTGGCGGGAGTCGACATACATTGCGAGCATATTGCTAAGCGTCCGATTGGTGCGCTCGGTAAGACCATTTGTTTGTGGGTGGTAAGGAGTTGAATGGCGAAACCGGGATGAGCAGAGGCGAAGAAGTTCTTCTACAACTTCTGCGTAAACTGTCGGCCACGATCGCTTATTAACACACGAGGAGGCCCATGTCGAAGAATGATGGACCGTAGTAGGAACGCCGAGACATCAGAAGCAGTGGCTGACGGTATAGCAGCAGTTTCACAGTACCGCGTAAGGTAGTCTACGCAGACTATGACCCAGCGGTTTCCGTTGGAGGAACGGGGAAACGGTCCTAGAAGATCAATTCCTGCCTGTTCGAATGGGGTTCGTGGTGGCGTTATAGGCTGAAGATGACCCGGCGGTGAGCAGGTTGGGTGCTTGAAACGCTGGCACTGGAGGCAGCTGGCCACATAACGTTGAGTAGTTTGACGCATCTTCGGCCAATAAAACCGTTCCTTAGTCCTGTGCAATGTCCTCGCGAAACCCAAGTGTCCAGCTGTGGCATCGTCGTGCATTACCCGAAGAACCTGACACCTAAGACTTGTAGGAACTACCAGAAGAAGCCGCGCACCTACTGACGAATAGTTCTTCCTGTATAGTACACCGTCACGAATGCAGAATGAGGTCTTAGGGTTCCGGGAACTTGCTGCCTCAAAAAGCGGCGCCAACTCGTTGTCGTGCCGCTGCGCAATCTTGAATTCGCCAACATCAGGGAAACTTGTAGAGATAGCAGCTATATATTCATCCAGGACCTCATTGTCGCAATCAGTAGTTTCAAGTGGCAACCGTGACAAGCAGTCAGCATCACCGTGCTTACGACCACTCTTAGAAGACACAGTAAAATTGAATTCTTGAAGGCGCAAAGCCCACCGCGCAAGGCGTCCACAGGGGTCACGAAGGTTTACAAGCCAACATAAGGAATGATGGTCCGTCACAATTTTAAATGCACATCCATAAAGATATGACCTAAACCGTTGCACACCGAATACAACAGCTAAGCATTCCTGTTCAGTTACAGTGTAATTACGCTCAGCCTTGCTCAAAGAACGGCTTGCATATGCAACGACATGTTCATCGCCATTGTGGCGCTGTATGAGCACAGCACCAATTCCAACTGCGCTGGCGTCAGTGTGAAGTTCTGTTGGAGCTGATGGACAGAAGTGGCGTAGTACTGGTCCTGATGTCAAAATAAACTTTAACTGACGAAAGGCGGAGTCACAATCGGCAGTCCACTTGAAAGGCACATCTTTTTGCAGAAGACAAGTAAGGGGATATGCTAGATCAGCAAACTTCGGAACAAAACGCCGAAAATAGGAGCAAAGCCCCAAAAAACTCCTGAGCTGTTTTAACGATTTCGGCCGTTTAAAACAAGTGACAGCTTCGATCTTTTTCGGATCAGGCCTGATTCCAGGCCTGTCTATCTGATGTCCAAGTACTACAGTCTGGCGTTCCCCAAAACGACATTTCTTGGAATTGAGTACCAGACCAGCTTTCTCAATACACTCCAAGACAATCTCTAATCGACTGTTGTGTTCATGAAAAGTTGTCCCGAATATCATTACATCGTCCAAATAACACATACAAATGTGCCACTTCAGCCCGCGCAAAATTGTATCCATGAATCTTTCGAACGTGGCTGGAGCGTTACATAATCCAAACGGCATCACATTAAATTCATACAGCCCGTCTGGGGTGATGAATGCCGTCTTTTCTTTATCTTCCGGGTGCATGGGAATCTGCCAATAGCCTGATCGCAGGTCGACTGAGGAAAAATAGGAGGCGGAATGTAAGCAATCAATGGCGTCATCAATACGTGGCAGGGGATACACGTCCTTCTTGGTAACAGTATTCAAGCGTCGATAATCAACACAAAATCCCCATGTGCCTTCTTTCTTTTTGACTAGAATCACAGGGGCAGCCCACGGACTGGACGATTCCTGAATGATGCCCTTATGCAGCATGTCACGAACTTGTTCTTCGATTGTTTGGCGCTCTGATGGGGATACACGATAAGGCTTCTGGCGGATTGGATCAGCAGTTCCTGTATTGATTCGGTGCTGAGTACGGGAAATGGGAATCCGTGGTGGCGAGTCCCGAGAGAAATCGAAAGCCGCAGTATGTTTCGCCAGAACTTCCACTAAACTGTAACGGTCACTTGTTGGCAGGGATTTGTTAATCATAGCAAGAAAGTTTATCTCATCTTCTTCTGAGCATGCGGTAGGCTGGGAATTGTCTGTGCTGAGCACGGCCACTGATTTAAAAGTGTCTTCGTCAAAGTTGGCAAGTTTTAGACCACGTGGTAATACAACAGGTTCGTTAGACCAGTTAG
The DNA here is from genome assembly GCF_055883805.1 of Amblyomma maculatum. Taxonomy (NCBI): domain Eukaryota; kingdom Metazoa; phylum Arthropoda; class Arachnida; order Ixodida; family Ixodidae; genus Amblyomma; species Amblyomma maculatum. Next base: position 62,420,833 of record NC_139344.1, read on the forward strand.
TCGTCCACAAAGAAGAATGGCCATTCATGACTGAGATGCTGCAGCGGGGAATCAGAATACTTTTCTTCGCGCAGTCGAGGGGGAGTGGTTCAACCACAGCGTCGAACGCATCACTGGCACAGCTGGAACTAACAACTCGTATAAACTCTGCTGACATTGCAGGAATGACTATGTCTTCCGAAACCGAAAGCGTGCTAGGATGGGTCCGCGAATTTTCACGCAAAGCAGATTCAATTCGAGTGCTCACAGAAATGTCTCCATTGCGAAAGTCGAGAGTGGCCCCACATTGCTCCAGAAAATCGAGTCCAAGAATTACGTCATGCGTTGATCGAGTAAGTACTGCGAATTCAGTTCGGAATGTGTGGCCGGCGATAACAAGATTCACGGAACAGACTCCAAGTGGGTTAAGCGGTTTGCCACCAACACCACATAATGTTGTCGCACTATCCCAAGCAAACATAATTTTACGACCAAGGCAGTTTTTAAAAGCGAGACTTATAATAGAAATAGTTGCACCTGTGTCCAACAACGCCATAGCACGTACACCGTCCACAAACACTTCAATTCGGTTTTTTAACATCGAAATGGGCAGAGGCACGGGTAAGCTAGAATCATTTGTGACCTCACCCCCATCGGCCGCACTCACTAGTTTCCCGGAGGTGGCGACCTTCGTCGGGGAGAAGGGAGCGTCGTAGGCGCCGAGATGGTGGTGTCAGGCTACGGTCAGAGGCCGGTGATTCGTTTCGGTTCAGCACCATTCTGCGTTCTTGACGGCTAGCTGTTGCACTGTACTCATTCCGGCCAGGTGTTCTATATGAATCATCATTGTCAGCAGGAAGCCTTGTACGGGAGTTCACCCACTGTCGGCGATACTGCTGGTACGGACGACGGTTGCGGCAAAAGCGGGAAATGTGGCCGATCATTCCGCAGGCATAACACACTGGCGGCTCACGTTCGTTCGATGAATAAGGCTCATCGTCGCTTGTAATAAACGTTTCATGCTGTGGATGTGGTCGACGGGGAAAACGAGAGTGCTCGCTGTTGTAGGCGTTGATGGTAAGAGGTTGGATGTTCGGGCGATGAGCAGCAGAGTATCGGGTGTCCGAAGGAGACGTAACAGAGGGAGCACAACAGGTAGAAGATGGGCTATTGTCTGACGAAGAGGTGCCACTGTAGACGGGTCTGACGTGGCCCCCAATATCTTGATGCCTCCGAAGCTCTTCGCGGACGATCTGGCGGATTGTATCTGCCAGGCTTGTCGTTTCAGACACATCCACACTAGCGACAGTTGTCACTTTAGGCAGCCGACCAAACTTCGGAATGATACGGCATCGCTTCAAAGACTCAAACGTGCGGCAGTGTCGTGTTACATCAGCGGTGGTATTCAAATCGTCCCTGCAGATAAGAAAGTTGTACACGTCTTGCGCTATTCCTTTCAGGCGATGACCCACTCTGTCTTCCTCAGTCATCCGAGCATCGACTATTCTGCACAGCTTGAGGACTTCTTCTATGTAAGTTGTGCAGGTCTCCCCCGGTACTTGCGCTCGTTGAGCCAGAGTCTGTTCGGCGCTCTTTTTTTCGAGCATCGGCATCACCGAATCCCGCTCTCATTTCTTCCATGAAGCAATCCCAGGTGGTAAGAGATGCTTCATGATTGTCAAACCATGTTAGCGCAGTTTCTTCAAGAAAAAATACCGCATTCGCCAACTTGGTAGTCGCATCCCAGCGGTTGTATTTGCTCACCCGATTGTAGTGGGTGAGCCAGTCATCCACGTCTTCCCCGGGCTTGCCATAGAAGTGCCGGGGTTCCCGATAAGGCTGTGCGGTGGTCGGATGAGCTGCTGGTGTGGGCTGCGTTGAACCATCTGCTTGCGCCATCTCCGTCCGAAGGGGGGGTAGCCCAGCAATTCTTCTGCTCCGGCGAAGTAGGAGAGGTTCCGTGGTGATCTGTACCCCGCACCTCCACCACACTAGTTACGACGTTTATTTACACAGATAGTAGGATACGCTGGAGATTAGCCCACCACAGCGGACAGACCCAGCTTCCTCGTCCTCTTCTGCTTATTCCACCAAACCTCATCTTCCTTCAATAAGGACCGCGGGAAGTGCGTGACAATATATATATATATATATATATATATATATATATATATATATATATATATATATATATATATATATATATATATATATATATATATATATATATAAATAAGACACCTATGCGTTTTTTTTATTAATCAGATCAATATGTCTAAGATTTATGTGAAGTACCGTTATTGTGGTGCTGACAAAGACTCTTGAGAGTTCCTTTTACTGCCAGAAGATCAAATCAGTCCATATTGTCGACCATAAACCCTGACTGCTCATTGGAGGGTCAAATTCTAAAGTTAAAGCTCAGCTACTTTGGTCATCTGATGAGAAGAGAGGAGTCGCTGGAGAAAGATTTGATGTTGGGAAAGGTTGAGGGTCGCCGGAGAAGGGGTAGGCAGCGAACGCGATGGTTAGATGGCATCCTCGAGGCACTGCAGATGAAGTTATGTGATGTTAGGAAGATAGTGAGAGACCGGAAAGCGTGGCGTGACATGGTCCATAGGGTCACGAAGAGTCGGACACGACTGAACGACTGAACTGAACTGATATATATATAGGTGTCCCACCGTTGTCGCTAATGGCGAAGGTAGCGGGTATAATTTGTTTTAAGCGATATCGGCGTAAAAATTGATGGGAACACAAGAACACTGTATGATTAGACGGGCGGTGCCTTTCCCATGCTGATGGCACTTGAAATTAGTGCAGCTGAACTGCTCTGACTCTACATCTGTTTTCACATGGCATTTCTTGTACTGAGGACATCTTTCTCACATAAAGCCGCCCTTTCTTGCGCTAATATCACTTAATATGAAGACATTTGCAAAGCGAGCCCTATTTTCTCTCCTTTACAGTACATTTCGATATCTCCCATAGAAAGCTTTTCACTTCCACTTAAACGAACTTCAAACCAGACCGCCTTTGCAATAGCTTGCAGACCACAACGTCGAGAACATTACGCATAACTCTCAAGAGACTTAGGCAATCCTGACTGCCTTTATTTTGTTACAACTCTTTGAAACAGCCCACTAATATGTGCAGAAAAGCTGTCTAGAAAGAAGTCATTGGACTGAATTTCACAGGCCAGAGAGGCTTCTGTAACTGCTACAGAAGAGAAACAGAAAGACTGCACTTTCAGCTCTGTTATATGAAGGCCACGGCGGTTGCGGCGAAAAGAATCCAAGCTGGAGGCCATATTTTTCATCAGTAGTCGCCTCGTACAAACGCAAAGTAATGCCCTGACGACGACGCAAAAGTTGAAACGCGCAAGTGAAGACGAAGTTCGCTTGACGCCTGTTTCAAAAGAGCAAGAAGAAGAAGGAGATATGTTTCAAGAGGCCAGGCAGAAGGAGTGTACGGGGACGGAACAAAGAAATAGAATTGCCAGTGTTACTATCATTGGGGGGGGGGGGGCGAGCGCCAAAGGATTTGCGTTGGATTCAATTTGTGGAATTCAACATGATTATATAATTACAACTGGTTAGTTCAATCGCTAACTCTTTTAAAATCCTTCGAGATTTTCTTTTTCGCCAATTTTTTCTTTTTCATTTTACTTTATTATTATGTCGTCTCACATCGCTGCATTTTGCAAAATTTCCGCTTGGGCCAATATTTGGCGCCACTACACCTTGGCCAATCCACCAATGTGGGCATGTTCCATGTTTCAAGAGGCCAACGAGATGAAGAAGAGGAGGAGCGGGGCACGGTAGAGGGAAGGAGAGAGACGAAAAAGGAGAGTAAATTGGGAGGGAATGGAACAGAAGAGGGAGAGATGAAGGTAGGGAGGGAAGGAAACTGAGATCGGACATGACGAGATCCGACAGCGTAAGTCCCGGCAGCAAAGCCCTCGGCCTTCGATTAATACCTTCGACCACCAGATGGTTCTGGAGGCAACATCCCGAAGGATGGTGTGTCCAGGGTGTGGAGGACTGGTGGCGCAGCTGGGGCACCTAAGCAGTACTGTGGACATGAATAATGAACACCACTTGGGCCTTTCTGGCTACCACTGCGTGAATGAACTGAAGTAAACTTGCGCGAGTTTGTTTTACCACGTTGCGAGGCGACCTTCGCCATCTACTCCCTAGAGTAATATAATAGCCGGGTCTTGAATTTTGTCTTCTTTGGCTTAAACTACCTGTGTTCTCTCACTGCGGTCAGGGGGGGGGGGGGGGGGGGGGGGGGGGCAGGGCGTGTAGGACATCGCGTGAAGTTTCCAGGCCTAGTCGACAGCAAACAAAAAAAAAAACATTTCAGAAATATGATCAAGAAAAAATGTTATACATGCAAAAAAATGCAGCATTTCACCGCGATTATCTACAGCGCGGTTCGAAAGGGAAAATATATTTTTTTTTATGTTTGTGCGCCGATTAGGAGCTGAGCGCATAAATTCGCGGAACTATAGAGTGTAGCCGCTTGAACGAATCATATTTAAATGCCACAGTCTGAATAAGTTACAACCGCAGCTCTCGTCTTTTCTTATTTTTTTCAGTAGCGAACGTCTTTCTTCACGTCAGCATATTTCATAGTAATATTCAGCAACTATCCTAGCCGCAGGTCTCTTGACCGTCTCGAAAGTGCCGACAAATTTTCAGCAAAATTTTTGCTGGCATTTAACTCTAGACAAGGTTTACGCTGTGGTAAGGAATTGCCTGAATAGTGAACCCACTGGATCGCCGTAAACTCGCTAAAGGAAGAAAACAACATTACTCCAAAACATAAAATATCATATATCACGATGTGCAGCCGCTGCTATACCCCGGCCTGTCACTGCCGCACTGAGGAAGTGAAATAGCCGGGGGAGAGAAATGAAGCTTAAATTCAGTGCTCATCCAACAGGTGGCAGTGAGCCTATTGTGGAGCTAGCCTGAAGCGGCTGAAAGAAATGCAACGCGGGAATGTTTTTGCTTTATTTTTTTTTTATTTATTTTTTTTGTCTCCCATTGCCTTGAAGACCGGCACAAAGAGCGGCAGCTGCTCGACAAAGAAGTGCTAGATTACGCAATTTTTTTTCCGCAAGAAAAGAAACAAAATACAGACGGAAGCAAAAGCGCGATGCCGGACTCGTGCGGCGGAGAGAAACCGGTCTCGCAACCAAACAGCCTCCTTTTTTTACTCTTGTTGTTGGCTTCGAGGATATGAAATATCTGTGTGCGATCCCACTGAACAACTGCGTCGGTGGTATAGTGGTTAGCATAGCTGCCTTCCAAGCAGTTGACCCGGGTTCGATTCCCGGCCGACGCATTGTTTTTCTTTTAACCATGGCGACAAAACTGAGCATGCGACATGCAGTGCGATTTTATTCCGCCTATATTGAAAGGCAAACACCTTTGTACGTTGCTACAATTACATATCGCATAACGGAGAAAACTGTATTTCAGTGTGTTTCGATTGAATTTATCGAGAACTGGCAAAAAAGAAAAAGAGAGAACTGTTTTAGCGATGCAATTGAAGTGTGTTAAAAAGCATTGACAGGCAATGCGTAACATTTAATTTTCGTTGCGCTAACATCGCATACAATTTTCTGCGTCCATTTTTACTGCTCAGTGAGTTCAATTTTTTCGAGAGCAGGACCTGGGAGGCTGCTCGGCGGTAAGGTGCTCGAATGTTTGCCGCACGTCTTCGGCGCATTGTACGCCGCTCGTTGAAGGTCCCGGTTCCACACAGAGCCGTTAAACCGTCGTGGGAAGCTCGCACGCCACCACTTCAACGGAAGATTTGCATCTGGCATGCACGCCCCGCTCCGACACTTCCACCCCACTTCTCAGATCACTTTATCCGCCTCCGCAGCCTTACAGGGTAGCCACCCGCCGGGTCGTTGCCTTGGAACCACCCTCAGGTTGTCCATTATTTCGCACGTGTCAGTATTGCCTTTATCCACGATGGGTCGTTCCTCATCTGGGTCCTTCCCGTGGCAGGCACACTCCGGCCCCACCCTCCTCTCCCATGAAAGTACAGGGGACCATTTTCTTTTGTGAAGTCCAAAATGTGACCCCTATAGTGAGCCACTATACCGTATCATAGGTGAGCAGGAAGACGTCATCGTCATCAGCAGGGCGAAGGCCTCTCCTTTGTGCTAGCTGCATCCACTTGACCCCTGCGAACTTCTTAACCTTATCCGCCCACCTAACTTTCTGCCGCCCATGCTACGCTTTCCTCCCCATGGAATCCAACAACTGTACAGGAACGAGGACTACTGTAAGATAAATGAACGCGACGTAGTGCCGTAAGAGGATTTACAGAGGAAAAAAAAGTATTAAGGACACTTGAGCTTGAGTTTCAGCTCACCTAACTACAAATCCCTTAACATGAGCCTCTGGTATCTCACATATTCTTATCAGCACACTGTAATAATGTTATGCAGCTAGCAGTTGCGGGCTACCACTAGGCACGGGCCCCCGCAAGCCGTACGAATGTGCCTGTGTGGCCTATAGAGTAATGGGCCTGAGTCACCATCCAAGAGCCCTGGAAAGTTGGTTTCTGTCCCAACCTTCAATCTCAAACGAACAGTCCGAGTTGGCAGCTCCTCCCAACTTTGTGATATCATGCGGTCTTGTTAGCTCATACGAACCACCCAAGAATCAGCACTCGGCCATAGGACCTTCCATCCGCCGCCTGAGAGCGCCCGTGAATGCTCATTCAAAACGCAGACAACGCCAAATTTTATTTCCAATGAGGCATTTAACGATCTCCTTTCAAACAGTGAAAGTGAGCAGGAGTTCAACGGGGATAGAGGAAAAGTATCTGCTGCCACCAGCAGTCCCAGAAAAGAGAATGTGTCCGTGCTCGGGCTGTTTATGATAATGATGATGACCTGAGACAAAATGGCACATACCCACGGCGGGGGATTGGCCAGGGTACATTGCAGATTGTAAATTTTCATGTTCAAGGACTGGAGTACTCAGATAAATATGGATATTTAACTAGAATTTGTAAAAAATAAAAAGGAAAAGAAAAGGTACTGAAATCGTACCTAGCATAGGAATCTACGTGCTGAAATTATGTAATCATGAATAAAATCGCAAATTGGTTTTAAGGCATATCCCTTGACGCTTGCTTCGAAGGAGAGGAGAACTGGAAGGGTTAGTGGAAGGCCTAATCTCGAAAGGGGAGTTGCTAAGTAAATTTTGCGGAGAAATGCGAACCTCCGGCAGAAGAGAAAAAAATGATCTATGGATTCAATTTCTTTGCAATACTCGCAGAGGTTAGTAGCGGATAGCCCCGAACGACATAAATACAGATTTAGTTTCGGTAATCTGCAGCGCAAGGGAGTTATAGACACTTCACATAGCCTTGAAACACACATGCGGCCACGCCAAGGCCATCTGAGGTGTTGGTAATCTGGTGCAAAAAGGAGAGGCTTGTTACTGAGGTGATGGAGACGTTGGAAATTTTGAAATCGTGCTAAAGTTAAGTAAACGGTATTGGAACAAGACGTCCACTAAGAGCGGATTTTGCTAAAAAATCTGCCCTTTCATTATATGTAATACCACAGTGGCCTGGGACCCATTGAAAACGCAAATCTGAAATGTGAGGAGGAAGGGAAAAATAATGTGAACGGCAAAGCAGAGTGTCCTTCGAATTTTCAATCGATGATAGCACGGATAGGATGTCAGAAAGAAAACTACCCTTATAAATATTACTAGGGATTTTAGTCAAGGCCAACGCAATGGCCAGAAACTCAGCAGCGAAAATTGGCGTATAGTGTGGGACCAGAAATGAATAACTCCAGTCAAGAGCCTGGGAGTATATGCCAACAGCTGCTTTTTCATCCTGCTGAGACGCATCTGTAAAAATGGCAATATGACTCGGAAAATTGTCTAGGTAATAAGGGCATTTAATACATTGGCAGACAAATGCTTAGCATTCCCTGGGAGGGTGTCACCAAATTAAATTATAGTATCAGGCCGCCGGTGGTCAACTTGTACTAAAGAGGTTACTGATACTGAAAGTTACGACAGCAGGGAATTAGTAAACACAACCTGAGGGAGCTTATACCTAGGCCAAATATTATCAAAGACGTATGATGGGATCGAAGCAATAATGGGGTTAGCCACTCCAGGGACTGGCTCCAAAGACCTCAAATACGTTCGCACAGTTAGAGGCTGAAACCGTGAATTTAGGTTAGGTATCCGAGCTTCCAAGTATTGCAGTGCATTGGCCACTGATTTGGGCAGACCTAAACAAAAGCGCCGAGCTCGTCGTTCCAAAACAAACAGGGGCTCAAGCTTGTACCTTGGGCACCCAGAAAAGAGAATGGAGCCGAATTCAAGTATTGGTCGTACGTAGGTCTTATAAAGCAAGAGCAGAGTGCCCCGACGCATACCATATTTCTTATTGCTGATTCTTATCAAACGGCCAAGGGCATGTTCACCTTTAAGCACAAGGCTTCTAATTTGAGGCCTCCAGTCTAACTGTGGGTCGTATAATACACCCAAATATTTAATAGAATCAACCTGCGGGATTAGGACAGAATGACAAGACAAGGAAATGTTAACAGGGGATGTCTGTGGAAATACTAGGACGGCACATTTGTTGACATCTAAAGTTAGCCTTAGGCTGTCCAGCCAGACCTCCAGGGCATTTAGATGATCTTGCAACAATTGATATATGGTTTTAAAATGTGTGGCAGAAGCGAAAAAAGCTATATCGTCTGCATACACATAAACCTTGACGGCCGGGTGAATAGGAATGTCTCGCATTAATATATTAAACAATAACGGTGACAGGACTGCTCCCTGGGGTACACCTCTTGACTGGGTGCAAGTGTTGGAATTTAATGCATTCTTTGTGCAGAAGAATGATCTATTCTTTAAAAATTCCTTAATCCACGCAAAGATGTATAATGGAGGATGTAGATCAGCTAGCTTATGAAGCAAAATGCTGTATTCTACGCTGTCGTATGCCTTGGCAATATCTAAAGTAACTAGAGCTGAAACCTCTTTTTGCCTCATGGCAACCCTAATACGACTCTCGAAGTCTACGTGTGCGTTCCAAATCGAGCATCCCTGTCGAAATCCAATCTGAGCCTCGCTAAAGCCTTGGAAAGATGGAACATGATCCGTGAGACGAGAGCAGACTATCAGTTCTATAAGCTTAACTAAATTTGAAGTGATAGCAATCGGCCGAATGTTCTCGAGATCAAACCCTTTCCCCTGGTCTTTAAGTAGCAAAATAATTTTCGATGTTTTCCAAGCTTGTGGAATCCAAGCTTTTCCTAAGACCAATTCACAATCTGCAATAGGTCCGAGGCAAAGTCTTTAAATAGTATTTTCAGCATGGTAAAAGATATTCTGTCAACTCCAGGGGCAGCCGAATGCAGGCAATTAACTACAGACAATAATTCAGATATAGTTACCTCAGTGAAGTTTATACCAAACTGCAATCGGGCTGAAGAAAAGGTAGTGCAAGCTTGAAAGCGCGCCGCAAGGCCTTGGGAAATTGATTCCAATTGATCTAATTCATATTTTTAGACAAAACAGTGGACTGGTTGGTATGAAAGGAGGGCAAAACTTTTGTACGTTCCATGTACCTATAGAGAGATTTCCGGTTGACTGGGTTAGACAAATAGGTGTTCAGATTCGCATTATAGTCTTCCTTAGCCTTGGACATTATTCTTTTAAATGAAGCTGCAAAGAATTTGTAATTAATTCAATTGTTTGGGCACTGATTATGGTCTAGGCGCTTCCATGTGGCTTTCCTCTGACGATAGGCTTTTTCGCAATCTTCATTTCACCAGCTCGAAGGAGTCTTTTTTTTAATGGCAGATTGAACTGTAAACTCTGATAGCCGAGTTGCGTCTAAAACTAAAGACAATACTTCAGGACCGCGATTCGATTTATCATAAGGGGCAGATGACCTGAATGCCTCTCCTAGACATTTCTTGAACAGGGTAATGTTGACAAATTTACACGATGTACCAGTTGACTTAATCGGATTACATGCAATGTTGAAAGTGATAGGGTAGTGGTCACTTGATGTACCGATGTCTATTGTAGACCACGATGATACTCCAATACCATTTGTAGCTAATGTTAAATCAATAGTTGAATGAGAATTTGCTCTCATTTAAGTATAGGCGCGACTATTATAGCATTGCATATCATTTCTAGACAACCAAGACCAAAGTAACTACCCGCTATAGTCTGTTCTGAAACCCCATATGACATGATGGGAATTGAAGTCCCCAGCCAAAACTACATTTGAATAAGGTGTTGGCAAATCTTCTAAACAATCTGTCCTACGGACGCCTGTGGCAAAGTAGATATTTGCAATTATGACCGGGACACACTGCGGGACAATTAACTCAACGGCAAGTATCTCACAATCATGCCCAATAAATTCATAAACCACTTCAGCACGATGAACTAGATTTGTTGAAATCAATGGTAACAAGCCTCTGCCCCTGCCGTGTGGGCGATCAGCTTTAAAAACCCGGTAATTTCTAATTGTGAAAGGACGATTAGGAGAGAGCCAAGTTTCTTGCAGTAAGATAATATCAGGGGTAATTTTAAGAATAAAGTACTGTAGATCGTCGAAAGAAGATAAGATAGAGCAACGATTCCACTGTAGTACAGAGATTCCCGCCATGATTATTGCTTTAAAAATGAGGCAGCAACAGCCTGTTTCAACACAACCGTTTTCTTTGCAATCCTTGTGTACCTTTCTTAGATTTCACATGCGGATGGTCCGATTTATTAGGAGAAGAGGAAGTACGACGCTTCTGAGATGGGCAGGCCATCTCAACATCTGACTGACATACGGTAGAAATAGGGATTGAGTCAGTATCATTTGCTTCCACAGGTGTGGACGCAAAAGAGGAGGTAGGTTGAATGTTATCTAATGTTTTATAGGCAATTGAGCAGGTAGACGGGGTTAGAGTATCTAAGGACAACGATGCAGCCTGTGCGGAAATTACTTGCTGCAAAGCATCGCTGAATGTATTAATCAAGCGATCAATTACCCTAGCAACAGCCTTCTCTACTCCAGCAACAGCCGAGTTTGTTAAGCTTGCTTCAACATCAGGAGTTGAGGTGCGGACAACATTTGCGTATGCACTCTGTTTTTTTGTTTTGTTTTTTTTTTGCTACTAGGGTATAAGCTTCTGCTCGCGAGCACCTGTCGCGTTGAATAATGTCTAGGACACTGCTCATCGGCTCTCTTTGGACAAGTGGGATCATCCGCTGTGTGACTGCATTGGCAAAGGCAGCAGTTAATAGACTCAGATGTGCAGTGATCTGAAGCATGATCACCGCTGCAAACGCGGCAGCGCGTTGCCGACTTCCACGCTTTGGCACTGTTCCCAAAACGCCAGCACTTTTTGCATTGTAATGGCCGAGGATGCACAGGGTCAACATGGTATATAATTGGCCAAACTTTAATTTCACTTGGGCAAGAGGACCCTGCAAATGTGGCAATTACTGACTCCGTTGGTACGCGTGAGCCTCCAGCCTGTCTGCTACAACGGTACACTGACATGATACCAACACCGGCCTCATGAAGGTCCTCAAGAAGGTACTCAAGAATCTCTGCTTGCGTAGTGGATGAATCAACCCCGCGGATTATTCCCTTAACGCATGCAAGCTGTTCTGGAATAAATGCCTTCACAGGCAATGAGGCAAATGTAGTGCGATGCAGTAAGTCAGCAACGCAATCCAAGTCATCAGATTTGCATAATAAACCTCTTCTATCAAATGCTCGCACCTCCGAAATATACAGGTATCGGCTGGCTGCAGCTTTCAGTTGATCTTGGATTAGACGAGGATTTTTTATTTTAATTAATCCATCTCCAACAGGAATAAGTGCCACCGGAATATGTTTGGCATCATTTGCAGAAAAGCCTTTTAGAGGTAGGTTATCTGCCGGCCAACTGGCGAACCAGTTTGCGGGACCTGAGCCCGGCGAAGACAATGTCATGACCGTAGCCCTAACTGGGCATGGGACCTGAGCCATAAAGGGGAAACGGCACTCGACTACTGTTCCCAAGGACGCGGGATCGAATCCCGGCTTCGGCGGCCGCTTTTCGATGGAGGCGAAAAGCAAGGTGCCCGTGTTCTGTGCGATGGCAGTGCACGTTAAAGAACCCCAGGTGGTCGAAATTTCCGGAGTCCTCCACTACGGCGTCTCTCATAGCCTAAGTCGCTTTGGGACGTTAAACCCCACAAACCACCTAAAGGGGAAACCTGGCAAAATCCCCCACTCGCGGAACGGCCTCACCAGTGCACAATCAGAAGAGTCCAAGACAGGCAGAGGACCAAGCCGCAGTGGGTCAGGCAACAGAAAAAACTAGGTCAAAACGGAAATGAGGACATTATACAACTTTTCAGAAATCAGGCTTCCCATTTGGACGATATAATGGCTGGTTTGCCCAAAATAACGGAGTTACTGTGTTTTTCTAGATTCTATGCAGCGCTGCTTGTCTTATATTTACAGCAACGTTTCTCGTTATTCGGATGCAGAAATTTTTCGTGCCGGTATTGCAGTAAAGATAATTAGGGACATAACTTGATTAAAAAGTTCGAAGCTGTAGTTTTATTCTGATGTCAGATTTAAGATGAGAAAATTTGACGCTAAGCGGCACTGTGGACACCAATTCAGGTGTGGTATTTGCTGCGCCCATTGGGTTTTTCCAATATATATAAAGTGTGTGTGTGTGTGTGTGCGTGCGTGCGTGCGTGCGTGCGTGCGTGTGTGTGTGTGTGTGTGTGTGTGTGTGTGTGTGTGTGTGTGTGTGTGTGTGTGTGTGTGTGTGTGTGTGTGTGTGTGTGTGTGTGTGTGTGTGTGTGTGTGTGTGTGTGTGTGTGTGTGTGTGTGTGTGTGTGTGTGTGTGTGTGTGTGTGTGTGTGTGTGTGTGTGTGTGTGTGTGCGTGTGCGCGTGTGTGTGTGCGCGCGCGTGTGTGTGTGTGTGTGTGTGTGTGTGTGTGTGTGTGTGTGTGTGTGTGTGTGTGTGTGTGTGTGTGTGTGTGTGTGTGTGTGTGTGTGTGTGTGTGTGTGTGTGTGTGTGTGTGTGTGTGTGTGTGTGTGTGTGTGTGTGTAAAGAAAGAAAGAAAGAAATAAAGAAAGAAAGAAAGAAAGAAAGAAAGAAAGAAAGAAAGAAAGAAAGAAAGAAAGAAAGAAAGAAAGAAAGAAAGAAAGAAAGAAGGAAAGAAAGAAAGAAAGAAAGAAAGAAAGAAAGAAAGAAAGAAAGAAAGAAAGAAAGAAAGAAAGAAAGAAAGAACACAAGGAAGAAAGCACTATTGCAACCTGTAACCTGTCTGGAACTCGCAGGCTGCACCAGCTTTGGTGTCCTCCAGATCATCATTATCGTCATCATCCGCCGGACTATATCCACTTCAGGGCGAAGGCCTCTCCTATTTTCCACCAATTAACCCAGCACTGCGATAACTGTATCCGCTCAACCCCTGCGAAATTCTTAACCTCATCCGCCCATGTAATTTTCTGCAGCCCCCTGCTACGCTTTCTTTCCCTTGGAATCGAGTTTGTTACCCTAAGCGACCATCGGTTATCCTCTCTTCGCACTGCATGTCTTTCCCATGCCCATTTCTTCTTGATTTCCACTAGAATGTCAGTAACTTTAGTTATTTCTCTGGCCCACTCGGCATGCTTCCTATCTCTTAACGTTACCCCTACCATTTTTCGTTCCATAGCACTCTGCGTTTTCCTCAGCTTAAGTAGAACCCTCTTCGTTATATAGCCTCCACGTTTCAGCCCCATAGGTGAGTACAGGTAAGATGCAACTGTTGTATACTTTCCTCTTGAGCGATACCAGTAAGCTGCTAGTCATAATATGAGAGTACTTTCCAAATGCGCTCCATCCCAACCTTATTCCCCTAGTTAGTTCCCTTTCATGGTCCGGATCTGCGGTTACTACCTGTCCTAAGTAAGCATATTCGCCTACCACTTCCAGTGATTCGCTACCTATTGGAAACTACTGTTCTTTCTCAATGCTGTTGAACATTAGCTTAGTCTTCTGCATATTGATTTGCAAATCTACCTTTTCACTTTTCCTGTCTAGGTCACTAATCATATTGATTTTAAAGCCTACCCTTCTACTTTTCTTGTCTCGGTCATCAATCATTATAATCATTATTTGTAGTTCATCCCATGAGTTACTTAGCAAAGAAATGCCATCAGCGAATCGCATATCACTGACACATTCTCCATCGACCCTGATCCCTAATTGCTCCTATTCCATGTCTCTGAATACATCCTTTAAGCAAGCTGTAAATAGCACTGGGGAGATTTTGCCCCCTCGCCTAACGCCTTTCTTAATTAAAATTTTATTATTTTCTTTACGGAGAACTATGGTTGCTGTGCAGCCATTATAGACATCTTCCAGTACTTTCATGTATGTCTCACCTGCAACCTGATTTCGCAATGCCTGCATGACTGCTGAGGTTTCCACTGAGTCGAATGCTTACTCGTAGTCAATGAATACTATGTAGAAGGGCTGATTATATTTCAAGCACATTTCTATTTAACGCTTGATAGTATAGATATGATCGATGGTAGAATACCCTTTCCAAAAACCTGCCTGATCCTACGGTTGATTGAAGTCTAAGCTTGTGCTGGTCCTGTTAGTGCTTACCTTAGTAAATACCTTGTATGTAACGGATAGTAAGGTGATTGCCCTGTAATTTTTGAAGTCCTTGTCATCTCTTTTCTTATGAATTAAGATAATGTTAGCATTCTTCCATGATTCCGGTACATTCGACGTCATCAAGCAATGCGTATACAAGGCGGCCAGATTTTCTCGCATGATAACCTTCACGCCCTTTAACAAATTTGTAGTTACTTGATACTTTCTAGCTGTTTTTTCCCTTTCCATAGCTTCTAAACCTTTCTTAACATCATCATTCATTACTGGCGAAGCGCCTGATTGGTCTTCACTACTGCCAATCTCATTATTGTCCCGACTACTTCGGCTACTGTACAGGTCAATTTAGAACGCCTAGGCTATCTTGATTATCTCATCCAAATTAGTAGTGACATTGCCCGCCTTGTCCCTCAGTGCATACATCTGATTTTTGCATATGCCCAATTTCATTTTCCCTGCTTTCAGGCTACGACCGTTCTTTAGAGCATACTCAATTTTCCCCGTGTTATACTCCTTTATGTCTGCCACTTTATGCTTATTGATTAGCTTTGATATCTCTACCAGTTCTATCACGTCTGTTGGGTTGGAGGCTTTCATAGTTTGGCGTTTTTTAATCAAATCTTTTATCCACATAGATAGTTTACCAGTATCCTATTTAACTATCCTACCGCCTACTTCTTGCGCGAACGCAGTAGTGATATCTCCAAAATCATTGTTCTTTGCTTCTAGGTTAAAGTCGGCTTCTTCCGTTAGCGCTGAATTCTGCAGCGAGATCCTGAATTCTTCTATTTCCCCCTTACCTTTAATTCGCTGATTGATTTCTTCCTCACTAATATGTTCCGTTCTCTCTTCGGGTCCAGATTAATTCGAGACCTTACTATCCTGTCTGCCTCGAACCTTTCCGCTTACCTCTACGTCCTGTACAATTCCAGGGTTAGAACACAGTATGAAATCAATGTCATTCTTAGCCTCCCCGTTAGGGCTTTTCCATGTCGACTTCCGGTTCTTCCGTTTGCTGAAGAAGGTGTTCATGATTTTTAGGTTATTGCGTTCAGCGAGCTCAACTAATAACTCCCCCCTGCTATTCCTTGACCCAGAGCCATAGTTACCTACTTCCTAGTCTCCAGCTTTCTTATTGCCTATACCTTGGCATTGAGGTACCCATCAGCCCACTATACTGTGCTGTGTTTTTACTTTCCCCATTGCCAATTCCACATCTTCGTAGAAACTTTTGACCGTCTACTCATTATGACATGTTGGCGCGTAGGCCTGTACAACCTTCAGGTTACACCACTTATTAGGCTTTATTACGATGAATGCCACCCTCTCATTAATGCTATAGAACTCATCTACATAACCAGATATATGCTTATTGAGAAGGCACCCCACTCTTAGTTCTCGCTTCTCCGGTAAACCTCGATAGCACAATACATGCCAGCCCTAGTATATGCCTAACTTGACCTCCTAACCTCACTAAGCCCTATGACATCCCATTTCATACCATCTAGTTCCTCTAACAGCATTGCTAAACTAGCCTCACAAGCTAGGGTTCTAGCGTTAAACGTTGCCAGGATCAGTTGTCAATAGCGGCTTGCATGGAGCCAGAAATTCTTGGCACCCTATGCTGAGTCACAGGTCTGACCACCGCCGTGGTCAGTTGCTCCGAGCCGCTGGGGACTGAAGGCCAGGGATTTATTAGAGTATTGATAGAAGGTTGTCCCCCAGGTGGTGCTTTCTTTCTTTTTTTTTTAGAAGTTTGCCATCAGGCATAGTGAAAAGGGAGCGGGGAGTAGGAGGAAGCTAGACGTGTAGTGTAAACAGGTTAAGTTGCCGATAAAATGATTGTTTAGCGTCCACTTTCTGTATACACAGTCAAGGTCCCACCGCAGGCCTACTTTAAGTAGGTAGCACTATCTCACGGATGCCGTAGCTGGTGTTACGTTTCGCCACCGACAAGTGGGACAGCTAACGCGGCCACCGCGTAGCAACAGGCAGAACTGCGAGCGGATCGGCCATTTCGGCGCCGTTCATCGGCCGCCCAACGCTTCCTCCCGCGGGCAAGTCTCGACGTGATCCTGCCACGCGCCAAATGTATGTGCGTGCGTGTGTGTGCAAACGCCTGCCAAGCCCGGAGCTCGAGGGAGAGTGCGTCGCCCTCGCCCGTCTGCAGGAGCTGGAGGAGATGCGGTCGGACCACCGGCGATTGAGTCATCCCGTCTTACCCAGACTTGTCGGGCTCTCCCTTCCCTGTGAGGGCTCCCCCTTTCCCTGTGAACTGGCATGCCTATAAAAAGCAGAGGCAGACTCCGCTGCGACAGAGACTACTTTGACGCGCCGTTGACACGACGCTAGACACCAGCTGTGTGAGAGTGTCTGTATTCTCTCTGGGTCAGCTTCTCTGCCCGTTCCTTCATGATGTTGTAGTAAAGGTTGTTTCGTTAGAAGACGCCTCGTCTTTGCTGGGACCGTTGATGCCGTCCGCCAAGCCACGGAGCCGCCAGGCCAACGCTACCGAGGGGCCGCGAGCCGCACGTAATAACTGGTGGCAGCGGTGCGATACCCGGGCACGAGTCTCAAATCTAATAACTGGTAGGCAGCGGTGGGACGACCAAGCCGTAACCGGGGTCGGAGGGACGAGCCAGGCGATACCGTCGCCCAACAACTGGTGAACAGCGGAGGGACGAGGACGACCAAGCAGTGACCGTGGTCGGTGAAACGAGCCAGGCCTGACCGAGGCGCAACATCTGGTGGGAAGAGCGGAGATGTCCGAGGCGTGACCCGTGAAACAAGCAGCTCAGCGGAAAGCCGGGAGCAGTGCAACGAGCCCTGTGTGATGACTGGTTGCCTGCAGCGGAACGACGGCTTTGAATTCTTGGCTGCGAGGTTTGGTGAGTGCGGGACTTTCTTCTACTCAGTTTTGCCAGGCTTTTGTTAAGTAGAGAACAGAGCTGGTAATTGTGTTGTCGTTGTTGCTGGGTTAATTGCAGCAAGGTAATAGTGGGCAGTAGAGAAGGCAGCACTCGGAACAGCCATGGATTTGGATATGAAGCTGTTGCGCAAACCGAAATTGCTGGAGCTTGCGAGGGAGTTGGGTCTGAATGTGTCAGACAAACTCAGAAAACAAGAAGTGTTAAAGGCCATTCTTGCGTTGGAAGCTGAAGATGACCAACTTTCAGAATGCCTTGAGATCACTGACGAACGTCAAGAGGAACGTGAACGTCATGAGAAAGGGGAACTCGAACGTCACGAGAAAGAGATTCGTGAACGTAGGGAACGTCACGAGAAAGAGGATCGTGAACGTAGGGAACGTTACGAGAAAGAGGACGCCCGCGTAAGGACACTGATGCAGCTGGAGATTTCAGCACATAGAATGAGCGTGGAAAGGATTAAAGCGTGCAATGCCATTCAGTGTAACGGTTTAGTACCGCGAGATGGTCTACCACCGTTCTTCATCGCCGAGGATATGACAGAGTATCTGGCAGACTTTGAGAATGTCTGCAGAAGTAAACGTTTCGAGCGAGATAGTTGGGCGCAGAAGTTGGTAGCTCTTCTTTCCGCTGAAGCGTCGGAAGGAATCAAGCGATTGGTTGGCGACCGCTTGAAAAATTACGATGCACTAAAAGAGTCATTGCTGATACGATATCAGATAACGCCTCATGATCTTCGGAAAAGATATGAGAGCGAGAAAAATTGTTACAAGTCGTACTTTGATTTGGCGTATCAGTTGAAAGCCGCTGTAAGCGAATGGCTAGACACTGCGGAAGTTTCAGAGCAAATTGAACTTGCACCGGAGTGTGAGGCACAGCACACTGAAATTAAAACCACGTACGCTGTAGACACAAGTCAGCCTGAAAAGTCAAAGGTACCAGAGAGTGAACTACAGCTTGGGGAAGCAGCCGAGCAACGTGACCGCAGTAGCGAGCCGACCGAGCCTCGAACAGAAGAGCATCGTGTTACCTTGGTCGAGCCACTAGCTGAGAATGTTAGCTCCGGCTTCAACGGCAAGAAGTCCGAAGTGGCACCGTTAAGCAAGGTGAACTGCACGCCGACCCACGTAGCTGTAGGAGATACAGTTCCATCAAATGAGTGTGGGGAACTGATAGTAACTGAACCGCCTCTCGAGCTAAAAGCAGAAGCTTGTGTAGAGCGTGGCGGAGATGGAAACCAGGTAGGAAATGAGAAAATTGCGGTTTCCGAAATCAGCTGTGTCGTAGAGCAAGGCACGCCGAAAAATAAAGTGCCGATCAGGGAAACTGCGCAGCCCGCGAGTTGTGATCAGCCAGGGCAGACCGACGAGAAGTGCGCGTACGCTGTAAAGAGCGAGACTTGCGAAGGCGACAGTGAGCGACCAGAGCAGAGTAAGAATCGTTCGTGCCCCAATACCACGCTAGGTTGTATTCGCGAAAGCAACCCCAGTGCGAACGCGGACGTGGCACACATGACCCTCACGCAATCCGAAGCGCCCAAGCTGTCGAAAGAGCTTGGATCGTGCGCCGGTTAGCTCTGAGCGAGGCGACGCACTGAGTGGCGAGTCGCCAGAGCAAATGCCTTGAAGGGGGACTGACGCAACTGACGTCAGCCGTAGTTGTGGTTCGGAATTGACTGAAAGTGAGTCCTGCGCTGCTGGCCGCAATGCAGACGCTGCGCCACACTTCGACGACACCCGTGTCCTACTAGCTCCAGTTACCGCTAGAACGTTGACCGCTAGCTTGCCAGAGCTCGCTCCGAAAGAAAGTAGGACTAGAGTATTCAAGTGCTGCCACCGAAAAACGCGGAAAGGCAGACGCGAGAAAGAATGCTATCATCGTAAGGAGAGCAAACTCAAACGATTGCAAAAAGAAAGAAGAAAGCCTGTGTTCCAGTGCTGCCACAGAAAAAAGCGGAAAGGCAGGCGCGAGAAAGAATGGAGAAAATTGAGGCTATCCCGAAAAAGAAAGAGACTATCCCAAACGCACAAATGCGCCCGGGTCGAGAAAAGGCGTGGCTGGTGCGCAACCCGTAAGGAGAGGGATAGGTTGTTTAGAAAAGTGAGCGACTCACGCTCATGCGTTTCTTTGCACAGAAACAGGAAGGTACGGTTGTTCCGTGAAATGGACCGCTGAAGCTTTAGTGAAAAGGGTGATCTCAACGGTAACGCCGATGGCTTAAATCGGAGCCCCTAACGTGAGAAGAAGCCTGTTTTCACTTGTTGGTGTTTTTCTTCCTGAAATAGGATTTTGAACATATTGTACTGTATTATCTTTGTTTCAAAGTGATGTTTTGAAAATGCAATTTTCAAATTTGTGGACGCGTTCCAAGTGCTGCTGAGCTGCCCTTTAATATAGATGGGGGCATAAGAGGGAAATAGTCTGGCATAACTTAGTGAAGATTGTGCCGTGCTTGCTGGCTGAACGGTTGAGTCTTTAGCGTGGTTTGTGACGTTGTGGGTTGTCAGCAAACTCTCCTGAAGACAAGTTGCAGAGTGCCTTGGAAACCCGGACTTGCCAAGGACTTCTTCAGGCTGACTGGCTCAAGAGAAACAGAGTCGGACGACCCCGGCAACATCCCTATCCCTCCGGACAGCGGATGCAGTTCCCTGCCCTTCGGGATCTCCTTTCCCCGGCGGGGCAGTCTGTTACGTTTCGCCACCGACAAATGGGACAGCTGACGCGGCCACCGCATAGCAACAGGCAGAACCGCGAGCGGATTGGCCATTTCGGCGCCGTTCATCGGCCGCCCAACGCTTCCTCCCGCGGGCAAGTCTCGACGTGATCCTGCCACGCGCCAAATGTGTGGGTGTGCAAACGCCGGCCAAGCCCGGAGCTCGAGGGAGACTGCGTCGCCCACGCCCGTCTCCAGGAGGTGGAGGAGATGCGGTCGGACCACCGGCGATTGAGTCATCCCGTCTTGCCCAGACTTGTCGGGCTCTCCCTTCCCTGTGAGGGCTCCCTCTTTCCCTGTGAACTGACATGCATATAAAAAGCAGCGGCAGACTCCGCTGCGACAGAGACTACTTTGACGCGCCGTTGACACGACGCTAGACACCAGCTGTGTGAGAGTGTCTGTATTCTCTCCGGGTCAGCTTCTCTGCCCGTTCCTTCATGATGTTGTAGTAAAGGTTGTTTCGTTAGAAGACGCCTCGTCTTTGCTGGGGCGTTGATGCCGTCACGGAGCCGCCAGGCCAACGCTACCGAGGGGTTGCGAGCCGCACGTAATAACTGGTGGCAGCGGTGCGATACCCGGCGCGCGACCCAAGTGCAATACTGGGCAGGTCCACAATAGATGCTGTACATCGCACAGTTCCGATGAAGCACCATAATGCGGTCACTTTTCGGTCACTTGAAAGCGTTCGTCACGCCACCGATGACGCAAAGAAGGGGTCAGAGCCGCTCCTTCCCGAATCCGGCGCACAGATACTTCCTCCTCCCGAGTGAGATTACGGGGGGTGAGGGTGTTCGCTGGCGCAAAGATTATTTCTCGGAAACATGGGACAGGAACGGATCTGGGGAAAGAGGGGAAGGTGGCGGGTTGTCTGATGTGTCAAGGTGTGTAACTTTATCCACATAGATATTGTGTAGATCGTGAGCATGGCCGCGAATCCAGTGTGTACACACAAGACAGGGGTATTTTTTGCAGAGCTGGTGAATGGATTGTGTAAAATAAGTGTAAATGTGAAGAGTATCAAATGTGGATTCGAGTGGGAGGGAACTATAATTGCGTTGTGCATTGCCTGAAGCTCCAATGCAAGGGGGGTGCATTTATCCACGCTATACGCTGCGCGAGAGTTAAGATGAGGATGGGGGTAATGTACACAGCGGTAACTCCCTGCAGTGCTGTGCGTGATGCAGCGGTGTAGTATATTATGCACCCTGGAGGTAAAAGCGCGGCTGATATCGGTGGCGAAACAGTGGAGCGATTGTCTGTAAATTGGCAGTACGACTAAGGAGGACGAGTATGTGAACGATGGAGCTGAAGTGACGTTTTACGTGCTCTGTTTGGCTCACGCTGGTCGATGAGTTCATTTAATGTATTAAATTGAGCATACCCTTCCAGGACGGGTATGGGTGCAAGACGCGGGAGATAGGTTATGGCGCGCATAGCCTCACGATTGATAGCTTCAAGGGAGTCCCATTGTTGGCGGGTGAGGCGATGGAATTGTACCTGGTACACTGTCCGCGGCTGAAGGAGGGAGCGCACGAGCCAACGAGCAGTATCAGAACGCGCTCCGCGTGAGCGCATAGCTGTGCGACGAATCAGACCAAGTGTAGCGTGAGCCGATGTACGGGTAGCGTTTAGCCAAGGTGTTCCAGTCCCAGGTGTATGAAGAAGACCTAGAGCTCGAACAGTCTCCGAATTTGAGAATTATCCGTAAAAGTGAAAGGGGCTGCTCTCCGTGAGCCAGATTTGTTTCTGATGTGAATGAAACATGATTTATTACACGATAGGGACCGACACAAAGTGGCGGAAGGGGGGGGGGGGGGGATAGTAAAAGGCTCTTACATTTTCAACTTCATTCAGTGCACGTGGCGTGTCGTTAAAGGGGTCATAACACCAATTTTGGAATATAAACTGCTTACTTCATCTTATTCCTGATTGCCAAGAAATTAAACCTCAAAGTTTCAGCTGCATATTGGAGCTGCAGATATTGTTAAAGCTAGTATTTTCGTTTCTTCGTGAACAGCTTGATGATCTTGCAACCGGCGCGGCCGGTGACGACATAGGCCGTTGCCGCGTTGTCTGCTGCATGTTCTGTGTACGAGAAGCGTCAACCGCGGTTACGCGAAGCCGCAGTAATGTGGGCCAAAGAGCATTCATACCGCTTACTGAAGGTATACCGCATACTGAGCTTTTCGTGGATCTTTAATTGTTACCGCTTTTAACCTAATAGAGGCGGGATTCAGGTGCACGTCGTCGCCCGAGTACGAAGGGCGCACAAGCTGACACGCTCGAACAGCGTACACATTGCACACTGAAACATGCCTCAAAAGCAACGCATAAAATGCGCAATCTATATAGTGTCGTCTGACGGCGATTTTGTACGATCTTCGGGTGCCGCCCGACAGCGCAGCACCGTTTACGCTGCTCGTTGTCAGGCCCAAGTATGACCCTAGCCGCATCATGAAAGTAGACGATAAGCTCACGATGCTTACAGCGTGCACCTGATGCCACAAGCTTACAGCAACGACGCCCACGAGCGCGAAGGACGACGGCACTCTGGCTGTCTGCTTCTCCCTAATCGTTGATAGGCCTAAATTACTTCGATCTCATAGAAGGCACAGCGGAAGGCACTTTGTAAAGATCAGTGAGGCGTTTTAGTAAATGTACAACTCGATCGTAAAACTTCTTTAAACTCAACCGCACTGTTTAGTAGTAAAGGAAATGATTATTTCCAGCGACGCCTTAGCAGCGTCGCTATAGCGTACAAGAACACGAGCACCGCACCGTGTGGCTGTGAGCAGCTCCCACGTATGGGTCGGCATTTCACAAGAAGCATTCATTTTTGAAATTGCTTTTTCGAGGGCCTATTATTATTACGAGAAAAACAAATTATAGCACGCTTTTCTGACACTGGTGCAGGGGATCCGCCGTACCGCTGGCGCGGACGACTTGCGCGGAAGTCACGGCCGGCGCGGATCGGACGATGGCGGCGGTCGCGCCGAAGGTGGATGCCTGGGCAAGAACTGAATCGTGCTTCACTACATTCTGTGTTCTGTTTTCAGAAACATGCTGAGTACACTTATTGGAAGTCATGTTGGCAAGCGCGAACACAGTGTGCGTATCGGCAGCTTATCGGCGCCGGCACAGCAGCAGACGATGCCGGTGTCCGGTGTCGCTCTGTGACGTCACCAATCTTCTCAACATGGCGATCGCTGTCGGTGGGAGGAGCTTCACGGTGACAACTTGAGCCACTTTTTTCGAAATAATTAAGGAATGCGTCAGGTGGCGGAAGGAGCGCAACTGGAGAACACGAGAAGGGGGGGGGGGGGGGGGCACAAGTAGCAGCGAGCGGTGGCAGAAGTGCGTGCTGCCTCGCCTGCGGAGCTGGTTACGAGGGACAACGCCGATGCGAAATACAGGAACGGGCGCCAATGAGCTGCGCTCTAAAAAGGGTAGAAGTTCAACTATCCCTGAATCAAGTTTCCATAGGCCTCAGTCGCTGCTGCCGCTTTCATCTTGGCTTCTCGGCAACGGGCCTGTCTGGCTTCTCGTTCGGGAATCTCGGCAGCCTTTCAGGTAGGGCTGCTCTGTCTTTAGCGAGAATGGCTTGTCGCCGAGCTACATTGTTTGAATGATCGAATTAGTATGATGCTTGCGCTGAAGCGAATGCACAAGCGGCCCAATCGGCGCACCATTCACGCCAAGACTGAAGGCTATGTTACACTCCGACGTACTCTGTTATACTTTGACGTGTCATTTGGCAAGTCAGGCTGTCGATGCCGGAAATTTTCTTCCCCTTCCCCATACTCCAGCCAGCGCTGAGCGACTGGCGGCTCGCATGCGCAGAACGCCATTTGTTCGGTACGCCGCTTGTCGCGGAATTCACGAAGCAGCGTCCCAGTAGCGGCTACGCGTTGTGCGCTGCGAGAAGGCTCAAGGTAACGGTGACGATGATGAATAACCTTGGGCGACAGCGTAGTAGGGATTACGTTCAAAAACATTTCGACGACGAATATATCACCCACAGGGCTCTCTAAGCTTTCAATCATTTTGAGCTGGCTCAAATATTGTGGAATGTGGTCATACGGGGCTTGAGTTTTGTAAACGGAGTGCTCTGCCTTTTGTCAAAAACATGACGCACCCTTGAAGTCTGCCAACTGGAGGCTGGGCGTTTTGCATGTGTACTCGATAACTCAGCTACATCCCCAACGCTGCGAACCAGGATGCTAAGGTGGTCCACCCTCGAAGCTGGTGGGCCAGCTCCACTTTGAACGCTAAGTGTCTCGCTATGTGGCAGGTGGGTCCAATAAATGTACAAAATACTCTCAACTCCATGCATATGTACCAGTTAGGTAGTGCGGACAAGACTACTCGAGGCGCTATAGGAAGTTCCTGCGTGAGTTCTGGCATCTTCATGAGTCAACAAATGATGTGCGATCAGGTGGAGTTCGAGGCGACAAGGTGGAAATAGGAAGGGGTCAGCATGTCACCCCTTTCCTGTGTTGCTCCCACAAGACAACAAATCAACGGATATTGACAACACGACAGGAAGTATTCCCTTACGCGAGACGAGAGCCGACTTCGTCAGGACCAGGAATGTCATCTACAAAATCAAAACTCAATGCTAATGCAACTGCCAAGTTATTCCGCCTTTCTGAATTAGGCGCGCACACTGCAAGTTACTCCACCGAATGATGCCGAGCAAAAATGAGAGATCAACCAAACGTGTTCACTGCGGGCTCAACGAGCAGGCTGTGAATTGAGATTAAAATTGGTCTTTAGCTTTCAAATGAAAATAAATGACATGATACTTGTGGTTATTAAGGCGAAAGTCTTTAATGCCTCATCGTGGTCGACAGAAAGTTGTCAGCAGAGGTGTCACGCTTTCGAGAGCGAGAGTTAAACATAAATTAATGAGCCTTGTCTCCACAGGGAATCAAACCTCCATCCCTTGAAACCCCAGCTCAGCGCTTTACCAACTGCGCCACACCCCGGATCGTTCATTTCCCCCTTGTCTACCTTCAAGATGATAGCGGAATTCCGCGAGTGACAAATACTGCGCCCTTCCTTTCCTGTAAACGAATTATAGAACGCCGGTGAACTTCGATGCGTTCATAGAAATGCTGGTTGTGTTCGACAAGGGGCGCGCGATGTACCGTCATGACAAGTCATGAGGTCACCAGGCGATTCATGCATATACGAAGCTGACCCCGCCGTGAGTCCGATCCAGGCATTCGTGCGGCGCCTTTCATTTGCCGCTTCCTCGACCGCCGCACCACACAGCAAACAGAAGCAGACCCTGATGTATAGGAGGCGTTAGTACAGCAGGCATCAGCGGCGTTTGAAATTGATTTACAGGATAGAAAAGGCACATTATATATATATGTCACAATTCTCCGCGGACAAATGTAAAGGAAGGGAGGAAGGCCGGAGTGAAAGCAGAGAGGGAGATAGAGGTGCCGTAATGGAGGGCTACGATCCATCGCGCTGTAATGGCTTTCGCCTCATCGCACTTTAGTGGTTCAAAGTACCCTCTAGAATTTTCTGCCTCTTAGTGATATCGTCTTTTGAGAGGTGCCGTAGTGGAGGGTTCCGGAAATTTCGACCACCTGGAGTTTTTTAGTGCGCACTGACATCGCACACTGCACGGGCTTTTCGCCTCCACTGAAGGTGGCCGCGGCGGTCAGTATTGAACCCGCTTCCTCGGAAGCAGCGATCGAGAGCCCTAAGCACTGAGCCACCATGGCAGGGCGAAGATATTACCTTACTTATGTCATTTGAAGTAAAATTAATTTATAATTACAACAATTAATTTATAATAATTAGCACGTTGTTAACAAAGGACTGCAACACGGGGTTTAATAAGAGAGATGTTAGATCACTAGAGTATATTTAGAGAAATACATACAAGTGAAGGTAAGGCCGAAGGGCTCTGTTCGCTCTTTCATATTATTTCCACCAGGTTAGAGCAGAGGGAGACGGGGCCGAGATAATTTTATTGAGTGATATGAATAGACACATTGAGGATCTGGATGGATACACCGACGGCAATGGGAAGTTAATGCTAGAAGCCTGTGAGCAGTTTAACCTAGTTATTGTGAATATAGAAGGTAAATGGGTGAAGGCCAGATCACGTGGGAATTCCGGAATAGGCAAATGACCATTGATTACTACTTGATATCACCAGGAATCTACAATAAACTCGCGAGGAATGAAATAGATGAAGAAGGCTCGTACGGCTTGGGAACTGGCCATAAACCTATTAGCCTGCAGGTGGGACACCTGGTCGAAAGTAAAGACCAAGAAGCACAAAGAACAAACGCAAATTTAACCGACAAACAAACTAATAGCATTGAGCACTGAGGAAACGATAAACACCCCACGAAGGAGTGGGATTATGAGAAGTTAGCACAACTCATCCGTACAAAAAAATCAGAAAGTAAAAGAGCCAAATTATTCGAAAGGTATAAGAAGACTCCTCGAAGCTGGTGGAATAGTGACATAAACAGGCAATCGAACAAAGACAGATGGCTTCCAGAGAACATAGAGAAGCTAAGAAAGCGCAGCTATCTCAAGAGGAAATAGACAGAAAATGGAAATCATATCGGCAAAAGAAACTGGAAGTGCAGATACTGGTGCAGAGTAAAATAAATCAGCGCACGGATCGCTGGATGACCGAAGTGCGCGACTCAACTAGAGACAGCAAAGAAGTTCTGGAGCCATATAAACTGCCTGGATAAGAGAAATCAGAGAGAGCAGGAACAGATTCAGGACACTGAGGGAAAATATCTAGAGGATGATGATGACATAGAATATATTACATCAGTTATTGCCGAATAATTTAGGCACGATGATGAGGTAATATCTCCTAATGAAGAAACACTATATCAAGCAGCATGAAGGAAAGAAGCTTACAACTGACAAAATTTAGCTGGAAGAAGGCGGACACAAATATTCCCGTGTGTACAGCCATGGGAAATGACGAAATTCCAATCAAGCTAATTAATGGGGTCCAAGAAGCAAGGACACTTTGTTAAAGGCATTGGAAACAGTCATAACAAATAATGAAATTCCGGACAGCTGGCGGCTGAGCAGGACGAATGTAATCTATAAAGGTAAAGGAGATAGGAAGAACATTAAATCATTTAGAGCGATCGCGATAACGCCAGTTACGTAAGCTGGCAATGCAGGCAGTGAAAGTAGAAATTCAGGCATGGATATTAAGTAATAATGTACTGGGAAAACTGCAAAACGGGTTCTGGAGGGGTAGGCGCCTAAATGATAGCATTTTCGTAATAACCCAATGCATAGAAATAGCCAGCACGGAAAACAGATCGCTGTGTGTAGCCTTTCTGGACATAAGCGGTGCATACAACATTAACATGGAAATTCTATGGAACATGCTCAAATCAAAAGGCATCGGTAAAGGAGTAATTGAATTGCTAAAGGGAGTATACAGAGATAATAAAGTTAAGATTGCACGGGAGGGGTTAAGAAGTACGTCTACTGTCGAGGTATTCAAAGGGCTTAGGCAAGGTTGTCCGCTGTCACCGCTGTTGATCGTGATATATAAGAAGAATATGAAGAGTGCAAAAAATCAACCTTGGTTTTAATCTCAAAGCTAGGCGGAACGGAGGTGCAGCAAACGCTTTCAGGATTAATGTGTGTGGACGACATTGTTCTTTTAGCCAATAGCCAGGAAGATTTACAAGCATTGGTTAATATATGCGAATACGAAGGAGCTACAGTCGGCTTTACCTTCAGCGCCCTTAAGTCGAGTCTGACGGTATTCAAAGATTTCAGTGATAAAAAGCTGACAATACAAGGGAGCGAGATACCAAGACTGGCAGGATATATGTACCTCGGAGTACGGGTAAACGAAGGACGAAGGACAGGTGTACATGGAAAAATATGAACAGGCCATCAGGGCGAAGGCGAGAAGGGATGTCGCGATTACGAAGCACGGAGTATTATGGGGGTACAACAGATATGAAGTATTTCAAGGTATTTGAAAAGGAGGAATGGTACCGGGGTTTACCTTTGGGAATGCGGCTAAGAATTCCTGGCTCCGCTGGACAGGCCGCCATTGGAAACTGACCCTGGCAACGTTTAACGCTAGCACCCTAGCTAGTGAAGCCAGTTTGGCAGTGCTGTTAGAGGAACTAGAGGGTATGAAAGAGGATGTCATAGGGCTTAGTGAGGTTAGGAGGCCGAATGAGGCATATACTGAACTGAAGGATGGGCATGCACTGTGTTATCGAAGTTTACCAGAGAGGCGACAACTAGGAGTAGGTTTTTTTGAAAATAAGTATATAGCGGGCAATATAGATGAATTCTGTAGTATTAATGAGAGGGTGTCAGTAATCGTAATTATGCTTAATAAGCGGTATAAACTGAAGGTTGTACAGGCCTATGCACCTACATGTAGTTATGATGACCAGGCCAGTTGAAAGCGTCTACGAAGATGTAGAATCGGCAATGCGAAAAGTAAAGGCGCAGTATACTGTACTAATGGGCGACTTCAATGCCAAAAGGTAGGGAAAAAGCAGGCAGGAGACCAGGCAGTAGGTGACTATGGCATTGGTTCTATGAATAGCAGGGGGGAGTTACGAGTTTGCAGAGCGGCATAAGTTAAGAATCATCGATACCTTCTTCAACAAACGGACGAACCGGGAATGGGCATGGAAAGTCCTAACGGGGAGACTAAAATGAAACTGACTTCATACTGTGTTCAACCCCGACATTATGCAAGATGTAGAGGTAATCGGGAAAGTGCGATGAAGTGACCACAGGATGGTGAGGTCGCGAATTAGTATAAATCTCCAGAAGGAACGCAACAGATTAGTAAGAAAGAAACCCATCAACGAATTAGTCGTGAGGGGCAGGACAGGAGAGCTCAGGATCTCGCTACAGAATAGATATTGGCTCTGACCGAGGATGGCGACATTGCCCTAGAAGCAATGAACAATAATTTCAGAGATATCGTTACTGAGTGTGCTGTAGAAGTAAGCGGTAGGATAGTTAGAGAGGCAACCGGTAACCTGTCTAAGGAGACCAAATATTTGATTAAGAAACGTCAGTGTATGAAAGCTTCCAATCCAACAGACCAGATTAAATCGGCTGAGATATCTAAGCTAATCAATAAGCGCACGGTGGCCGATATAAGGAAGTATAACATGCAGAAAATTGAGCATACTGTAAAGAGCGGGGGAAGCCTTAAAGCGGTGAAGGAGAAATTGGGCATAGGCAAAAATCAGATGCATGCGGTAAGGGATAAGGCGGGCAACGTCATCACGAATATGGACAAGATAGTCAAAGTAGCTGGGGAGTTCTATACTGATCTCTACAGTAGCCAAAGTAGTCAGGACCGTAATGAGATTGGCGGTAGGGAAGAACAGTCAGACGTCCTACCAGTGACGAAGGACGAGGTTAAGAAAGCAATAAAAACTATGAAAAGGGGGAAAGCAGCTGGAGAGGATCAGATAACTATAGATTTGTTGAAGGACGGGGGGGATATCGTGCTAGAAAAACTGGCCACCCTGTATACGCAGTGACTGGTGTCATCGACGGCACCGGAACCATGGAAGAACGCAAACATTATCCTGATTCATAAGAAAGGGGACGCTAAAGATTTTAAAAATTACAGACCAATCAGCTTACTGTCTGTTGCGTATAAGGTATTTACTAAGGTATAATCGCTAATAGAATCAGGGCAACCTAAACTGCAATCAAGCAAAGGATCAATCAGGGTTTCGGAAAGGGTACTCTTCTATCAATCATATCCATACCGTCAACCAGGTGATAGAAAAATGCTCAGAATATAACCAGCCCTTATATATAGCATTCATTGATTACGAAAAAGCATTTGACTAAGTAAAAACCTCGGCAGTGATGTAGGCATTGCGAAATCAGGGGGTAGACGAGCAGTACGTGGAAGTGCTGGAAGATATATATAGTGGCTGCACAGCAACCATAGTTCTGCATAAAGGAAGTAACAAAATTCCCATAAAGAAAGGTGTTAGACAAGGAGACACGATCTCTACAGTACTATTCACGTCTTGCTTAGAGGAAGTATTCAGAGACTTGGAATGGGAGAAGTTAGGGATAAGGGTAGATGGAGAATACTTCAGTAATCTGTGATTTGCTGATGACATTGCCTTGTTAAGTAACTCAGGAGATGAACTGCAAATAATGATTAATGACCTAGACAGGAAAAGTAGAAAGGTAGGCTTGAAAATCAGTATATGCGGAAGACTAAGGTAATGTTCAATAGCCTCGGGAAGGAACAGCAGTTTACGATTGGTAGCGAGGCACTGGAAGTAGTAGGCGAATATGTGTACTTAGGACAGGTAGTAACCGCAGATCCGGACGATGAAAAGGAAATAACAAAAAGAATAAGATTGGGATGGAGCGCATATGGCATGCTCTCACAGATTATGACTAGCAGCTTACCGGTATCGCTCAATAGGAAAGTATACAAGTTGCATCTTACCTGTACTCGCCTATAGGGCTGAAACGTGAAGGCTAACCAAGAGGGTTCTACTTAAGTTGAGGACAGCGCAGAAGGCTATGGAACGAAAAATTGTAGGGGTAACATTAAGAGATGCGTTAGAGATTAAGAGACGTCACGGCGAGCAGTGGCGGCAGCGCGCGCTGTCCCGGCTGCGGAGCTGGTTACAAGGGACAACGCCTGCGACGCCGACGCTGACGACGCCGCGAAATGCAGAAACGGGGGCCAAAGAGCTGCGCTCTAAAAAAGGTTGAGCATGGTGATGACTGTCATCACCCCGTTTCAAAGGGACGCTCCATCCATCTATCCATGAGGAAATGGGGCTGTAACGCAACGACTGCTACAACGTTGGGTTTCATTGAGCGTATCTAACTCTTTTAATCAGTAATGTAATCTGTTTAGGGGAGAGATAATTAAACACAAAGTAGAAGAAAATACAACGTGCCGATGGTGGGATCCGAAACCACGACCTCCGAATATCGCGTCCGGTGCTCTTCCAACTGAGCTACATCGGCCGCTGTCCCCCCTGCTACTTGCTTGGGTATTTATGTTGTCTGTATACGAACCTTGAGAGTGTTCACCAGCGCCACCCTCAGCCATAGCGGCGGACGTAGAACGTCCTTTGTTACCGCCAGCGTCACGTAGAACGTGATCAAGAGCGAGGGCGAAAGCTGTGCTAGAACCCTCTTACGCTACCTGTGGCTTCAAGACTGCCAGAACCGAGACCCCCGTAAGCTACAAGCAGATCAATTAAGGGGAAATGAGGGTGCTCGTTATAATACATGAAGGAAAGAAGCCAACAGTCGGCGAGGCCAAGGAAAGCGTTGGGGATGGTACCTTTATGTCTTTTTTTTTATAAAGTTTGCTTAGACAATCACAGAAATTAGTAATGTAATCTGTTTAGGGGAGAGATAATTAAACACAAAGTAGAAGGAAAAACAACGTGCCGATGGTGGGATCCGAACCGACGACCTCCGAATATCGCGTCCGGTGCTCTTCCAACTGAGCTACATCGGCCGCTGTCCCACCTGCTACTTGCTTGGGTATTTATGTTGTCTGTATACGAACCTTGAGAGTGTTCACCAGCGCCACCCTCAGCCATAGCGGCGGACGTAGAACGTCCTTTGTTACCGCCAGCGTCACGTAGAACGTGATCAAGAGCGAGGGCGAAAGCTGTGCTAGAACCCTCTTACGCTACCTGTGGCTTCAAGACTGCCAGAACCGAGACCCCCGTAAGCTACAAGCAGATCAATTAAGGGGAAGTAAGGGTGCTCGTTATAATACATCCTCGCTCTTGATCACGTTCTACGTGACGCTGGCGGTAACAAAGGACGTTCTACGTCCGCCGCTATGGCTGAGGGTGGCGCTGGTGAACACTCTCAAGGTTCGTATACAGACAACATAAATACCCAAGCAAGTAGCAGGGGGGACTGCGGCCGATGTAGCTCAGTTGGAAGAGCACCGGACGCGATATTCGGAGGTCGTGGGTTCGGATCCCACCATCGGCACGTTGTTTTTTCTTCTACTTTGTGTTTAATTATCTCTCCCCTAAACAGATTACATTACTAATTTCTGTGATTGTATTTTGTGTTTAATTATCTCTCCCCTAAACAGATTACGTTACTAATTTCTGTGATTGTCTAAGCAAACTTTATAAAAAAAAAAGACATTTAGGTACCATCCCCAACGCTTTCCTTAACCTCGCCGACTGTTGGCTTCTTTCCTTCATCTTTTAATCAGTGCCTGTCAATGGTACTTTTGCTTTCTTCATCGGGGTCGGATCAAACATGCGCAATATTTCTGGTGTTTCAGGGAAGCACGCCCATAATTCTTTAAAGGCTTTTTGAGATATGAAGACAGACGAGTAACGTTAAATATGCTGAGCTCGTTAGCTGATTTCTGTTTACCTTTCTCAGTTGCTAGAATAATGCGTCTTATTACAGTTAGAGATTTGCAGTGGGACATTAATAAAATATCCATATCAGTTTTTGAGAATTTTGAAAGCGGTTCGGTGCTGTGATTGAGTACATTTTTGCTATCTCCTTTCAAGACACGTGCAACTTTGCAAAACGTGCGCGCTATCCCCGCTCTCAGCAAGCACCACATCGATCAATGGCACAAGTGCCGCATCGCCTTTTGTTTCTCACATACGCTGGAGCAGCATGCTGAACAGAGACAATGATGCGGCACTTATTCCACTGACTGACGGCGCAGGCGGCGGTGCCTGCAGCGTGGACTTTCCTAAAGCGCGTCTCTTCGCGTGAGATGGCCAAACTTCGTTCAGCCAAAGCACCGAGGGTAATCGCGTTTTCAAAATTCTAAACACTAATTGATGATGGTCGGTTAAACATTTCTTACGGCAACTAACGCCTAACTATTATAGTTAAAAACATTAATCGGAGAATAGTTAACCAGATTGATATTTAATATTATTCTCTTTATTTTACGTGCTCCAACACATGCTGCAATTGCGCCGTGAAAGCTGTCTTCTTATCCCAAAAAGATTGCTTTTCAATATTGGTGAATGGCTTCCTTGAAACGCCTGGCATGGTTGCCTCTGCAGGCGCTGGCGAAGGGGAAGCAAGAAGGCGACCCATGCGAGAAAATATCCTTTTGTTTTTCCAACAACCCAAACTTTTTTGGGGCCATGACATGTAACTAGATTATATTGAGAACAAGTTTAACCCGAATGCATATAAAGGGCACCGAAATTTTCATCAGCGTATACATACTGCCTATAGAATGTCCACTTCAAGCGCTTCAACGGCACAAATTCTTTTAAGCTCTTTTGTGCTCCCCACGAACTACATTGCAATAATTAAAGCAAAGTTATAACATGTTACCATTACAGATTACAATGACAGGAAGTACTAATATTAACGACCTATCGAAAAGTATGCGTCGGCCGGGAATCGAACCCGGGTCAACTGCTTGAAAGGCAGCTATGCTAACCACTATACCACCGACGCTTGCGTTCGCGCTTTCATAACTGTGGATGTCCAGGCTGCAGCGGCAATAAAAAGGAGTTCTTGTCTGCCCAGATCGGTTGCATCCTGTCACGCGCATCCGGCACCTGCGTTTGCTTGTGTTCTTCTTTTCTTTATTTTCTTTTTAAAGCCGAGCTACCGAGCGCTTCCTTGTCAGAACAGCTGTGCAACTGCTTCTTGCCTCTGATAGGCCTGGTGCCATTTCACAGCGCTGAAGATAGAGGGGAAAAAAGAGAAATATATCTCGAGGATGCATGAAGGAGGAGGAGGAGGAGGAGGAGGAGGAAGACGACAAAACATCTTTATTTATTTATTCAGCGGGGGGGAACCCTCGCCTGATACTTGGCGTTTCTTCAGTCAATGTGGGAGCCTACTGCGCGCTCTAGAAGAAATATTTCTGATTTCGATTTTATTTCTTGACTGCATATTAGTGACGCGAAACTATAGATCTTTTCAAAATCTTCGGAGAAACTGGTTTGGCTGGGCTATTAAGGTGGGCAGTCGGCAACTCTTTCCTGTGCTACGAGCACAGCCATATGGCCGGTCTCGAGGGATAGCGCGCGCTGCACAGCCAAGTATCGAATATAGCAGTGCCACCCCGCCGGGGTGGCGCAGTGGTTACGGCGCTCGACTACTGTTCCCAAGGACGCGGGATCGAATCCCGGCCTCGGCGGCCGCTTTTCGATGGAGGCGAAAAGCAAGGTGCCCGTGTGCTGTGCGATGTCAGTGCACGTTAAAGAACCCCAGGTGGTCGAAATTTCCGGAGTCCTCCACTACGGCGTCTCTCATAGCCTGAGTTGCTTTGGGACGTTAAACCCCACAAACCAACCAAACCAACCAATATAGCAGTGCCATTCGCCCTTCTGTGAAAAGGTCTGTACATAGCGCCGCACCGATGTTATCACGATAGTTGAATCATTATCGAATATTATGATAGTATCACTATCGATAGTACGGATAGCAAAAACTAACCGTTCTTACGATGTATTTTGACTACACAATTACGCCGATCTACCGCGTTGGTTACGCAAACACTGCTGTATATTTTATATTATGACCTCTAAAGCTTTACTCAATAGTTTATCGCATCACGTCTGTGCTGCGCTTGACCTTGGCGCATGAGGGGGCAAATTGGAAAAGAGTTAGGGCAGGAGGGGGGGGGGGGGGGGGGGGGGTCACACGCTTTCCTTTGCCTGGGAATGTTCCATGCTCTTTTCAATTTGTGTACTAACGACGTAGAGTGTAGCTAAGAGAACCGGGTGAACAGGTGTAAAAAATTAAAAGAGGTTAAATTGATCGATTGAAAGCCCTTTATTGAAATGGAAGGCCCATGGCTATGGACGGGGGTAAAGGGGAGTAGGCAGAATCTTCATTGTTTGCACAGGTCGTCACTCCAATCATATTGCTCTGACCAGGGCACTAAGGGAGCCATACATGGCAAATATCATCTGTGTGTTAGCATCAGTTTCTAGAAGGGAACGGTAGTTCAGGCGGTAGGGTTCGATCTCGGAGCGTCCGGTAGAAAAAGCAGGGCAATCCCAGAGTAGATGAGATACGCCGCCGCGTGTTAGAGTCGTACAGTGGGGGAAAGTAATCATTTCCTCTGTATACTGATGCCAGCGGGTCATAATACGTGGCATGTAAGCCGCATGGGCGATGAGCTTATTCAAGAAGACTTCTTGACTTCGGGTGAGGTAGGTTTTTCGCGTAAAAGGTGGGTCTGGTGTGACCACATGCGTATTCTTCCTTACTCGACCTTGGGCGGGCAGCACACCCCTTCTCTTGCCCTTATGCACTATACACGGACCAGTCTTCGTAGCCTGAGGTTAAATATTTTATTCAGCTAAAGCTTCGCAACATGGTTACGCTTGGTAGAAGTGTTTATTCATAGATGGTTTGAACTTGTGGTTCTCCTTGATCTTGGCTTTTACTATCCTAGTATATCAGCAGGATGATCGGACGTAGCAAACGCCAAAGGGTACCGTTGCAGAGCGCTAAGCGCACAGCCGTGTCCGTTGTCTCCCATCGCCGTCTCAATTGCTCCACGCTCATATAGACCGTTTTATCATGGGCACTGCCGATGGATGGATGATGGAATATAGGAGCGCCCCCTTTGAAACTGGGTGGTAGTATTTGCTATCATGCTCATTATTTTTCCATCTACCCTAATTATTGTTTTAGATTGGTTAACTATACCATCATTCTATTTTTTGAATTTTTGTTTCTACATTACTAACAGTATGTCACTTTTCTGCTTTTAAGCCACCAATCTTCCAATCGTTTTTTGCTAGCTTCCACCGCAGGTTCATTCACCCGGCCACTGGTATCTCTAAACCCCCAGAGCGTCAGGAAGAGTGACTGCACCTGCATCGACTTCCGGATGGATACCATTGCATTCGAGTGTAATATGGTCAATTCTTTCAGTGGAGTTACAACATACTGCACATGCGCCATCTTCATTGTTAAATTTCATTTTGTAGCTGCGTGTTCTAAGGCACCCTGATCTAGCTTCAAAAAGTAGGGCACTGCCTCTTGAGTTATAAAAGAAAGCTTCCTTCCTGATCTGCCTTTTCCACTTTCGGTATAGTTCCACACTCTGTTTCTTTTCCATCGGATTTATCTAATTTTACCTTCTGTGTTTTTCACCTCTTGCTTGACGCTCTTTATTTCTTCGTCCTTGTGACTAGCATACTTACTAGTTAGTTTCCTAGTTCTTTTCCTCCATTGTGAGTGAACGCTTTTTATGTATAGGTATTTAAATACTTTAGCTGCCCATTTGTTACTGTCGAATTTCCTCAGGCGTTCCTCATATAATATTTTACTCTGTACTTCGACAAATGCCCAGCCCATATCTTCCTGTTCCGCTTCATTTGTGGTTTTGCCGTGGGCACCCAGTGCTTATCGTCCGACGGCTCTCTGATTTATTTCTAATGTCGACTGTACCTCTGATTTTGGCACACAACCGCATTTCCGAAAGTAAGCCCGGGCACCTTAATTCCTTTCCAAATACCCCTCAAAACCTCATACCTGTTGTATCCCCACAATGCCCTATGCTTCATAATTCCGGCATTTATTCGCCCGTTTGCCTTAAGTGATTGCTCAAGCTTTTCAAGTATGCCAATCCTTCGTTTCCCAAACCCGAGATATTTATGTTCTGCTACTCTGGGTATTTCATGGCCTGTAATTTAAGACGCTGATCAGTTGAGCTGTTGAAAATCATCAGACCCGACCTAACTGCACTAAAACTGACGCCTTGAGCGTCCCCTTCGTCTCCGCAATACTGAACTAGAGTTTGCAATTCTTCCTGACTCTCTGCTAGCAGCACAATATCATCTGCATACATTACACCGGGGAGGCGCTGCTCTACCGCCTTTCCTCCTAATCTATATGACAGGTTAGAACCTAGGTTACTTTCTTGTACCTCCGTTCCAGATTTATCATATAAAGCATGAACAGCAGCGGTTATAGAGGACAACCTTGTCTTAATCCTTTTCATACCTTGACAGCTTCCGTAAATCTTATCTCTTCCCATGTAATTTCTACTTTGTTATCCCGGTATATTTCCTGTAGGAACTCTATTATCTCATAACCGATACCTTCTTCTTTCAATATGTTCCACAGGAGTTCCCTCTTTACGTTGTCGTACGCCCCGTTTATGTCTAGGAAGGCCAAATACAGAGGTCTATTTTCCACTCTAGATATTTCGATGCATCAGGTAAGCGCGAACAGGCTATCATTTAAGCGCCTACCATTTCTAAAGTCGTTCTGAAGTTCTCCGAGTATCTTGTTATTTTCTACCCATGCTTGCATCTTTAATTTCACGGCCTGCATGGATGGCCAACCTGTATATAACGGATGTTATAGTAATCGGCCTGCAGAATTTTATGTGCATCCTTTCTCCTTTTCCTTTATAAATCGAATTCATTTTACTCTGCCGCCAGCTGTCCGGAATTCGCTTATTCGTTATGGCTGTTTCCAAAGTTTTAACAACGTTTTCTTACTTCTTGGACCAAGTTCATTAATCAGCTTGATCGGAATTCCATCTATTCCTGTAGATGTGTTTTTAGGAACATTTTTTTCTGCCTTTTTCCTGTTTAGATTGGTCAGTTCTAAGCTGCTTTGTATTCTGCTATCTTGTGTTGCTTCCTGATTTGCGGAGATTAATCTATCGTCGCTCTTAAATGACTCGGCTATAACGGATGTAATGTAGCTCACTGCGTTGTCTCCCTTTAAACAATTTCCCTCGTTATATTGAATCCGGTCCTGCTTTCTTTGATTCTTTTTACCTAGCTAGCATATATGGTTCCAGAATTTTCTTGGTCCGCCTCTAGTGGAACCGTGTATGTCAGCCA
This sequence comes from Amblyomma maculatum, assembly GCF_055883805.1. Classification (NCBI taxonomy): domain Eukaryota; kingdom Metazoa; phylum Arthropoda; class Arachnida; order Ixodida; family Ixodidae; genus Amblyomma; species Amblyomma maculatum. The sequence continues at coordinate 62,459,002 of NC_139344.1, forward strand.
TCCAGTGATCGGTGGACTGCCTTATTTTATTTTGGACGAGGGCCTGTACATCAAGTTTCTTTTGTCGATATGATTCCCATTTTTGGTCTATTTCCCCCTGAGATATCTGTGCTTTCTTTGCCTCTCGGTGTTCCCTTGAAGCTGCCCGTCGTTGTTCAATGGCTTCCCTGATTTCCTTATTCCACCATATTCGTGGCTTCCTCTTTCCATTCCAGCGGTTTGCTGCTTTAAACTCCTTAATTTTTCTCCTTGTGAGTAGTTCTACCTGTTCATATTCCCAGTCTTCCCTGGGGCTTTTCTCTATTGTTTCCTCTATGTCTGCTGCTATCTGCGCTATTTGATCCTCGTTTAATTTGGCGTTTACTTTTTGTCTAAATTCCATTTCTCTTTTCATCAAGGGCCCCATCTGCAGACTAATACGTTTATGATCACTTCCCGACTACACTCCCCTTCTTCGTCTTTTTCCATTTTTGTGACCTTGCTATAAATTCCCTGCGACATTAGACAGTAGTCAATGGTCGTCTGCCTCTTGCGGAATTCCCACGTGATTTGTCCTCCGCATTTTGTTTTTCTATTTACAATAACTAGGTCGGGTCGCTCACAGAAGTCTAGCATTAGCTTCCCGTTATAATCCGTGCATCCACCCACATCATCGATGTGGCCGTCCATGTCCCCCAGTAGAATAATATCGGCCCCGCCTCCAAACTGGCTTATATCGTCACTGAGACATTCAACGCGTTACTTGTTTTCTTGCCTGCATTGGTGTCTTGTTCCTAAATAAACTACCCTAGCCATGTCCTTATGCCGGCAATTGTTCCTGATACCCAGATATGTTCTGTGCAAGATGATTTTATTCTTTGCCAATTTGTTCCTTGGTGTATCAACATGCCTCCCCCTGTCCCCCTTTTTTCCGTTCTCGTTCTATTGCACCCTTCCCAGACGTAACCTTCTATAAACGGCGGATCTTCTAGATCCCTGAGATGCATCCCGTATAGAGCGTACACACCTATTTTGTCACCCTTCGACTGCTGTTCTATCTCTAGCCATTTCCCTCTTTATCTACCTCCTTGCAAGTTTATGTAGCTGATCCTCGTGTTAAATCTCTTTTTTTTTTACTTTCTCGACCTCCTCCTTGCCACTTTTTTGGGCGTAGCCTCCGTTATTACGCTTTCTTCTACTTCACTTCCAACTACCCCTGTGCACGGAGCCCTCGCGGACCCTCTAAAAAAGCTACAGCCCTGCCTGCCAGGCGCCAGCCGATCTCTACTCCCACCCTTCTGTTAAATGTATGCCATCTCGCTGAAAAGCCCTGCCAAAACCTGATTTATGCACCTCCCTGTTACCTCAACCACTTCGAAACGCTTCTCCAGGCTTAACTTTCTTGTGTCCTGATTAACTGTCACCACGTCCTTTTCAAGATTACCGTTTTGTGAATGCGGCGCCGTCTAACGGCCAAGTTGAGAACAACCGCATTCTGATATGTTCGGTCTCATCCGCGGAACGGGCGACAAGTAGCGCACATCGGCATTTCGGAACTTTCGCATGCAAAGTTTTGCTTTTTGGAGGTACCTGGCTGAAAGAAAAAAGTTTTCAGCAGCACCCAAGCCATTCGGTCAGAAGTGGCCAAAATTTATGCTCCTGATCGGGTCGGCTGAAGGCTACAAGCCTGATTACAGTTAGTGTGTAACTTTTAAGTGGCACAGAGAGGCGGTGGTGCACCACTGGTCGCGAGGGCGGTGAAACAAGCCAGGCAGGGCAGCTTTCGATCTACTTTTTATCCTTTTATGATTTCTAGAGACGGGCTACCGTAACAATTTGAGCAATGAAAGAAAGCGAATGTAGCCGTTTCATGTCATATTTAGGAGCAATGCTAATCGCGCTACATTTGTTGGATCAGGCGATCAATCATATACTCTTTTCTGCTTGAGCAGCTACTGCGGGAGTTCCCACACCTCCGTTGGTGTTCTATTCTTAAGGATACATTATCCATTTCGGATCCATTTACTCTGCCCTGGGCTACTGTTGGGTGACAAAGGCGAGGTGTTCAAGCGTCTACTACCAGGCAATCGAATTTCAGCATTGCCTGCATGACTCAACCACCGGTTTGCCGGTATGTGCGGGAAGCGGCGATGACTTATCGACGGCGGGAGCTGCTATCCTTCAATTTATTTAACTGGGCGCTAGCTGCGTTCGTTTGACGCTGCCGTCATGCTGAGATCCAGATGAAAGAGAAAATTGACCATTGGTACTTGTGGACTAATGACCTTAAATTATGTCTCATAATATCTCATCGAAAGTTGCTTTTATCAAAAATTTTATAGTCTATTTTATATATATATATATATATATATATATATATATATATAGAGAGAGAGAGAGAGAGAGAGAGAGAAGTGTGAATTTTGCAAAGGATGTATGATTAAGGTGCGCTAAGGTAGGGGTGGTGCTTAGGTAGATTGGTGAGGTGCAGTTGGCATAAATGGAGGAGCAATTGTGGCAAGGGTGGTCTGAATGGAGGCGATACTGTAAGAGATACACTGCGGAGAGAAGTGTGAATTTTGCAAAGGATGTACGATTAAGGTGCGGTAATATCGGGGTGGTGCATAGGTAAATTGGTGAGGTACAGTTCGCATAAAGGGAGGAGCAGTAAGTTTGCATAAAGAGAGGAGCAATTGTGGCAATGCTGGTCTGAATGGAGGAGATACTGTAAGAGACGCTCTATGGTGAAAAAAGTATGAATTTTGCGAAGGATGTGTGATTAAGGTGCGGTAAGGTCGGGGCCCCCTTCATGGATCACTGCCTTGTCGTGACGGAGGGGCTTGCGAAACTCGATGAAGTCGTGAGCTCTGCTGTGTAGGGCCACCCAAGATAGACAGGTCACGGCAGAGAGTTCTGACAAAATGTGATTCACTGGAGAAGGTAATGGCAACCCACTCCAGTATTTCCTGCCAAGAAAACTTTATGGCCAGTCACAATACCATTAATGATATGGCCCCGGAAAATGAGCCCCCAGGTTGGAAGGCGTCCCACATGTTACTGGGGATGAACAAAGGGCGATTCCTAGTAGCTCCAGGACGAATGAAGCGGCTGGGCTAAAGCCAAAAGGACGCTCAGTTGTGGATGTGTCGGGAAGCGACCGGAAAGTCCGATGTTGCAAGGAGATATATCACATAGCAACATGGAATGTAAGATCTATGACGCAAGGTAAACTGGATGTCGTCAAGCGAGAAATGGACAGATTGAACATTGATACCTTGGGTATAAGCGAGCTCAAGTGGACCGGAATGGGAGAATTTAACTCCGGCGACCATTATGTCTTTTATTGTGGGCACGAATCCAAGAGAAGGAATGGGGTCACTCTCATAGTAATCAGAAGAATGGGCAAAGCAGTGCTAGGGTACAACCCCAAAAACGACCGAATGATTTCACTTCGGATCCAAGGTCACCCTTTCAACATAGCAGTTATCCAAGTCTATGCACCGACCACTACTGCTGAAGAAGCTGACGTTGAGAGATTGTATGCGGACCTAGAATGCCTTTTAGACCGCACCAAATCATCAGACGTCGTTTTTCTAATAGGAGATTGGAATGCTAAGATCGGGAGTGAAGAAATATCCGGAATTAGAGGAAAGTTCGGTCTTGGCGAGCCAAATGAAGCTGGACAGAGGCTAGTAGGGTTTTGTCAAGAAAACAACCTGACCATGGCGAATACTCATTTTCAACAGCACAAGAGGCGCCTGTACACATGGACTTCACCGCACGGTCGTACAGGAATCAGATCGATTATATTCTTTGCCGGCAGAGATGGAGAAGCGCTATGCAAGCAGTAAAAACAAGGCCTGGTGCCGATTGTGGCACCGATCATCAGCTTCTTGTTGCCAAAATTAAGCTTCGATTGAGGAAAACGCAGAAAACTAGAAGGCCTTTCAGGTATGATCTGGATCAAATTCCATTAGAATATGATGTGGAAGTGAGGAATCGATTTCAAGAATTAGTTCTAGAAGACAGAGAGCCCGAAGAGATGTGGACTGATGTTCGTGATATAACACAAAAAGTTGCTACTAAGGTAGTTCCAAAGCAAAAGAAATGCAAGAAAGCAAACTGGTTATCTGAAGAGGCTTTGCAAATAGCTGAGGATAGGAGGATGGCAAAAGTTATAGGGGAAAGAGAAAGATACAAGGTTCTCAATGCGGATTTTCAGAAAATAGCAAGGAGAGATAAGAATGCCTTCCTGAATATACAGTACCAAGCAGTTGAGGACAACAGCCAATTAAGGAACACAAGAGCTATGTATAAGACAATCAAAGATATCAAAGGAAGCTTCTGTGCTAAGCTGGGCGTGATAAAGGAAAAACAAGGCAAGGACCTCACTGAAGCCTCAGAGATAAAGAAGAGGTGGCAGGAATACACAGAAGAACTGTACAAGAAGGACCTGAATGTGCAAACCCGACATAAGACGGTTGTGATTACTGACCTCGAGCCGGGTATCCTGAAGAGTGAAGTTGAATGGGCCTCAGCCAGCCTTGCTAAGAACAAAGCTAGCGGAATTGATGCAATTCCAGCTGAGTTGCTTCAAAACCTCAACCATGACGCTGTTAACATTCTGAATACATTATGTCAGAAGATTTGGACAACCCTGCAGTGGCCACAGGATTGGAGGAGGTCAGTTTACATCCCCATTCCAAAGAAAGGCAGTGCCAAAGATTGTTCCAACTACCGCACGATCGCGCTTATTTCGCATGCTAGCAAGGTGATGTTGAAAATCCTCCAAGGTAGGCTGCAGCAGTATGTGGATCGGGAGCTTCCGGACGTGCAAGCTGGGTTTCGCAAAGGCAAAGGAGCTAGAGACCAAATTGCTAACCTTCGCTGGATCATGGAAAAAGCAAGAGAGTTCCAGAAACCCATCTACTTCTGCTTTATTGATTATGCGAAAGCGTTTGACTGCGTAGATCCCAGCAGATTGTGACAAGCTCTCCAAGAGATGGGAGTTCCACTTCACCTCATCTGTCTCCTCAGGAACCTGTATGAAGGGCAAGAGGCCACAGTCAGAACTGGGCATGGTCTTACTGATTGGTTTCCGATCGAGAAAGGAGTGAGGCAAGGCTGCATACTGTCGCCCTGCCTATTTAACCTATATGCAGAGTGCATCATGAGGAAGGCCGGTCTGGACGAGTCTTCAGCTGTAGTGAAGATTGCTGGAAAACGTATCAACAACCTTAGATATGAGGATGATACCACTTTAATGGCAGAAAGTGAAGTGGAACTCAAGAGACTTCTGATGCGCGTACAAGAGGAGAGTGAGAACTTTGGGCTTAAACTGAGCGTTAAAAAGACAAAGATCATGGCGTCTTGCCCTATCAAGTCCTGGAGCATCAATGGACAAGAAGTGGAAGCTGTGACCGATTTTCTGTTCTTGGGCTCCAATATTACCTCGGAAGGAGACTGCAGCCATGAAATTAGGAGACGCCTGCTTTTGGGAAAGAGAACAATGGTTAGCCTTGACCGCCTAGTAAAGAGCAGAGACATTAGTCTGTCAAACAAGATCCGTATAACTCGTGCTATGGTCTTTCCAGTTGTGATCTATGGATGCGAGAGTTGGACTGTGAAAAAGGCTGACCGCCGAAGAATTGACGCGTTTGAATTGTGGTGCTGGCGAAGACTCTTGAGAGTTCCTTGGACTGCCAGAAGATCAAATCAGTCGATATTGTCGACCATAAACCCTGACTGCTCATTGGAGGGTCAAATTTTAAAGTTAAAGCTCAGCTACTTTGGTCATCTGATAAGAAGAGAGGAGTCGCTGGAGAAAGATTTGATGTTGGGAAAGGTTGAGGGTCGCCGGAGAAGGGGTAGGCAGCGAACGCGATGGTTAGATGGCATCCTCGAGGCACTGCAGATGAAGTTATGTGATGTTAGGAAGATAGTGAGAGACCGGAAAGCGTGGCGTGACATGGTCCATAGGGTCACGAAGAGTCGGACACGACTGAACGACTGAACTGAACTGAAGGTCGGGGTGGTGCATAGGTAGATTGGTGATGTACGTTCGCATAAAGGGAGGAGCAATTGTGGCAATGGGGGTCTGAATGGAGGCGATACTGTAAGAGATGCGTTTGGGGGAGAGAAGAGTGAATTTTGGGAAAGATGTGTGGTTGAGGTGCGGTAAGGTCCCGCTGGGGTGAGAGAAGTGTGAATTTTGCAAAGGATGAATGATTAAGGTGCGGTAAGGTAGTGGTGGTGCATAGGTAAATTGGTGAGGCCATAAAGGGATGAGCAGTAAGTTTGCATAAAGGGAGGGGCAATTGTGGTAATGGGGGTCTGATTGGAGGCGATACTGTAAGGGATGCGCTGGGGTGAGATAAGTGTGAATTTTGCAAAGGATGTGTGACTAAGGTGCGGTAAGGTCCCGTTGGGGTGAGAGAAGTGTGAATTTTGGAAAGGATGTATGATTAAGGTTGCGGTAAGGTAGGGGTGGTGCATAGGTAAATTGATGAGGTACAGTTCGCATAAAGGGAGGAGCAATTGCTGCAATATCGGTGCAGCGGTGGCGTAGCGGTAGAACATCTGCCTCGCATGCAAGAGGACCGGGGTGCCGCGCAATTCTCCACCGGATAAAACTAAATCCGCGTATCGATGGAATTGCATAAACAGGCTTGGGATGCAACCTGATGCCGGTGAACGCCTCCAGCAACACACTCCCTCACCAGAACAGGCGTTTGCCACCCAGTAATTGGCCGCAACATCTCATGATTAGTTCCATAAAACCCCGGCCCTCAGTCACCAGCGGCTGCGGAACAACCGCGGTCAGACCTGTGACGCAGCAGGGGGTGCTAAGAACTTCTGGCTCTGCTGGACAGGCCGCCATTGGAAACTGACCCTGGCAACGTTTAAAGTTAGAACCCTAGCTAGTGAAGCTAGCTTAGCAGTGCTGTTAGAGGAACTTGAGGGTATGAAATGGGATATCATAGGGCTTAGTGAGGTCAGGAGGCCGAATGAGGCATATACTGTACTGAAGGATGGGCATGTACTGTGTTATCGAGGTTTACCGGAGAGGCGAGAACTAGGAGTTGGTTTCCTTGTCAATAAGTATATAGCGGGCAATATAGATGAATTCTATAGTATTAATGAGAGGGTGTCAGTAATCATAATTATGCTTAATAAGCTGTATAAACTGAAGGTTGTACAGGCCTATGCACCTACATGTAGTTATGATGACCAGGCCAGTTGAAAGCGTCTACGAAGATGTAGAATCGGCAATGCGAAAAGTAAAGACGCAGTATACTGTACTAATGGGCGACTTCAATGCCAAAAGGTAGGGAAAAAGCAGGCAGGAGACCAGGCAGTAGGTGACTATGGCATTGGTTCTATGAATAGCAGGGGGGAGTTACGAGTTTGCAGAGCGGCATAAGTTAAGAATCATCGATACCTTCTTCAACAAACGGACGAACCGGAAATGGGCATGGAAAGTCCTAACGGGGAGACTAAAATGAAACTGACTTCATACTGTGTTCAACCCCGACATTATGCAAGATGTAGAGGTAATCGGGAAAGTGCGATGCAGTGACCACAGGATGGTGAGGTCGCGAATTAGTATAAATCTCCAGAAGGAACGCAACAGATTAGTAAGAAAGAAACCCATCAACGAATTAGTCGTGAGGGGCAGGACAGGAGAGCTCAGGATCTCGCTACAGAATAGATATTAGCTCTGACCGAGGATGGCGACATTGCCCTAGAAGCAATGAACAATAATTTCAGAGATATCGTTACTGAGTGTGCTGTAGAAGTGAGCGGTAGGATAGTTAGAGAGGCAACCGGTAAGCTGTCTAAGGAGACCAAATATTTGATTAAGAAACGTCAGTGTATGAAAGCTTCCAATCCAACAGACCAGATTAAATCGGCTGAGATATCTAAGCTAATCAATAAGCGCACGGTGGCCGATATAAGGAAGTATAACATGGAGAAATGTTAGAATGCTGTAAAGAACGGGGGAAGCCTTAAAGCGATAAAGAAGAAATTAGGCATAGGCAGAAGCCAGATGTATGCGGTAAGGGACAAGGCGGGCAACGTCATCACGAATATGGACAAGATAGTCAAAGTAGCTGGGTAGTTCTATACTGATCTCTACAGAAGCCAAAGTAGTCAGGACCGTAATGAGATTGGCGGTAGCGAAGAACAGTCAGACGTCCTACCAGTGACGAAGGACGAGGTTAAGAAAGCAATAAAAACTATGAAAAGGGGGAAAACAGCTGGAGAGGATCAGATAACTACAGATTTGCTGAAGGACGGGGGGAATATCGTGCTAGAAAAACTGGCCACCCTGTATACGCAGTGCCTGGTGTCATCGACGGTACCGGAACCATGGAAGAACGCAAACTTTATCCTGATTCATAAGAAAGGGGACGCTAAAGATTTTAAAAATTACAGACCAATCAGCTTACTGTCTGTTGCGTATAAGGTATTTTCTAAGGTCACCGCCGGTCTCGAGGGAGAGTGCGTTTCTCTCTTCTCTTACGGCCTCTCCAATGGGGCCTGTTTCCACCGCCCGCCGCGCCTCGGTGGGGTCGCCACCGCCCCACTGCTGCTCCTCCGCTACAGCCGTTCACGCGCAAGGGAAACGTGCGCTCGCTCTTCGCTCCGCCCGCATCGGTTGCAACCGGCAGGTCCTGATATTTCACCCCTTATGGCTTATAGGAAAAAGCCGTAGTCAGCGTCTGATTTATCGTGTATGAGCAATAAAATAGCCAATAATGCGCGTGCGTGCGAGAGCGCGCGCGGACGAATGAAGTTTCGGGTGCACTTACATCAACACTTTTTGCCCCTAAATATTTCACAAAACTATATGTACCATTTTATGCAGTGTGCCTTTGAAAGCTGTAAGCAGGTATAGCGCGACCTGACGCTTGTCTGCATGGCAAACTGTTCGGTGGATATTCAAAGTATTCTGTCAACCGCTGCCGTTTTCGTTTAGAGCAAAACAGGCACTGACGAAAATTCATAGCACGTCTCAGATTCAGAGTGTAAGGAACAAAAATTTACGCATACAGTTAAAATTTCAATTGTTTTATGAAGTGGGCTGTTCTATCTTCGTTTAAAACAAATCAGTAGGTTGAAAGACAGCATATGTATACGTAGTCTCGCGACTGACGCACACGTAGACAGTCGTAGTCAGTTTAATACCAGTGATAAAAAAAAAAAACATTTAATCAAGGAAATGGGCATAAACAGATATGCATAATTGAAAAGAGCAGCAAGAAATGAAAAAAATGTCCTTCAAAGTTAACACATGCACTCATTCATCAAAACGGTACATGCGGCTAGAAAATTAAAGACTCAAAATCCTTCTGGACGGTTTGTGCACATAAGGAGCTTGCCTTTCGTTCCTGTCTGTCACCTTCTTAGCATAATTGACAAGAAGGAGTCTGAGAAATTTCTCACATATTAAAGAAGCTGACCTTGGCTATTGTCAATGCCTTCCGGGCAACTCAGCAAAGGTGAGTTCTCAAGTGCTGGCTGTATTAAGATTTGAAGGACTTCAAGGACATTTGTGTGTGGTGGTGCACGACAGCTTTTTCAAAAAAAGACACAACCTTGTCCAAGAGGGCTACAAACTCTGGTTGTGGATAATGCAGTCCGCTAGAATCTTGTCCTCGCAGAATAGTGTACATGGGGCTGCTTCTTTCGCTGGTTTGAAGAAGGATAGCACAAGCGTCACACCCGAAGTCACTGATTAACTTCACAATGTATTCAGCGACGTAATCTAAACCAGAATACGTGACAGTGGGTAAAGGGATGACAGGAGATACCATCACTTCTTTCAGTTCCTCGGTTACTGATTGCGGTAGAGCTGAAATGATTTCGTCGGTGTCGACACTAGGTGCCTAGGCACGCAATACAGCGCGACATACAACTCCTATAGTCACCTCTGAATAAATAGCACAGAGAAAAGCTTTTATATCCATTATTGAGGAGTGTCCCATGAGTAACAGTGGCGAATGTGTAATAAGCAAAGCATTCTACCAAAATAATGGGGCAGCGATTGCTCTCTAAGACAGGCATTACTGCACAGATAGTTACAAGGAACTATTAGTTCAAAAACATACTAGAAAAAGAAAGAAAATATTGCTAGGAATTAGTGCTTGAAATTTATTTCCTGTTTTTTCATGAAATAATCATGATATCATGTAAACATTTCATTAAACCAACGTTTATTTGCAAAATTAAAATAATGTTTATAATACCACATAAAACATTTGCTGATCCATAAATTATAGCAAAATTGAAAACAAAACTTAAAATCGTTTACTCTGACGTTATACTACTAATATTTTATGTCATGTAAGCATTGTGCAACTTACATTACATTTTTATAAAATTATTTTCATCTTCGGTGTTACCTCGATGGTTTCTCATCTAGCGCTGAAAGACGGTTTTGCCATTGTTTCTGTTATGTTTGCCTTGAAGAAGCTTCGATGTGATCACTGCTCATTCACTTTTTTTATTCATCTTCTTGTACAGGCTTGGGCGAAAATTCAGATTAAAATGAACAAAAGTAGACACCATGCCGCAATACATGTCATATGCTTGTCGAACGTTTGCTGAGCGACAGTGTTTTTTTAATATAAAGATTCTTTTCACGTGTGCAGCACGCTGACAGGATGCCGCTGCAGCATCTACCTTCTGTATTCTTTCATTTAGGGGCTGCACTCACCACGAAACCCGCGGGCGACAGCGCGAAACCAGGCAAAAGCCACCCGCCGCTACTGAAGCAGATGAGGAGCGAACAGTGAGCAGGTCGCGCCCCTTGCGGCGGCGGAGAGCGTGACTCAAGGAGAAAAGTTCCCATTGTTCACGCGGCGATTGAGAAAGCCGTAAGAAAGAGCGCGCGCTCTCTCACTCGAGACCGGCCATGCTAAGGTATAATCGCTAATAGAATCAGGGCAACCTTAAACTGCAATCAAGCAAAGAATCAATCAGGGTTTCGGAAAGGGTACTCTTCTATCAATCATATCCATACCGTCAACCAGGTGATAGAAACATGCTCGGAATATAACCAGCCCTTATACATAGCATTCATTGATTACGAAAAAAGCATTTGACGCAGTAGACACCTCAGCGGTGATGCAGGCATTGCGAAATCAGGGAGTAGACGAGCCGTACGTGAAAGTGCTGGAAGATATATATATAGTGGCTGCACAGCAACCATAGTTCTGCATAAAAAAAGTAACAAAATGCCCATACAGAAAGGTGTTAGGCAAGGAGACATGGTAAACCCAGTACTATTCACAGCCTGCTTAGAAGAAGTATTCAGAGACTTGGAATGGGAGCAGTTAGGGATGAGGGTAGATGGAGAATACCTCAGTAATCTGCAATTTGCTGATCACACTGCCTTGCTAAGTAACTCGGGGGATGATCTGCAAATCATGATCGATGACCTACATGGGAGAAGTAGAAAGGTAGGCTTGAAAATCAATATGCAGAAGACTACGGTAATGTTCAACAGCCTCTGGAAGGAACAGTAGTTTACGTTAGGTAGTGAAGCACTGGAAGTAGTAGGCGAATATGTTTACTTAGGACAAGTAGTAACCGCAGATCCGGACCATGAAAAGGAAATAACAAGAAGAATAAGATTGCGATGGAGCGCATTTGGCAAGCACTCGCAGATTATGACTAGCAGCTTACCAGTATCGCTCAAGAGGAAAGTATACAGCAGTTGCATCTTACCTGTACTCACCTATGGGGCTGAAACGTGGAAGCTAACCAAGAAGGTTCTGCTTAAGTTGAGGACAACCCAGAGGGCTATGGAACGAAAAATGATAGGGGTAACATTAAGAGATAGGAAGCGTGCAGAGTGGGTCAGAGAAATAATTCAAGTTACTCACATTCTAGTGTAAATCAAGAAGAACTGGGCATGGGCAGGACATGTAGTGCAAAGAGAAAATAACTGACGGTCGCCTGAGGTAATAAACTGGATTCCAAGGGAAGGAAAACGTAGCAGGGGGCGGCAGAAAGTTAGGTGGGCGGATGAGGTTAAGAAGCTCGCTGGGGTCAAGTGGATGCAGCTAGCACAGAACCGGGTTAATTGGAGAAATATAAGAGATGCCTTCGCCCTGCAGTGGATATAATCAGGCTGATGATATATATATATATATATATATATATTGCAACGCTGCTTTACTAAATACGTTGAGAACCAATTTATTAGGTATTGTTGTAGTCAAGTGGGACATGTCCTTTCATACTTTAATTAACCTCAGGTGACTGAATCGAAATGGTTTTTCCTAGTGGCGGCATCTCATGAATATTTGCCGAGAGAAATATTACCCGCTTGTTGCCCAAAGGTTGCCGTTGTTGCAATGATATTCAATTTTTCCTGCCCCTTCTCTAAAAACACAGTGTTCGTAAGTCGCACTAAAGGCTGCCAAGACGAAACATTTTCGGTTGGGGTTTGAAGTTCAGAGGCTGCTCGTCTTCGCCCGACTGAAAGAGTTGCAACTGGAACAGCGTAGTGCGACACACGCGCATACCACTGCTGTTAATCTTCTTTTATCTTCTGTTAATCATCTTCTTTTGGTTGTTATTTTCTTGTTAATGCGAGCAACAGATAAAGAAAAAGGTTTTGCTAACCGCTACACCTCTTAGGAGCTAAACTGCGGCCGGCGGAGATGAGACGATCAGGGAAAGGAAAGAAAGAAAGGGGCGAAAGAAGAAAGAAAAGGGATGGGGTATGTAAAAAAGGCTTAAAGATAGCGCATCGCTCTCATTAGCTAACCAGCTTATACACTTTTCGGCTATTCAAGACATTTTGTGTGGAAAAGACTGCGCAACGCGTACGCTTTCTCCATAGAATGCCCTGGCGTCCCCGCTGCTATCACCGCGTCCTCACATACCAGAGAGGAGGAACAGCGCTGCGAGCGTCCGGTTCGGGGCTATTTTCCTCCTCGCCGCGAAAACTGTCTATACCCCAGCCGCAGCTGACGTCATAACTGTTTCCATCATGTGATGGCGCGGTGTGACATCATGTGACTAATCACGAAGCTCCGCCCCATTCATCGCTCTCGCAAACCATATTTGAAAACTCATCCGACATGTCCAAGGTCACCCGAAGGTCAAAGGTCATTGAGGTCATTCAAGGTCAAAGTTGAAATGGTCGAAGTATGACCTTATGGTAAGACACCAAGGTGGAATGCAAGGTTAGGCTGAAAGACGAACTTTCCTCTAAAGGGTTTTAATTGTTAATAAAACTCAGGCGCTGTTGCGCAGAGTGACTGCTATCGAGCTTGGGACGTGAACCATAATGCGTGTATTGGTACAGCGGTTTTTTATTCCTTTTATTCCTTTTTAATATGTTGCAGCTCAGCAACAAATGCCTCCAAAAAACAGCCACCCCTTCGTGTGTGTTTCTCACTTTTTAATGCATGTCTACGCAGTGTTTTTTGCCAATTTATAGACTCTCAATAGAAATCTCGCATTTAAATAAACTTCAAATGCTATTATTCGTTGATTTTAATTCGTTCAACTGAATGAAAAATAGTCTTACTTCTCGATTAAAATGGCCAGCACTATGTTTTGAGTGCTATCTTTCACCAACGTATGGGCACGTTTTTAATCAGTGGTAAACCTTAGGGAATCTCCATCACATTAATTTTGTTCCATTCATTTTGTACAAATTTTGTTTTTTGTATGCGTTGTATTTTAATGTTGCCATTACGTTTGTTAAAATTCCCACAGAGCATCTCAAATTTTACGCACGCAAAGAGAGAGAAAGAAACATGGCAGAAAATTAACCCCACAAGGCATTCGTATCTGGAAACTCGATCATTCATTAAGAATGTAGGGCTCGTGGCGCGCCGCGCATTCGAAGGCCGCGCCACTTCCCAATGCTCCCTGCGCGGTGCCTGTTTCCCTCTCCCCGCTCGCTCGGGGATAACCGGTCCCGCGCGAGGGGGCTATAAAAGAAGGCACGCGCCGCCGTCTCGCTCTCTCTTGGTCCCTGGCTCCTCGTTCCTGCTTCGCCCCTGGCGCTCTCCACGGAAACGACCCGCAGCCACCCGGACGACGACCTAGCACCGGCTTCAACGATCCCTGTGAGATTAAAGATGTTTGTCATACGGCCCACTGTGTGTTTGTCGTGCGCATCCCTCGGGCAGAGGAATCGCCCACAAGAAGAACGGGGTATATTAATAGAGTTCGTTGCATGTCCATGCCAGTGTAATGAAGCAAACCGATATTGAGCCACAACTGTGTGCTATCATCCCTTCTTTGTTATTTTAATCTCCTTCTGAGCTAGCTTGACGGAGGAGCTGCAACCAATAGGAATATATGTTGACCGACGATTAAAGTACCCATGCGAAATTTTAGCACCGCACGCTTCTCACAGGAGCCACCCCAGACAGACATCCGCGCCTCCACCTATGCACGGTGAACGGACTGGCCGACGCTGGAAGGGCCTCCTTAGTAATAGGGTGATGGGTGCTGCCCGTGCGCTATTTTTGTTTCGGTGTATTTCTTCAGCCGATCTGCCATACTAATGGCAATACGCTCAAATAGATCATACCATACGTCTTTACATATAGATTGTATGAACATTTACGTTCGCTTGCTTGCACTTATTTACTTCACCACTATTAAGTCACCAATTTCCCAATTGCTTTAATAATGTTTTCCTTTGAACCATTTAGAATGTCTCATGTAAACCCTACAGCCTCTGAGAGATCAACCGTACCTGCGTCGATACCCGAATGGAAACTGGCCCACGCTATTGAAACGTGTTCCAGTGTTTCTAGAGACTTCCCACAAAGTGCACGTGGGTCATCTTCACGACTAAATTTTTTCTCAATGGACTATTGCTTTTTGTTTAAATTTTATATTTTCTATACAAGTTTATAGAGTATCCTTTTTATTAATTGAATTAAGCCAGTCCTTACGTTCTGTGTTTTGTACCTGACGTTTACAGCTCGTCGTTTTCCTCCAATACGAATAGACGGATGGCGCACATACCTGCGGCACCATCTCTGAATGAGAGGTGGCATAACCTTCCGCTCCTCATGAACAGAGGGCTCTTGGATACTGAGTAGGGGGACCGAGGTTTGATTCCGGCCGCGGCGGCCATACCTAAATGGAGGCATTACGCAAGGCGCCTGGTGCTGTTGAATGGAAGTGCATGTTAAGGAACCTTTTGTGGCCAAAATGACCTAAAGCCCTTCACTGTGACGTCCTTCGTAGGCTGAGTTAATTTGGAACGTTAATCTCCATAAATTTAAATCCTCGCACATATTATCAGAATATGCACTGAAAGTGCATTGCACAAAATATTTTAGAACCGAATTTAGGTGAATTTAAATACTGAGAGTAGAGTAAACCGTGTGTGACGAATCAGTGGCATGTATTTTGAGAATTTACAGCACGATCTCTTGGTTGCGTGGTTTATGATGTTTAACGTCCCAAACTACTCAAGGCTATGAGGAAAGCCCGTGGTGGAGGGCTGCGGATAATCTCAACCACCTGAAGCTATTTAACTTCTGCTGACGCCGCACTGTGCACGGACACATCGCATTACGCGGGTTCCGTGTCCCGCCTGCAATTTTTATATATTCTGTAGGTTAAGGGGGTGATATAACCTTTCTCGACATTGCGATAAGCGCTTTGTGAGTTGGTGATAATACAGTGGTGTGAACTGAGGCGGCGAGAGCAATGGCTCCCTTTTCAGCATGCGCTATAGAGTTGGCCTTGAAGGTTAGACCATCGACTATGTCGCCATTGTGTATGACTGCGGCGGCCGTATACGCCACCCCCCCCCCTCCCCCTCCTCCCACCTTCCCAGACGAGGGCCGTTCGCCTAAATTGCTGCCCCAGTGGCGAGCCAAGGCTTCCACCAGCGCCAGGCGCCAAATATAATGGTCGTCTCGTGGCATGTTGGCAGGCAGAAGCCGCGCTCGAAGGGCATCTCCAGAGTTCGAAGATGCGGAACCTCACTTTGAGCTGTTTGTGATTAATGTTTAGCCGGGCAAGAAGGCGGCGACCCGATACTGTCTGTGTACGACGAATACGCTTCCTGAAGCTCCCTGAAAGTGTTCATCACTCCTAGGACCATTGGACGACCGTTGGAGAAGATGAATATTGAGAGGTCGAGGGCATGTTTCATGATTTTACGAACGGTGACCTCGACGGTATGCTTCTCATGCTTCCGCAAGTGTAGGTAAGGATTCGAATACAGGATTATGCTGGTTATACGAAGGCATTTTCCAGCCGCAAAGCGTCCTCATCTGTGGCCGACATGCTCTCCATGTACGTGGATGTGGAGCATAAAACCTGGGACCGAATTCTCCTATACGCCACGTACAGGAGCGCCTGTGCGCTTGCAATACGGCACTTCAGGAGACGACGCGGCTCCTTCCAGCTTCTATTCGGCCCGCATATCCGTACTACTAGATGCAGACTACTAGATGTTTGTCTTCGGCATCGCCACTTTTGTTCACCGTGCGTAAGAAGCTCGGCTACTAGGAAGACAGCGAATACATCTCCAACGGCAGTTTGACGCTGACCGCTAAAACCAGAGGCATATACATCACTTCGTTACCTTCGAGCCTGGCGACTACGTGTGTGTTTGGACGCCCGTACGTCACCGCGGAGTCTGAAAAATTACTGCCCGGATATTTCTGTCCTTACAGTGGCCTCCGCCGGATTAGCGACGTCATTAACGAAGTTCAACTTGCCACTCACGACCACTCAAGCCACAGACGCGAGCTTACTGACGTTGTACACGTCGTCCGGAACAACCACGACACTATCGGCAGGCCGATTCAGCTGACTGCTGTCCCGTCCTATGTTGTGATCCTCGTGTTGTGATATTTTTCACCTGTGTTTTTTTTTTTTTTTTTTCACCTGCCCGCAAATTATTTGCCATTACCCGTGAGATGTTGCATTCGGGGATATTTTGGAGCCAAATTCGGCATTTAAAAAACTTTGAAAGAAGCCGGGAGGCGAAATCTGAACTTGGAGCTCTGTGCCGTTGCGCGCGCGTAGGAAACAATATCTCGTGTCGGCGAATGTCAGGTTGTGAACAGGGTTGTCTCTCGCTAGGTTGTGCATGCGTTGCGTGGACGAATGAGACCCACCGTCTGTATTCGCAGGACTCTGTTTAACAGACAAACATTCTTCCATACACGTCATCCTTTTCTATGCCTTCAAGCAATCATCAATGCATAAAAAAGGATAATTCACGCACTTGTCTTCTTTCTTGGCGTGAGTCGCATGCGCTTCCTCCAATGAAGGTGATCAGCTGAGATTGCTTCGACGAACGATGATTGCGGCCGAAAGAAAAAAGACGAAGACGCTACAAGAAATTTCAGCGATATAGAATAACATGAGGAAAAAAGTAAACCCTATACTGTGCCCCAATTAACTCTACGGCTAGCCCCTGGGACGTTCGATAAAGTTTTTTTTTTTTTTTTTGTTTCCTCAAAGGGTCATCACTGCTGTCTCCTCAGTCGCGAAAAAACAGTGAGCAAGATTACTACCGCAACGTAACAATTCAAGCAACTGTGGCTGCCCCTTAGCCCTGAGGAACGTCCCTTGCACACGCAACGCAGGAGGCAGGCCGTTTTGAACAATTCCAAATACTGCACTCCCTGAACCGTGAGCGCATTCTTGCGACAGCGGACTTCGAACATCAAACATTTTTTTGTAGTTATTATCTTGCAGCGCGAGGTGGTGTGAGGTCTCCATGAAGCGCTTGCGCTGCACAATTTCTTGCTTCAATCGTTTATTTATATCGTTCTGAATTCGCATCGCCAAATCTTTGTGCGCCAGGCGATGACGTGAAAAACCTCGATGATTACATCCCATCCTGTCGGAAGTATGCTCCCGAAAAAAAAAAATTATTTGCAAATTTTCCTCCCAAAATTAGCGTTGCCATTTACAATTCCTATCCTCCTCTCCTTCGGTGCAACTGTGAAAAGGCATGCACTAGAGCCAGTGTAAGTGTGATCTACTTCATAGGTACAATATTGCAACCAGAAGATTTTTCTATTTGGTCTGCGCTTACTTTTATTCACCATTTTTTTTTCCTCGAATACAATCCCTACTACCTTAATTTTTTTCTTCAAAAATATTTTTCATCGATAGTGAATACTAATTCATGATTTATGTATGGTAAAGCCTAAGTCTGGATTAGTTATTCGTTGCTTGTGCCAGCACCAAACACTGGCAAACCCTTCTCCCCCTATGGGTATGTGCCATGTCTTCTGAGGCGCGAAGAAGAAGAACAGGCCAGCAGTGGCGGCGGCGGTGGCCCCGGAAGGGCGGCGATCAGCCATGCGGCTGGGCAAGGTGGTCGGCCCCTGGGGCCTGGGGACAGGTCTCATCCTCGTGGTCGTCGCGGCGCTGGTCAAGCGGAACCAGAAGTTCCGCTTCTTCTTCCGCTTAACCATCTACGTCGTGCTCCTGACGGCGGTGTGTGCGCTGTCCTGCTTGCCGAGTCTCTTCAGGCCCTTCAACCCGGCTAACATGCTGTGAGTCCCCAAGGCCATTAGGCACTCATTTCATATCGCTCAACAGGCCATTTCATTGGGGGTATTTTCTTTTTCGTACAGCGGGCGAAGGCAGTCGCTCTCCTCGAGTGCAGTGATTCGCGAGTGCCGTAACGGCATTTTAGATTTAACACCTACAACTGGTACGTGGTCCCGCTCCTCATTTGGTATTTAGCCACATAAAGCTCGGGTTCCACGAGTCAAAGCTGAATGCTCAGACAGCCTTCATCGTGCATTCGCGCTGCCATTTCAAATGAGTCAATGCGCTGAATTGAGAGCGCAAGTATTTGTTACAACGTTAGCTGCATTACAAACATTACACTGATCAGACCTCAGCACAGCTCATAGCCCTGCCAAGTAACCGGAAGCGAACCAGCGGAGCCGCGAGGAGAAGGTGAACACTACAATCGCGTTTCGTCAGAGTTAAAGGTTCTCGCGTGCAGCGCCGACACGTTGTTTTGTAGAGTTAAAAGTCCCCAAGCGACTCAGACTATGAGGAATGCCGCAGTGGACAGCGCCGAAAATTCTAACCACCTGGAGGTTTTCAACGTGCACTTACATCGCACATTTCACGGGCGCCTTGCTTTTCACCTCCATCTAAAAGCGGCCGGAATTCGGTCCCGCGTCCTTGGGTTCAGCAGTCGGGCACCCTAAACGCTGAGCCACTGCGTTTGGGCCGTGAGAGTTTATGCGGACTGCACACTGTGCGAAAAAGGATGAGGAGTGCGTGGACCATGTCTGATAGCGCAGGTCACACGTCATTGACTTGTAGCGTGTTGCAGGGGGCAGTGGCCGACTAATACGGAAACTTTCCATATCAAGCTGCCGGCTTGCTAGTGCTAGCACAGGGGAGCGACTAACTACAGTCGGGCTGCGACTCAAGCTAATGATAAAAAGAGCACGCGTTCAACATTCGCCAAGTGCACCTCCTGAAAAGTGCTTGGGGGCAGAGACGCCTACGCCCCTTGCTGCTGCCTTCGTTTGTTGCGGTCTCCCTTTCCTATCACTGTCCGCGCAACCGCGTACCACTGCTACATTTTGGTACGTCAGTGGGAGTGGTCCAATGGGAAGCTCACTGACCGGGATTCGTGGAACATTTTTACTTTTAGAAGAGCGAGTACGCCGACGGCCCCGTTCTGCTTGCAAATACCCGACGATGGCCGTAATGAGAACAACACTAACACCGCCGCGCTCTGTGATCACTCGGACAGCTTTATCCACGCTTGTAAGCAGCCGCCTAAAAGAGTTTGTTGCCGGAAGCGATTGAGCTGACGTGGTTTCCTGTGATGCGTCTATTACTCTAGTCGCCCCCCCCCCCCCTTTTTTTTTCTTTATAAAAGCGAAGGGAGCAGAGAGTAGAATGGGGGAACTTTCTGCTGCAGCAGTAACTATAGGGCTAACATGGTTGTTAGACGCACTTATGTTTTCTGTCCGACACTGCAGTGAGCCCAATCATGCGCAGTATTGGGTTAGCACATTCTAGAGACGATCTTGATGGTGCATGCGCTGCTGCGGCGGCAGCGAACTGAAAGTTTTGGCGCCTTTCCTTTAATTTCTCCTCCGTGTTCTCCCTACGCGCTGACAATGAGTGAAAAGCCTTTATCTTGAAAATTGCAGAACGGTTGCGAGACCATGTTAGAGCGTTTGCTGCGTTGTGAAAGCAAAACGTTCCTAGATATATGTCCTATTTTATTTTTGTTTTCTCGCATTCAGGCAGCCAGTGGTAAATACAGACTATAGTCCAGGACTGACTTCATTCATACTCTCGAGTCAACGTTATTTGAAATATCACTTACGTCACTAACAGTTAACTTGTACGTCTGTTTAGAAACACTGGATAGCGTGTCGTCCGCACTCCTTTGCTGTCGTTATAACCTTTTCCCACGGTAGACATCATTCGTATTGTCCCGCGGCACGACCCTCAGGTTGCGCATTACTCTGCTCTCGTCATAGCCTCCCAAGCCCCTATGCCCCTTTAAGGCCGTCATTCCCCTTTCATCATCTTCCCTCTCTCAATTTCCCTCTCCCCTGTCTCCTATAGAAATGGAGAGAATATTTTCCTCTTTCAACTATGTCGCCAACCAACCGTTGCAACTTGCAGATGCGCTGCCGAATGCGACAGCGAAGTCCGCGCAAAACTGAGGAGAGAGGTAATGAGAGTGAACGTTTTGAAAAAGGGAGATACGAAAACCGTTTCTTTCCCTGCGGCGCACAGCCTACTCAGCTTCATCCTGAAGCGGCTGGCATGGACCGTGGGCCTGAAGCTCGTCCTGCTGCACCAGGAGCGCATACCCAAGGACAAACGATTCATACTCGTCGCCAATCACCAGTCCAGCCTGGACGTTTTCGGTGAGACCAACTTGCTTTTAAGAAATGTGAGGACGAAAGTATCCGAGAAAGAAACGCGCAGTAGACGTGAGGGAGATTTAGCGCAGCGGGGACATAATATATACCGGTCTTCCGGCCGCAGGATGAAACGCGCGTGGCTATATTTCACATCCGCGGCACTTACAACGCAATCACAGGTCACCCTTTGATGACCACCAGTCTGTTCTCTGATCAAGCTTCTTGCGAATGCAGACATCTCTATGAGGTGCCCAGCCCTGCTGTCACAAAGCATGTTACAAGAGTCGCGAAAACTAAGCGCCGTGCAGTTGTACGCATGTCCACGTCTGAGACGGGCGATATAAAAATTGGTCCAAATATTTCAAGTCGCAGGAACAGGAGTCGAGGTTTATTTTTGTAAAAGTCTTTCTAGGCTTCATTTAGCACCAATCTAATTGACATATAGTCAATTTCATATCCTGTCACTCCACTGCAGATGCTGTGAAAAAGAGTGGGGATCAGGGCAAGCGTGTTTGGCGGTTTGTTTCTTCACGCTGGATTTTTCCCAGCTCGCAGCCTGAAGTTTTCAACGCAGGGAAAGCTATTTCAATTTTGTTCTCGAAAAAAAAAATTATCGCATCCTAAGCTTTCGAAAAAAAAAAGTCGGACGCAGTTCATACTACTGGACTGGGAAGGAGATAATTTGATTAGGACACGCTTGGATCAATTGGCTGGTATACCCCGCCCGGGTGGTGCAGTGGTTACTGCGCTCGGCTACTGTTCCCAAGGACGCGGGATCGAATCCCGGCCTCGGCGGCCGCTTTTCGATGGAGGCGAAAAGCAAGGCGCCCGTGTGCTGTGCGATGTCAGTGCACGTTAAAGAACCCCGGGTGGTCGACATTTCTGGAGTCCTGCACTACGGCGTCTCTCATAGCCTGAGTTGCTTTGGGATGTTAAACCCCACAATTGGCTGGTATGGCGAGTTATCCGGAAGTTAAAACAATAACTGATAAAACAAACAATTCTCCGG
This sequence comes from Amblyomma maculatum, assembly GCF_055883805.1. Lineage (NCBI taxonomy): Eukaryota > Metazoa > Arthropoda > Arachnida > Ixodida > Ixodidae > Amblyomma > Amblyomma maculatum. Next base: position 62,480,878 of record NC_139344.1, read on the forward strand.
TCCTACACTCTAAACTTGCTGCACATACTTTCTTGGCTGAGCGGAACTCCTTCCTTCGAGGAGAAGCTGCTGAAATCCTAAAATCCGCAGCGTATAAGAAGGTTGTGTAGGGCCACACTACACTTGTAGAGTTGCATAATCCTAAACAAAAGTAGTGTGGCTCCAATCGTTAAGGAGCCGACTGGTGCCATTTACAGAGGCATAATTTAGACTACTGAACCTCACCGGTGACGCAGCACTTTGCATGCGCCCTGCAGCGCAGGGAAAGCACCTTTAATTACTGCGGTACCGTGTTGCCTACTAAGTTTATGGAAAAAAAAAAATCATGGAGCGGTGCACCGGGGTTCTTATTGAGCGGCAAGTCGATGATGCTGCTGCTTCATTTAAAAACTTATGAACGAAACGAAAGCAACAGCCTAGTCGCTTTATCAGACATTGCTGGTTGCTCACTGGTTGAAGTGAGCACTGTGAAAATTTCCGCATGTCTTGGTGCGCCATGCCATAACAAAAGAGTAGGCGCGAAACAATTTGAGAACCCCTGTACCAACACTGACCGCCGAAGCTGTATATTTTCATTGGGCGTATAATAATCAGGTATAGATGGTGTGAGGTCGCATCAGTAACCGCAGCGAACGATAGCGGACTCGCAGATTCCCGTTTATTAATGTTTACCACAATGGTACGGGGAGTGGAAAAATGAGGTAATGAGCTCAGAAGCAGGCCTTCTGGCATTTAGTGCAGTGATACACGCAGCTGTACAACGCTCACTGCAACAGCTATTATGCTCACGGCGCTGTGAAAAAATATCCCCCAACTATACGACTCGTCGGAGCGCCACTAGAAGTGTTGTGCCTGGACGACTGTTAGCTACGGCGACGACCGCGTAACTATATACCCTAGGGAAAGCACGTGACATGCTGGAATCTATGCAGGGTTGATGCACTTGTGGAGCGAGGTCCACCCGTGCGTGCCGGTGATGAAACGGGAGCTGATGTACACGGGCCCAATGGCGATGGCCTGTTACCTAGCTGGCAGCGTCTTCATAAACCGGCATGATCGAGAGCAGAGCCACCGAGCGCTTAACAGCCGCCTTGAGGACGTCCGGAATGGCAAAGTGCGCGCACACGCACCTTTACAGTCTCGTTATTTCAGGTCGCCATGCTGCTCGCAGGGGTGTAGTGTGCAACTCGCTCAAGCGCGGTGGAAGTAGTCATAGTACGACCTTCGAGCTTCCTCCACCTGCTCACAAAAGACAAAAGTGCAAGTGCGCTGACATCCGCGTGGACGGAGCGTAATGGTTTGTAGTACGAGGTACGAGCTTCAGTCTCAGGCATGATCCCGGCCCGATCCCGAGGCCCGAAGTCAGAGCCTGGCCCAGACCCGCGATTTCAAGCACGGGTTCGGCCCGGGGCGCCAAATTATCGCTCTACTGAGCCCAGCCCATCCCACACAGTTCGAAGTGAACCCCAGCTCGGGCCCGTTCTCAAAGTGATGGACTAACTGAACTGCTCACTCTGAGCAGGTATACTCCTGCTATGCAAATAAAGAACTGGCTGACAAAGAAGCTTAATTCACAGTAACGCTTGAAGATTCTTTTTTTTTTTTTTTTTATGAAAAGGAACTGATGATAAGGCTTGTTCGGCCGGTTGGCTTTTTGAGCAGTGAAATTCGTAGATGAGCAGAGATTGCATTTAGAACTCGGAAGGTCCGAGAGGCAAGTGAAAAAGGCTGCATTCACATGTAATAAACAACTCTGCGTTCACTCAAGATTTATAATCAGTCACATTTTATGACCCACGATGTCTAAATATTAAAGCGACTGGTCGCCTAGAGACGAAAAGCAAAACGACTTGCGTAATTACGTCCCCAGGCTATGAGCCACGCCGTAGTTGAGGGCTACGGATTATTTTGACCATCTATAGCTTCTTTAACATGCACTGACATCACACAGGTACCAGCATATCCGCCTTAATCGGAACGTGGCCGCTAAGATCACGATGAAACCCAGGTACACTGGCGCAGTAGTCGAGCGCCTTAACTGTGCACTTATGCCCTGCGGCGTGGTAACAGTAAATAAGTCAATAAGCCTTAACTTTTTGTCAGCGCGCACTATATATATATATATATATATATATATATATATATATATATATATATATATATATATATATATATATATATATATGTGTGTGTGTGTGTGTGTGTGTGTGTGTGTGTGTGTGTGTGTGTGTGTGTGTGTGTGTGTGTGTGTGTGTGTGTGTGTGTGTGTGTGTGTGTGTGTGTGTGTGTGTGTGTGTGTGTGTGTGTGTGTGTGTGTGTGTGTGTGTGTGTGTGTGTGTGTGTGTGTGTGTGTGTGTGTGTGTGTGTGTGTGTGTGTGTGTGTGTGTGTGTGTGTGTGTGTGTGTGTGTGTGTGTGTGTGTGTGTGTGTGTGTGTGTGTGTGTGTGTGTGTGTGTGTGTGTGTGTGTGTGTGTGTGTGTGTGTGTGTGTGTGTGTGTGTGTGTGTGTGTGTGTGTGTGTGTGTGTGTGTGTGTGTGTGTGTGTGTGTGTGTGTGTGAAGGAAAGAAGCCAACAGTCGGCGAGGCCAAGGAAAGCGTTGGGGATGGTACTTTATGTCTTTTTTTTTTATTGTTTACTTGGATAATCACAGAAATTAGTAATGTAATCTTTTTTGGGGGAAGATAATTAAACACAAAGTAGAAGAAAAAACAACGTGCCGATGGTGGGAACCGAACCCACGACCTCCGAATATCGCGTCCGGTGCTCTTCCAACTGAGCTGCATCGGCCACTGTCCCCCCTGCTACTTGCTTGGGTATTTATGTTGTCTGTATACGAACCTTGAGAGTGTTCACCAGCGCCACCCTCAGCCATAGCGGCGAACGTGGAACGTCCTTTGTTACCGCCAGCGTCACGTAGAACGTGATCAAGAGCGAGGGCGAAAGCTGTGCTAGAACCCTCTTACGCTACCTATGGCTTCAAGACTGCCAGAACCGAGACCCCCGTAAGCTACAAGCAGATCAATTAAGGGGAAATGAGGGTGCTCGTTATAATACATGAAGGAAAGAAGCCAACAGTCGGCGAGGCCAAGGAAAGCGTTGGGGATGGTACTTTATGTCTTTTTTTTTGTTTACTTGGATAATCACAGAAATTAGTAACGTAATCTTTTTTGGGGGAAGATAATTAAACACAAAGTAGAAGAACAACGTGCCGATGGTGGGAACCGAACCCACGACCTCCGAATATCGCGTCCGGTGCTCTTCCAACTGAGCTACATCGGCCACTGTCCCCCCTGCTACTTGCTTGGGTATTTATGTTGTCTGTATACGAACCTTGAGAGTGTTCACCAGCGCCACCCTCAGCCATAGCGGCGAACAGGGAACGTCCTCGCCGACTGTTGGCTTCTTTCCTTCATGTATTATAACGAGCACCCTCATTTCCCCTATATATATATATATATATATATATATATATATATATATATATATATATATATATATATATATATATATTTCATCTGTGACGCTTCTGTAACGCCCCAAATGTACTTCACTCTACAATGATGAATCTAAAGCTGGATATTGGCATGTGCGCGGTCCGAAGCACGACCCTGGCTCGCAGGGCCCGCAAATTTATCCCCGGGTCCGGCCCAGCGAACAGCTAATGCCAAGCCGGCCCGATCCCGTGCAGTGCTCTAGTTTGTACGGCGCACTCCAATGCACTGCGCTCGGCAGCGCGACTGACATGTGCAAGCTTTTTGTCAGTTCATGCAAGGCAGGCACGCGCTCATTTCTTTTCATGTTGTCGTCTTTGTTCATCTCAATGCGCACCTACACGCAGATGAGCTTCGTGGTGTTTCCCGAAGGAACGCGAAATCCAAGGCCTACGATGCTGCCTTTCAAGAAAGGCGCCTTCCACATGGCAGTGAACAGCCAGGTGAGCGCTCAGCTATATGGCTACGCATGCGAGTCTAAGTACCCCAGCTTGAGAGTGCACTTTCAAAGCGTGTCTCGTCGGGGCGCGGTGGTACTCCGCATCACATTAGGCCCACGTTAGCTTATCACGTGCTCTTTCCTCTTTTGTCCATTTGCTTCGCTAAACGCATGGCTCAGTACAGAAGGTAACTAACCAGTCAATTGATTCATCAGTTCGTACCCATATTGTTGGTCAGGCGCTTACCACACCGACGGCACGCAGAGGACAGTCAGTGCTTCACGTGGAACCCCGATGGAGTAAATGCATCACTCTAAATTTTAAGGCGAAAGCCTTTAATTGCTCATGACTCGCCAGCGTGTCCATCCGTGCATGCTCCGCGAGAAGTGTCCCACTTCTTCGCGAGATTCCGCGGATACCACGAGACTGTGACGTCATCAACTGGTGACGTCATGACCAGTCGTGACGTCATTATGATGCCACATTCGGTCACGTATAATAACCGGAACTGCCGTCATCATGACGTCACATTCCGTGATGACGTCACGTCTGGTCATGACCGATGACATCACCAGGCGATTCACACATGCGAAGCTGATCCTGCCGGGCGTCCGATCCGGGCGCCCGCGCTGCGCTTCTCATTTGGCGCTTCCTCGAACGCCGCACCACACAGCATACAGAAGCAGACGCAGTACAGCAGGCATCAGCGGCGTTCCAAATTGGAAATAAAAGGCGCAGTATCTGTCACAATTCTTCACGGACACCTGAACCTAGCCATAAGAAAAAGGAGGAAGGTGGCAGTGCAAGAAGAGAGAAAGAGATACCGTAGTGGAGAGCTACGGACCACTGCGCTATAAAGGCTCTCGCCTCATCGCACTTTAGTGGTCCAAAGCGCCCCCTAGAATTTTCCGTTTTGGTTGCATACCGGGGGCCTTTCAACACGCACCACATGTAGAGTGGGTAACAGTAACATCGGGTTACATTGTACAGCATACGACTGCTTCCGACGACAGCTGTTCGCATTTTGCAGTGTTAAAAGGTCGCTTGTGCGGGAAATAGCGGCCAAGTTTCGTTTACAAAATTGTGCAAAGAACTATACGTCCGCTGATGCAACATGTTTGATGGACGAATTAAATAAATCGTGGATAACTGAGATTCATCAGCAGCAAAACTTCTAACGAGTTGGATGGAGGCGAGTTGTGCGTAGCTCGGATGCGACTGAGACTCAAGCGCTGCGAGTTCATGGGGCCAAGATTCGCGGAGCAGCTCGTAATAAAGATGGGGAGAAACTAAAATATCGCACTCAAAAAACGAGATGGCAGCCGCGTTTCTGTCACGCAGGCCGCTCTTGAGCTCCTCTTAGCTTCTCTGAAGCAGTTGTTTACCTCCGGTGTGCGGGATTAAGTCGACGTATGCCCATGAATATGTAAGGAACGCGTGAACGCATGCATGAGGAGGACTTGGGCCAACTCTTTGCGCATGGCCAAGTTTGTATACAGCACAGCAAAGATCCCACAGAAATTTTTCGAACCGTAGGAGGCACGAAAAGCTTCCCGGAGAAGCGGCCGGGCACTGAGAGGTGCACAATATGCTGACCATATCCTACAGGCTGTGCCTGCATGCTTATAATAAGACGTTCTCGACCTCAGCCGCGACGGCATTTTGCAGCAACATGGGCGCTCGCACGTTCTTTGGCGGCATATAGCGGCGGCCATTTGACCTTCAGGGGCATGGCATTCACTGATAGTCTCTTCGAGTTGGCTTGCACTGTCTGTACTGATTCTGAAAAGCATCGCAACCAAGTGGTGCCTTGAGTGTGCAGCGGCAATTCTGATAGTGCAGGTGGAACCACGACACTATAACGCCTGACGGCATTTGCCAAACGAGTATGCAAGTGCCGACCTAGTCAGCCGAGCAGCCGCCAAAGTGCGCACAGTGGATAGCAAATATCGCTTGCGATAGCATGATCGCTATGGCCGTTCTTGAAGTCTTGAAACTGCCGTGGACCTGCTGGACTCAGAAAGCGAGGACGAATACGGCGACACCGGTGTCGAGTGCCGGTGAAGAGTTCGACGATGTGTGCATTGAAGTTGCCTGCGCGTTGGCGCGTGAATGCCACTTATGAGCCTGGGCACGAGAAAGTTGTGAGCAGGTACCGCGAGTGAGTATAACTAGAGAGATGTTTGAATGTTCAGTGGCAATAAATTGAAGGTTTCGGCCTTCTATCCATGAATTACAAGGGCGTCAACAAATATCTGAAGAAAGACACGTGCCTCGTTGCTCTAGTGTAGATAGACTCACAAACGTCGATGCATTCCATAGTCGACAAGTCTGATGTCAAAGAGCCGTCGTGCACGCTTGCGGCTTCGGGTCGATCATTTTGTTCCATCGCGCAATCGCCCGCTTCGGGAAAAGCAAATTTCGCCTTCAAAAGAGGTTCATAGAACCGCATCATTGCCGTCATCGTTGGAGGCCAGCGTCGACTGTTGTGCAGAAGAGGACATCTTGGTTTGTTTTGTGGGGGTTAACGTCCCAAAGTGACTCATGCTATGAGAGAGGTATGTAGTGGAGGACTGCGGAAATTTCGGCCGCCTGGGGTTATTTAACGTGCACTGACATCGCACAGCACACGGGCGCCTAGCTTTTCGCCTCCATCGAAAAGCTGCTGCGCGGCCAGGATTCGATCCCGCATCCTTGGGGCGCAGCAGTCGAGCGCCCTAACCACTGCGCAGCACGGCGAGGCGAACATCTCGGACCGCGAACAACAGTTTCGCCGCTGCGCGCCTGGAAAGATAAAAGCTAACACGGCCGATCATGATGCATAAAAAATAACGGGGCCTAACACAACGCGACAAGACTCTATTAATCGATCGTGGTCACCGTGAGTGCACGACGGACGAAAATCGTGCAGTGCTAGTCCTGCACCTTGACAAAACGAGGAGGAAAGCGCAGGGGATTCGCGCGGCACTGGAAAAACGAGGACGGCGATGCTGCATCCCTTGTATTGCAGGTGCAGCCGGCGCATCCAAACTGAAGAGGCCGACAGTGTCTATGCGATAACGAGGGAACCAGCAGGGTAAACTGGGTGTGCTTGATGGCTTTAAGGCGCATGCAGCACAAACCTTTATTTGCGTTTGCGATGTTCGGCCGCGATTTTCAAACCATGCAAACGTAGCCGAACTTCACGAAACAAAAATTCCTTTATTTAACGCGTTTACTTCGACGCGGTTGGCATTGAGACAGGTGAGCGCTATCGAAAATGGCTGAAAGGTTAAACGTGTTTGTCGCGAGTACAGTGTCTTACCGGGTTGTGCGTGGTGGCCTCCTGTGACTTTCGTTTACCCGGACAGGCATTTGTCCCGCATTTGGGTCTGCTGCTCACACACACTCGACCGCAATACATGCGCGCAGAACAAAAGAGTCTGGCCGCCTTCGCCGTCCTGGTCACGATGCCCTTTGGTCAGTTTAATACGCAAGCCATCAAAAAAAAATAAAAGAAAAGAAGATTTATGCCGATTACTGGACACTAGTGAAATTCGAAATCTTGCTTAAGCTGCAGAAATAAATGAATGAATTAATTTATTTGTTAATTAAGCATTTATTTGAAGGGATGGCTCTCGGCCACTGTTCAGAGGATTTGGGGACAAGAAATAAAAATATTTTCTGGCAGCATTCACCATGTAGTTTTGTCGACTTTTTTTTAATGTATTATGGTATTATTGGCATTTTTAACTTTCCAGCACACGTAGGTTAGAGCCACCCTCTTCCTATGCCACGCGGTAGAGCTGAACCGTATGTCGACTAGCTATTTTTCGAGGCCAGTAAGTTCACAATCCGTTCAGTTTCCGAGAAAGCGTTCATTACGTTTCAAAATACAACGCCTTCCGCTTGGTATTTTGCAGAAACTGATGTCCTCGCTTGAATCGGTATCCTATCTTGTGTATACTCCTCTGTAACGTAACGCAGCTCCAGTGGACTTCCAGATGACAAGAACGTTTCACGAAAAAAAGTTTGTAATTACGATGGCAGTGATATAACGGTTCACCGTGGAGCACTTCGCCATTGTGCCTGAAAATGTAATTCCATCACACTCTCTGATTAAATGTAGCCATTTACCTAATTTGGCGAAATATGCGCGCAAATAGTTCATACCGAACAGACTCAAGTGACGTTGACTAACAAAAGCGGAACGACCGCAATTTCTATTTCCGCTCTAATATCTCTGACACCGTCCGTCTGTAGACGACAACGCAGGCATGATTGCTGATTGTTTCATTATGAGCTTGAAGCTTCTGCTCGCGCTACCCTCTTTGTTCTAGGCCCCTGTACTCCCCGTGGTGTTCAGCTACTACAAGTCGTTCTTCAGTCCGGAGGAGCGAAAATTCAATGACGGTAAGCATTCTGAAAGATTTAAATCTAGAGCACTCCTCATGCGCGTAGTCAAACTTAAAGAACAAATTTCGCGATAAGGGATCGCGTATATATAGCGACGCGTTTAATTTATCGGTATATATGTACTCAAACGAAAATTACTCGTGTGTTCAGTGCTCAAAGCATTCTTTTGCTGAGCGCGAGTGGACAAGTTTGATACCCATGCAGAAATGAGGACGAAGCCCATGCGTTCTGAGCTTTCGGCGCACGTTTAAAACAGCCCTAGCTGTCGACATTAATGCGAAGCCCTTCACTACGCTGCGTCTGTCATATCCCGTGCTGTTTCGACGTAAGGCTTTCTCCGATCATCAGATTGACGTGCGGCACGCAGGCACTCTGACGATGACCGTGCTGCCAGCAATCAGCACCGAGGGGTTGACATCGGCCGACGTGGCCGACCTGACGACGCGCGTCCAAAACCTGATGCAGGCTGAGCTGGACCAGCAGGCGGCCTTGCAGCAGTCGTCGGCCGCCGCCGATGCCCGGCCGGCCGCGTCCGGTGGCGCCACACTGGCCGACAACGGGTCGACCATCTGCAACCGCCGCTGCCCCCGCCGCCGCCGCCGCTCCAGGATCAGCCGCGCCAGGCACTCCATCTAACCCCGGTGGCGGCACGCCGGAACACGGCGACAAAATCGTGATTGTTGCTGCAAGGATCCAAGCTGTGTTCAATAAAAGCGAACGATCTATAAGGGGGAGGATAGGTGTTTCACACACATGAGTCTTGAGCGTGAGCTCCTCACAGATTCTTGGAGATGCGCGGCAAAAATGACGGAAAGTTGTACTTCCACAATTTACATGTTAAGACATTGATCGATGCAGATTAAAGCTATATGCACTTCTTGAAATCTTAGTTGTCGCGCACTTTCTAGCCGGATGGGAGATTTTTGCGCGTTGAGAAAACAATTGTTCGGCAAATACAAGATATTTTATGCAGTAGATGCATCTAGGCACGGTAGAGAGTTATAGACAGGGAAGTTCAGTGTTTCGGATTTATTTCAGCCCTTGGGCTGCATGGAAGCTACGGCGGGCACCATGTTAAGAGGAAGAGTACTTCAATTAGTTCGCTCATTAGCCATACGCATAACTTTTCTCAAGTTTTTGTTATTAAAGGCATGCAGTATTGTAGAAATATAGTTCGGCCTCTAATTATTACAGCCGAGGAAAAGAATTGGATATCTGTAGCGTGCACCCCTTGTTGTCTCCTTGCCAATATCCTGTCGTTTCTGGGCTTTTATTCCTTACGATTAAAAATTTGTAGCGCGTGTTACAGGTTCACAAATATCAGTCTGATAGGCGGCTTCAATGCGTAACCCAACGGCAGTGAGTGCGTCTGGCGTAGATCATTCTGACTCAGCGCTTTGGGGCGGATTGCAAACGATATAACTGCGTGCATTGGGCACCGACGCGGCGGCTATCAGCGTGGCGGCGGACGAAACAAAATTGCAGCTTTCCCGGGCCTAGCAGGCTTTCAAGTGCCGCCATTGGTGCTGCCAGCAAAGTGACGAAATCTCTGGGTGGAGCGGTCTACGTCACACGCGCGTGCGACCGCTGTGTGGTAGAGCGCTCTGCTACAGTCCGATAAAAAAAAAAATAATAATAAAAATAAAAAAATAAAAAAACGAAGCATGTTTCACCAGTGATTTTTACTTTATTCATTACAAAAGAGAGCAGATAGAATGTATACTCAAATTAAAATTTATTCGCATAAGGAGCTGCGAGATTTCTCTGCAGTGAACGATACTCCAGGGGGCCATGACATCTCGGAAATCATCCCAGATATCACTTCATGCGTTGCAGGTGTAAAATGCAAGAAAGGGAAGTCATTTGTGTTCGGCAACTACATAGCGAAGTGGAAATTATAAGCAAAACAAAAGTGTCAGCTGCATCCAAAATGAGTCACAGATAAAACTACTCCAGCAGCATGGATGCAAACAATTCGGTACACCGTAGAGGTAAAAAGAAATTATTAAATATTTGCCCGCTGTATAAGGACTTCAGCCAAATCAGAAGCACAGAAAAATGCCAGGAAGTGATTTGAGGTTTGCCGGTTAATAGGGTGAATAATATTTAGACATGAAGCTTTAAAACAGTGTTGTCAGAGGCTCAGAGCAAAGGAAACATAATGTAGTAGGCACGCATAAATATGTACTAATTGCATTAAAAACACGGTGCAAGTAGTATACATTCAGTAACTACGGCGCGCCCCTAAAGGCTCTAAAAAAAATTAGGAACTAAAACAACAAAGTTCAGCCAAAACAACAAAATACACTGTGTATCGGCACGCATACCACAACCAATCCGTATTGAATGGACTCCGCGTGACCTTTTAAGTGCTCAAAGCCAGGCAGATTCTGCGACCCGCCTTTCCCCCTCAACCTTGACATCGCCGAACCTCATAAATTTGGACAATGCTACCTTACTTTTGACAAGAAAGGAACACCTCCGACGTCGTACACGTTCTCTGATACCTCCGTGTACGGTAAGCCTCCCACGCGGTCTAACCCGTACAGAGGAGGTGGCGCTTCGGAGGATTAGAGTTGGGGTATAGCCCTAACACCGGCAGTGATCAGAGAGTGGCTTCAATTTCGGCATTAGTATCCACACCGTGGGTGCCCCGTCTGCAAATCCAGAAATACAGAAGCTGACATCCATCACTTGCTGTGGGAATGTCCAGCATTGAAGCCAACGCGGATCCGGCATCTGGTGGCAGCTGGCCTATCCCTCCAAAGTCCGCAGTCATATGCGGCTTGGACGCAGGGACCACATAATCGTTCGCTCCTCGACTTCATTGCATCAGCCAACCTCTATTCATTTATTTGACCACACCCTTCATCATTCATAGCATTTTTATGCCCTAAGGTAATAAATATCGCAAAAAAGAACTGTCAAACTTGCGCATTAAAGGAAAACGAAGTCCATGCAGACCGCGCCAGCTGTTTATGGTGATTTGACTTACCAAATATTCAAGCAGCCCTGATAGCCCGGGGAGGGGGGGGGGGGGGGGGGGGTATTTTAAGAATACCTGCCACACAGCCTGTACGCACATAATCATCACCGAAGCAAGAATATGCTAGACGTCAAATGAGCTTACATCCGATAGGATTTCCACCAGAAGTTAGGAAGCTGAGCCAGCGTGCTGGTCTTCTTGAAGAGAACTGTCAAATAACCGGCACACATGGAGCCACCACAGAGGCAAGATTACCCGACACATCAAGAGCGCGTATACCTTTACCAGTATTACCTCACTGCCACCCAAACTTTATGAATCACAGGGAACCTGGGAGATCAATTAAGGGGAAATGAGGGTGCTCGTTATAATACATGAAGGAAAGAAGCCAACAGTCGGCGAGGCCAAAGAAAGCGTTGGGGATGGTACTTGATGTCTTTTTTTTTTAATGTTTACTTGGATAATCACAGAAATTAGTAGTGTAATCTGTTTAGGGGAAAGATAATTAAACACAAAGTAGAAGAAAAAACAACGTGCCGATGGTGGGAGCCGAACCCACGACCTCCGAATATCGCGTCCGGTGCTCTACCAACTGAGCTACATCGGCCGCTGTCCCCCCTGCTACTTGCTTGGGTATTTATGTTGTCTGTATACGAACCTTGAGAGTGTTCACCAGCGCCACCCTCAGCCAAAGCGGCGGACGTGGAACGTCCTTTGTTACCGCCAGCGTCACTTAGAACGTGATCAAGAGCGAGGGCGAAAGCTGTGCTAGAACCCTCTTACGCTACCTATGGCCTCAAGGCTGCCAGAACCGAGACCCTCGTAAGCTACAAGCAGATCAATTAAGGGGAAATGAGGGTGCTCGTTATAATACATGAAGGAAAGAAGCCAACAGTCGGCGAGGCCAAAGAAAGCGTTGGGGATGGTACTTTATGTCTTTTTTTTTTTAATGTTTACTTGGATAATCACAGAAATTAGTAGTGCACCGGACGCGATATTCGGAGGTCGTGGGTTCGGCTCCCACCATCGGCACGTTGTTTTTAAAGAGCACCGGACGCGATATTCGGAGGTCGTGGGTTCGGCTCCCACCATCGGCACGTTGTTTTTAAAGAGCACCGGACGCGATATTCGGAGGTCGTGGGTTCGGCTCCCACCATCGGCACGTTGTTTTTTCTTCCGAATATCGCGTCCGGTGCTCTTTGGTAGAGCACCGGACGCGATATTCGGAGGTCGTGGGTTCGGCTCCCACCATCGGCACGTTGTTTTTTCTTCTACCACATGAGGTTATTTGATATACACCGACATCACACAGCATACGAGCGCCTTGCTTTTCGCCTCCATCCAAAAGCGGCCGCGGCGGCCGCTTTTCGATGGAGGCGAAAAGCAAGGCGCTCGTATGCTGTGCGATGTTGGTGTACATCAAAGGTATCATTGGGCACAATTATCAAACGCCCGAGCCACTGCACCACCACGGCGAAGCTCTCCATATTTTCCGAGAAAGATGGTTCTTCGTGGGCTGGCGGTCACTAATTGACTATGATTATTTGTTATTGAGAAAAACTGATGAAACTCGTTTTATGACCACTACCATAATCATATTCTACCTTTTGCACCTCTCACAAAGAAGAGTTATAGTGCTGGCGGTAAAATTCTCTTTCAATATTGAACGTGCACAGGCCCCGAAGGCTGAAAAAAAAAGAAAAAAGAAAAACACCTGACATTTTTGAAAAAAAAAAAAAAACGTTTTTTTTTTTCGTTTTTTTTTTTTCTGCGGAAGAAAAGTGAAACACTGAATATTTCCTATGTAATTTCAAGGTTGTATGAGTGCTACCTTTCCATTTAAGTTTATTTTTCCTTTTAAATGAAGTACAGCATGCCTCGACGAAAGAGAAGTGAGAAGTTATCATCGCCTGCGGTTAGGTAACGTCCCAAAGCTATACGCCGGCTATGAAAGACGGAGGGGAGAGGTAGAAGCTAAGGGAGGGGGGGGGGGGGGGGGGGGCTTGAAATAATTTCTATTACAGTCAAACACATAACAATACCGGTTAGAGCAATATATTGGGTATAACAATGAATTTCGGCGGCACCGCGCTTTTCCGTGTTTTATATGGTAAAATAAACCGCTTATAACAATGCTGTCATAACAGAACCTTAAAACAGAAAAACCCAGAAATGCTACCTCCATGCCTGCCAAAAATTATGGGGGACATTTAAGCTCTGCATTTAAGGATATATGGCGCGGTAACGTATACGCTCTCAGCCCCCATATAAATCCCTGCTTTAACCAAGCCGCATATGAACGTCCCTGCGTGGCCTAGGGGTAATGTGAATGCAAGAGTCCTGGCAGGCTGATTCTGATATCCCTCAAATTCCGAATTGGCAGCTCCTGCTAACAGCAACGCCAAGCAACTTTACGGCCACGTCAGCTGCCAGCTACCGCCTGTCAGCGCCATGATCGTGATTTTTCGATCACAACGCAAACGCCGACGCCAGATTTTCGGTGAATGGGACCTTCGACGCTATGGTGTTAAAACGAAGCTCACAATGAGAAAGCGTGTGGAAGAGAAGCTGGCAAAGCCCACCAATGGACCGACTTGGTCAACCTGGGGCCATGGAAGTGACCACGCACACAAACATCGTGCGTTCCGGAGTCTAATACATGCCGCGGAGGCGTCCAAGGTCTCCATCGCTGTAGCCATCTATTATATTTTTCTGGGGTTGTGTCAGTCCCCCACACATGTATGTTCAGTAAACGGGCAACTTGCAAAGAGATGTGAACAAAATATGGCGTGAAGCAGTCAAAGATGGCATGATACGGATTTTTTCCTGGAAAGAAATCTACATTACATGCCACTTACTGTCATCAAATATTCTGCTTGTCGTTTGTTCTCTCTTTTTTGTTCATAAACCGGTTATAACAATGATAGTTTCTTAGCACTTCAATTTTGCGGGATCGAACTCGGGTCCTTCGGCTGAGTATAGTGTTCATCAATGCTATCACCTGACAGGACAGCGTTCGCTCTGCGACGAAATTGGCTGAACGCAGACCGTACAGATGCTCCAGGCTGAACATAAGTAAGACTTGATGCTTTACCTCACGACGCAAGTTGAACAAAATGTCTGAACGTTTTGCCGCACAATGAATACGGCACAAATACCACAAAGACTGTTGTCCGCGTAAGCTGATTTATCCGAATGCAGTCCTTCTTGAGGGTGGCATTGGTTATTGTATAGGTTCTTTTCGGAAAGGCTGTGCAATATCCCTATGCGAGATATGTTTGAGCTGCCTTTTAATGAACTTTAGAGGAAAGAAGAGAAAAGTTTTAACTTATACGGCCGCGCAGTCTTGCCGTATGAGCAAGCACAAGAGTATACTCATAGTGCATGAGAGTGGCGAGAAAGATTCACCAGTGGTTTAACATTAGGAAGCACGTTATGTGTGTGAAATGACCACTGGCGGAAAACATCGAGCAGTATGCATGTACACATGAATTTCACAGTAAAATGCGTTGACAAGACATCTGTTGTCGTATAAGATTTCAGCTGCAGAATGGTTTATCGGCGCACTCATCAAATCAAACAAGTGCGTCGGTACTTGCTTATGAATGATTTGATAAAGATGAAATTTGATGCTTCTGCCTTTTAGAGAATATATCCGCGCTGTTCTAACCATCTGTTTCATTTCCTTTTTCTAAAATCTTGAACATTTTTTTTTTTTTTATGAGAAAACTTGGAAATAATTTTTTTTTTTTCAAGGCATTGAAAAGTTCTGAACATTTTGCATCTCTTTAGAGAGCTGAATGTCGATCATCGAACGCCGAATGCCAGAGCCACAGAGCTGCCGCGGCGGATTTATGATCAGTTCCTGATGACAAATACTTCATATCCCACTACAAAATTTAGCAAGAACAGTGAAGGAATCGCAATTGCCTTGAGAATATAGACACCACTAATGATGCTAACATAAACAATAAGCTTTGCTAAAGTAAACACCGCTAATGGCAATTACAGCAAGGCGAATTGTAGGGAAAAATACCATGTCAGAGATATCAACTAGTACGTATATATAAAAAAAAAAATATGACACCCGTTTACATGTGCCTAAAGAAAGAGTCGATTTTAAGCTATCGTTGTCAGCACAAGTTATGACACATGATCATTTAGGGTTCAAACTGCTTGAAAAACTTCTTCAATATATATACTGCACGTAACGCTAAATATGAGAGACCAATCTGCACCCACTTAACGAGCGCAAACAGACTTTGTGTAATTACGTTCATCTTTACACTTTGAAATCTAAAACACACTTTGATACTGATTTTAAAGTTTCATAACGACCAAAGGACTCACACAAGGTGACTGTTTAACCAGGCGCAGTAGCAGCTTGACAGCGGTAAGCTTGATGCTTTCACGACACAAGAGAAATGAAAGCTGACCAACATTTGCGAGAACAATCGACGTTTTCATTCCATGGCAGCGCTGGTAGCAAAAGATAGCGCGACAAAACGCATTCAGTTCGCGCCCGCAGCAAGTAAACGCGTGCGACTGAAACACCAAATTACCAAAAGAGGTACTAAATTTCCAAAATAATAATATAGAAGCAGGCGAAATAAATTAATAAATAACCCCAGTTGAAAAAGGCTGCAGGACCGCGTCAAAAATGCGAAATATTCTGTAGGTCTGTCGTAACGACAGACTTTTTCTGTAGTCAGAACGCCGAAACCTGAAGGCAGGGGGAACCAGAGCCCCACAACTGTTTCCTTATGCGGGCTGAGCCCTCCTCCTTTCACCTGACTTCCTGGCTTATTTATTGTTATTATTATTATTATTGTTTTTTTTTCTTTTTTTTTTTTTTTTTTTTTTTTTTTTTTGCTGTAACCTAACTTCGAACCACTTCGTTTCCGTAAAATGGGCTTCTACCACGACCCCGTATAGCAGGAAATTTTAGGTTCATGACACTCGCAGAACACGAAAACGGACAAAGATGAGAGGTGCTTGACGTCATTTTGGTCTTCACATATAGAACAGCAGGTTACCGCTACTACCACGCTGAGCGAAACTTGCTCGCTGGTATCGCTGCGGAGAATTGCGACAAGTGACACAGAGTGAGCAAGTCCTTCTCTGTATATAAGCATTAAACAAAAACAAAAAGAACAAAGAATCCCCCCCCCCCCCCCCCCTGATTGCTGAAATTATATACTTCCGTCGTCAGTGTCTGTAGTTCTGTAATACTTCGGCATTTCCTTGAAGCTCTGTAATTCTTGCTGTAGGTTATCTTGTAGTCTGTAGTTGTGCAATACTTTTTTGTTGTAACTTCACAAAATTCTTATATTACTAATGAATTTCTATTGTCAAAACAAATTCACTGTTAAACTGCCCAAATTTTTTTTGAACAAGGAAGAAACACTATTATTTTGTTTCCCTCGAACCTATAGGTACAACTATACACGTATAGCTTGAGCAATGCTTTATTTCCCAATTTATACGGTTAAAACCATGTTGACATATGCATGGACCCCTGGCGGCCGTTTGCCGCCGATCAAGCCGGGCCAGATATTTTCGTCGGCGTACGGGCGATCGGCCGCTCCCCAGAGCCTGTCAGTGCAAGGAGTAAGGGCGCGACCCCCGGGCCCCGTCCAGTGGCAGCACAGTTCACTGTAGGCAGCACTTTCTGCACAACCATCGGGCTGCAGCTCCAAGTCGTGCGCGCCGACGATACGAAAAACGTCGAAAAAGTGGGCTAACGTTTGTTGCTCTCGTAAATAATAAACCGAATGTCGAAACTGAAGCTTTTTTGAGGATAGCTGAGCCGTACCGGGTCATTGGTAGAAGCTACAGCTTGCGATACAAGCAAGTTTCTGCTCACAGCCAGCTGCCGCCGTTGCGGCGCGGCTGCTCCGGCCCGCCTGCACTCCACCTCCTCTAAAATGTGCAGCCGAAATTAATCATATTTTGCTTTTATCATTAGAGAATGGAATTGAGAGTTAGGCAGTTTCGAGCGTATATACCATTTTTTTATGGCCCTGGGGAATTTCACAGCGCCGTTTCATGTGTCATCGATGCGAAACAAATTATGAAATATAAGCCTAGCAAGAACTAGGGAGCAGAGAGCACGGCCAGTGCGCTGTCGACGTCGTCCGCCGCGTTAGCGGGCGGCACCGCTTTGGTAAGGTCGCCTCATACGGGGCTGCAAGCGTTGTGATTTTGCCTACTTTGATGATGCAGCAGAAGCGGGACCTCTTCCAACGTTCCGCTCAACAACACTCGCTCAAACCCTGCTGCAAAGAAGAGACGAACCTGCAGTACCGCTGTTGCTGCGACGTCGGACGCACTCGAAAGCTGTATTATATAGCTGTCAGGCGCCATTTTAAACACTGCCTGATTTATGCGTTTGTCTTGAAATGTTTTTAGTGTGAAAAGAGTACCAAGAGGTCCGTCCATTTCTCCCCTTCTGCCGCGGACGTCTTTTCGGAGAGGAACTCTCTAAGGTACCCACAATAGTATGGCAAGTTGGGCTAGTTGGGTTATGTTCATCTTGAGGAAATATACAGCGCGAACAGAGACGACGGACGAGGAAGTACACAACACAAGCGCTGTCTCGCAACTAAAATTTATTCCGAAGGAAGACATATATAAAACGCCCAGAAACGCAGCGCATGTCCAGTGAACATAAGAGATAATCAACGCAGGATTACACTGTATAGGGGATATATCTGCCTTATACATTCCATGACCAGCTGCACAAACATTTTCTTCATTGAGTTTGTGTCATTTTATAGGATTTACTGTTGTATAAGTTCTTTTTCTCATCGTTACTAATATATTATGGTTTGGTTTCTTGTGCTGTTTCATCAATTCGATCTTTTGTTATGGCTTCTGCTTATTATTTAGATGTGTACTAAGCACAAGTGATGCAAACTTCCCACTTGTTATGTACCCTTTACTGAACTGTTGCTCGCGGTGATGTATGTCTTGTCATTATATTTACCCTGTATAATCTTAATGGTTTTTACTCTGTCTTGTACTGCGCGTTGTATTGTTCCTATTGTACTTCGCAATTTTGCCCCCCTTACTCAATGCTCTTCTGGGCCCTGTAAGGTATTTTGAATAAATAAATAAACATAAGGCACATTAAGTGTTGTCTAAGAACCAGATCTCAGAATCATGCAACGCAATGGAGGGCTGACTGATGCACGTGCTTATTTTTTTTTTTTTTTGTTGATGAAGAAAGCTTCCCTAATCTCCCTCGTGCGCTGATCACGATGCTGGTACAATACCTCGGTTTTCTCAAAACTCGCACATTTCTTTTTTCTTTCCATCTTTCATCAGAAGATCAGAATCCATCGTCAGATGTGTCTAAACGCTGCTCTGACGGTGCGGAAAGAAAGAAGGGAATGTAAGGCGATTTTTGAGAAAACCGAGGTACTGCACCGGCATCGTGATCAGCGCACAAGGGAGATTAAGGAAGCTTTCTTCATCAACGAAAAAATAAGCAGTGCATCATTGCGTTGCATGATTCTGAGATCTGGTTCTTAGACAACACTTGATGTGCCTTATGCACGGAGCAAGAAACCATTTAAGAGGTGAAACTCCTGTCAGCGCGAGCGAGCGCGGGCGACCAGATAAGGCATAGATAAGGTCACAATTGTAGCGCCAGTGGCGACGGCATGCGGCGTGTCGTAGAAGCAGCAGCGACAAAAAAGAAATCTGGACTGGTTGCCTTGGCAACCGAAACGGCGGTAACTTCTTTCCACGCCGACAGACGCCGCAAGCATATGACAGTGGCGCACGGTGGAAGAATATATCTTGCACCGTGCAGTGGCGCCGCGAGCTTGTGACCTTTTCTGGTCGCCGTAAACAGCGTAGTTTCCACTCCTAAAGGTTTCTTGCTCCGTGGCCTTATGTCATGCAGATAGCCCCCATACAGTGTAATCCTGCGTTGATTATCTCTTATGTTCACTAGGCATGCGCTGCGTTTCTGGGCGTTTTATATATGTCTTCCTTCGGAATAAATTTTAGTTGAGAGACAGCGCTTGTGTTGTGTACTTCGTCGTCCGTCGTCTATGTTCGCGCAGCATATTTCCTCAAGATGCCCACAATGTTTGAAAGTGCGTGCGTTAATTGTTACTCATTGTTTGTTGCCAATAGGAGCGCCATTAGTGTCCTCTCCTTTTCCTATGTGCGCGTCCTTTGCGTTGGTCAAGTGCATAGCTAATTTTAAAGAAGTAGGCGTGCGATGGTTGTCCTCCATGCTGCGCGGCGTAATGGGCTTCAGGTGTTCAGAAGAGGCGCCTGGTTAGACTGGAGTAGCCATTGAGCGCTTAATTTAAGCTACAGGGTATGATGTGTGATAGCGTCAATGGCTCCTCTTGCAGATGTCTCATTCTTGTAAACCCACTTATGTGAAAAACACCACTATCTTTGCCGCCCACATGTAATGCCTGCGAGGCCTAAAAGTAGCGTCGCCAAAATGATGAATCGATTAACCAGATAAACAAAAATGCCCGCGTTGGCAGCTCCTGTCATGTCATCGTACAACCTGCCGGCATATGCCCGGCCGTGAACGACACCCTGCCAGCCAAGCCCGTGATTTAATTATCGCTCACAAAGTCGGCGATGCCGGTTTTACGTGGCGGAAAGCATTTACAGCCAGCCGGTCGTGTAGACGTCGAGCTTAGCAACGGCCTGAGCCCACGTCGACGACGGCTACGGACAGAACGAGAGTCCGCTACCGTGATCCGCCACCGCGCGTTCCACTGCGCCACGGCCGGTCTCGAGGGAGAGCGCGCGCTTCGCCCTCGAAACCGGCCGTCACTGCGCATGCCCGGATTTCCTTGACGCCGATAGATGGCGCCACATACCGGATGTCGGCGTCCAGAGAGAGAGAGAGAGAGAGAGAAAACTTTATTTCAAAAAAAAGGGGGGGGGGGGGGCAGTGAGTGGAGTCTTCATTTCAAGACCCCAGTGGCCTGGGCTGCCGCTCTTGACTGAGTTACCAGCCTACGCTGGGTCTCTAGATCATAGCATTGCAGAGTGGCCTCCCACTGCGCCTCCGAATGGTGCATGTTTATGTGTGGAGGTTTGGGGCCTGTCCACCCCATGTGACGTGGTAGGCGGTGGGCTGGTCGTTGCACCAAGGGCATATGTCTGTGTAGTGTTCTGGGAACATTATGTTGTATTGATGTAGGTTGGGATAAGTGTTGGTTTGGACCTGTCTCCATTCCCGCGTTTCTTGTGCATTTAGTCCCTTGTGTGGAGGGGGATAAATCCTACGTTGTTCTCGTAGGAACTTAAGTCGCGCGCCGTAAGCCGCTGGGACAGGAATGCTGGTTGTGAGATCGGGATTGGTGGCCGCTCGGTTTGTGTGACCTCGAGCTAGCCTATCCGCGACCTCATTACCTTCCAATCCAGAGTGTCCCGGAACCCAAGTGATCTGATGTTTGAGCTGTGAGGTTGTAGCCAATGGGTTAGTTGTGAAGCGAGCTAATTTTTTGGGTATTCTGCCTGCAAGAAGGAGCCGACACGCCGCTTGTGAGTCGGTGATTACGTGCAGCTCTCGATTGGTCGCGTCTCCGTAGGTAATGGCCAGCACGATCGCCGCCACTTCCGCTTCTGTGATAGTACAGTGCGGGATGGACATGCTGGATACTTCTGTGTATGAAGAGCCCACCACCACTGCTGCTGCTGCGTTCGATGTATGCTCGTATAGAGCGGCATCCACATAGACAGTTTTCGGACTGCGTTCCACTGCACGTTTAAGATAATTCACTCGGGCGTGTCTTCTGCCTTCGTTGCGGACTGGAGACATGTTCTTTGGGAGCAGGGACACATATACTGTTGCCCGGTACGGAACAGGAATGTTAGTCGTTGACTGTATAGCTTGTACGTCCAAAGGATAGCCAACGCGCTCGAGAATGAGCCGGCCAGTGTCAGTTGACAGACGGCGTTCCCTTTGGGACAGGAGGACAGCCTCTTGAATTTCTTCGAATGTGTTGTGCAGTGCAAGAGCTTCCAATTTGACGTTAGAGGTGTATGGTGGGAGGCCTAACGCGTTCCTGTAAGCTGCACGTATCATTGCATTCACTTTGTTGAGATCTCTTCGGAGCAGGGTGAGGTAAGGTAGTCCATAGGAGAGGCGACTGATGACCAGCGCCTGCACCAGACGGATCGTGTCTTCTTCCCGCATGCCTTTTCTGTTTCTGGCCACCTGGCGGATCATTTTAGAGATCTGCTGTGTTGTATTTTTGAGGAGGTGAAGCACTTGGTCTACTTTTCTATCGCTTTGGAGCCAGAGACCCAGGATTCGTATGAGTGGCACTTCCCGGATTGGGACCCCATGCAGGAGGATGCTAAGATTGCCTGGTGATGTATAGTGGTACCCACGTATGCGGATGACCAGATTTATCTGGGGAGCATCGGAGCCCGCATCGAAAGGCCTCTGTTTCCAGGCAGGTTGCGGCTGCTTGAAGTGTTTCTTCTTTCTGGCCTAGAGAGCCGGTGGTTGTCCAGATCGTAATGTCATCAGCACACAGGGTGTATCCAATGTTCGGAACCTGTTGCAGAGCCCTTGCGATTCTAATCATGGCGATGTTGAAGAGGAGCGGGGAGATGACCGATCCCTGTGGCGTGCCCTTGTTTGGCATGTCTTGAAGATCCGATCTCATGTCACCAATTCCTATCGTTGCCGTTCGGTCGGACAAAAAATTCTTGACGTATCGGAAGGTGCTTTCGCCGCAGTTTAGGTTATTGAGCTCGGATAGGAATGCCTCGTGAGACACGTTATCAAACGCGCCTTTTAGATCTAGCGCCATAATGAGGTGCTCGCCTCCTCTCGGAATGTTAGAAAGTACCTCCTCCTTGAGGAGAAGAAAAGCGTCTTGAGTGGACAGGCCCGATCTGAAGCCGATCATGGAGGGATGGAAGAGGCCGTTATCTTCTATGTAGTGTTGAAGTCGCGTATGGATAACTCGCTCGTAGAGCTTGCCCAGGCACGAGGTGAGTGACATGGGTCGTAGCGTTTCGACCGCCGGCTTCTTGCCCGGTTTTGGAATTACGATTATCTCCGAGCGCTTCCACTCAGAGGGAATTTCATTCTTCTCCCACAGCGAGTCGTTCAAATACTTGGCGAGGTCGCTGATTTGTGCCTTGCTGAAGTTGCGGATCATGGCGTTGCTGATCTTGTCCGTTCCCGCCGCCGTGTTGCGGGTGCAAGATCGAACTGCAGCATACACCTCGGCTTTAGAAATGGGAGCATCGAGTGCCGGATTTTCCTCGCCCTGGTAGGTCAAAGAGCAAGGAGGAGCTGAGCTGGTGCGATATATTTGTGCTTAAGAGCTTGAAGCAGCGTGGCGTCGTCCCCTGGAAAAAGGTGAGCAATACGCTTCAGGGTCCGTGTAGATGCGGATTTTGATTTAGAGGGGTCAATGAGGTTCCTCAGGATTGTCCAAGTACGGGACGTTCCCAGCGTTCCTCTCAATGACTCGCAAAATTGTTGCCAATTTTGTTGTGCTAGGTTGGTGGCGTATGTCTGGGCTTCCTCCGTGAGCTGCGCAATCCGCAGACGGAGAAGTCTATTTAGGCGCTGTCTTTTCTATCGCCTCACAAGGCGGCTGCGCTTCTGCCATAGCTTGAGAAGATGGCGGTCTACCTCTGGGGCTTCCAGTGTGCGTTGTATTATTTCGGTGGCTTGCTTGTGTGCTTGTCTGATGTCTTCGCACCAGTCCTGTATGGACTGAATTGGACCTGATGGGACGTATGTGTTGCGGAATTTGGGCCAATCGGTGATGTGGGCAGCGCCCAGATCCCTCCGGATTTTGGTAGATGATATAGATACGCTTAGTATGCAGTGGTCGCTTCCCAGGGTTTCTTCTAGGTTCGTCCATGTAGCCTCAGCAACGTTCTTGATCAGAGTGAGGTCCGGGCAGGAGTCACGGGAGACGCTGTTGCCTTCCCTTGTCGGATATAGAGGGTTGGTGAGGAGTTCCAAGCCGAGGGCTTCTATTGCTCGCGCAACTGTCACTCCTCTGGCTGAGTTTGACTGGTACCCCTAGTCCCGGTGGGGCGCGTTGAAGTCCCCGACCACGACAAGCTGATTTGCTTGCTCCAGGTGTGGCTTCGGAAAGGAGGTTGGTGTAGTCGGTCTTTGCGGGTCGTGGCGGATTGTACATGTTGATGACGAATGTACTCTTTCGGCCTCGTTTGTTAGGCACTATTTATATCGCTAAGTGCTCAACGTCCGGTTCGGATAAGGAGTGTTCGATTACAGTGATGGCGTTTGCGACGAGGACTGCAACCGACGGCATGTGGGGTTGGCGGACCGTGTAGTAGTCGTCTAGCGTCGGTGACCTGTCGGCTCCTACCTCTTGCAAACAGATAATGTCAGGTCTGATGAGGGTGGTGCAGAGATATTGTTTCAGCAAACCCTGTTTTCGTCTGAAGCCCCTACAGTTCCACTGCCAGATTTCTATGCGTTCGATGTTCGTGCTACGGTGTGGGGGGCCAACGGGCAAGGGACGCGAGGCCACCTGACTGCTAGGGCCCATACTGAGTTAGAGCGCGGATTTTGTCCGAACTTTCGTGCAAAATAGAGCACGACTCATGTCCTGCATGATGATTCGACGGGCGACCGGCGGCAGGACAGGGGGCACACTTAATGTTGGGGTCCCGGACGGAGCGAGGGCAAGCCGCCAAAGCATGCGACCCCGCATAACGGTACAACACGCCTTCGAAGGAACATTCTTGAGCTTGCACTTCTTCAAAGTGTGGCCATCAGTTCAGTTCAGGCGTTCAGTCGTGTCCGACTCTTCGTGACCCTATGGACCATGTCACGCCACGCTTTTCGGTCTCTCACTATCTTCTTAACATCACATAGCTTCATCTGCAATGCCTCGAGAATGCCATCTAACCATCGCGTTCGCTGCCTACCCCTTCTCCGGCGACCCTCAACCTTTCCCAACATCAAATCTTTCTCCAGCGACTCCTCTCTTCTCATCAGATGACCAAAGTAGCTGAGCTTTAACTTTAGAATTTGACCCTCCAATGAGCAGTCAGGGTTTATGGTCGACAATATCGACTGATTTGATCTTCTGGCAGTCCAAGGAACTCTTAAGAGTCTTCGCCAGCACCACAATTCAAACGCGTCAATTCTTCGGCGGTCAGCCTTTTTCACAGTCCAACTCTCGCATCCATACATCACAACTGGAAAGACCATAGCACGGGTTATACGGATCTTGGTTGGCAGACTAATGTCTCTGCTCTTTACTAGGCGGTCAAGGCTAACAATTGCTCTCTTTCCCAGAAGCAGGCGTCTCCTAATTTCATGGCTGCAGTCTCCTTCCGAGGTAATCTTGGCGCCCAAGAACAGAAAATCTGTCACAGCTTCCACTTCTTGTGTGTGGCCATACTGCGCACAAAAAGTGCACAGGGGAACGTGCAGGTCCTCACGAACCTCGACGGAAGTCCAACCGATGGTTACACGACGCGCCGCACAGAGGCGGGCAAAAGCGGGTGGGTCAGTTTCAATAACATGAACAAACTGTACGGAGCGCTGTGCAAAAGAGAGCCTGACCTTACAGGAAGAAGGGTCCAGATGAAGAGCGTGGTTCCGATGATTGAGTGCCGCGATGAGCTCCTCTCGCCTTATATCGGGGTCAACCCCAGTCAGTCGTACGTGCGGGGAATTCGGACGTTCACGAAGTTCCGCGTTGCCTCGATCTGTGAGATTGCGGACTTCAGACGGTCGAGGTCCTCAGGGTCCCTGGAGGTAACCGTCAGGGCGCGATGAGAGGCCCTGAGAGTAACAGCTCCGATTCCCTCAGCTTCTGGATCGATGTTCGCCTTGAGTAGAGCCGCCACCTCGCTGCCAACGTTGTCCAAGGGTGCAACAGAAGTTAGGAACATCTGGTGCAGCTGAGGATCCGGGCAGGAGTCTCCAGGCTGAGGAGGCCTGTACGGATGAGAGGTCGCAGCAGGAGCTGCAATGGCAGCGCCTCCCTGTTGATGAGATTCTGAACCGCCGCTTAACGTGGCAGCATACGTCCGAGGGACCTGGGGTTGCCGCCTCACGTCGCAGAGGTCCGCCGCAGTAGTGGTGTCCTGGGTAGTCCCTCAAGCAAGCCGCATACGGAGGACACCCAGCTCATGCTCTCGCGCCGCCAAAGAGGTCCGGCGCGTTTCTGAATGGTTCAGCTCAGCGACCGCACACGCAAAGAAGTGCGCAGTGTGTCGGTACAGGGCACAGACCAGAGGCAAAAGGACTGCCTTGGTTCCAGGACCAATCTTGTTATCTTTATCCAGAATTGCCGCAACAATCTGCTCATGGACCCTCATGGCGTCCGTGTCTGTGCCAAGCTCAAAGCGGTTAGATTGCGGCGACTCCGAGTCCGCAGTTGTCCGCGGCGGAAGGCCCAGTAGCCCCGAAAGCTCAGAGATGTCGGGTTTAAAATGGAGACTGGCGGAGGTGGAGGCAGGGTGGGACTCACGAAGCGTACCAGGAGTTGGAAGGTCGTCGGGGTGGTACGAAGTCTGGTCCGCGGTGGTGTTATGAGCCGCCTGACATGAGGACACGTCGCACAGAGACGATGGGCTGCCTGGAGCAGCCTCGTCGGCCATGGCCAAACAGGCAGCCGGTAGGCCTAACCAGCCAGCAGCCAGAGACCAGAACGGGGAAAAAAGCGACCCGAGGGCACGGCCCGCCAGGAAGGAGACCACTCGGAGATTCTCCCAGGTCTTACCGGGCTCCTCCGAGTAACATGGGTACCTAAGACACCCGGAAATTAATATAAAAGCGAAGTAGCAAGAGAAGCGAAAAGAACCGCCTGTCAGCCAGCCATCTTCGTCTCGCGGAATGGTGGACGGCAGTGCGCAAGCCTATAATTTATTTACGTTTTTTAGTGTGTGTGTGTGTGTGTGTGTGTGTGTGTGTGTGTGTGTGTGTGTGTGTGTGTGTGTGTGTGTGTGTGTGTGTGTGTGTGTGTGTGTGTGTGTGTGTGTGTGTGTGTGTGTGTGTGTGTGTGTGTGTGTGTGTGTGTGTGTGTGTGTGTGTGTGTGTGTGTGTGTGTGTGCGTGTGTGTGTGTGTGTGTGTGTGTGTGTGTGTGTGTGTGTGTGTGTGTGTGTGTGTGTGTGTGTGTGTGTGTGTGTGTGTGTGTGTGTGTGTGTGTGTGTGTGTGTGTGTGTGTGTGTGTGTGTGTGTGTGTGTGTGTGTGTGTGTGTGGTGAGCTGTACTTTGTATTGTTTACTTATTTTAACGACTGCGGCGCCAACATGGTGTGCCCGCCCGATACGAAGGGTAGAATCAATAAATCATCATCGGCACATAGACCTGCCGCTTCGGTATAGCGTCGGAATCAATCAGTTTGTGCGCCCCGCCCACACGTGGTAGAGGGTCATGGTGGCGGATCGCGGATCACGGTAAACTAAATCTCTCTAATGATTTACTAATCATCATTTAAGTTTTTGTACAATTGCAGAAGAGTTAGAGAATACACTGCAGTCATGAGGATCACTTTCTCGGTCTACCGCAGTTCCTGTAGAATTCCATTGATTTCGTGAATTCCCAGGTTGTTGAGCCGCTGCCGTTTCGTATCGCAAATCGACGGCCTTCGATTCCGGCGTGTACCGGTATGCAAAGCCGCTTTTGCAGCTTCTGGTATTTTTCTACTGAAAGTACCGCAGATAAAGGGAAACAACACCATCGTTGCACCTCCTCAAGCGCTATACAACGGACATAGCAAAAGTGGTCTTGGTGAGTAAAAGAAATTTTCCTCTTCATTTCACATATTGCCCAAGGCCCCAATATAGTCCGACGTAACGCAAGCGCGCGCGCGCGTCGGTCTCCGCCCCAACGACACGGCGTGACGAACGTAGCGAGCTCGAGCCGATCCCGGCGCGGCCCAACGTCGCCGACTGCCTGGGATCCAATCCGTCAGCAGTGCGGCCCGGGCACAGTTGTGAGCTCTTCGCTGCAGTGTGCAATGTTCTATGCCCATTTTAATGCATTGCTTGAGGAAGTGTATACGATGGTGTTGTTTCCTTATTTGCAGTATATACTTTCAATGGAAGAATGCCAGAAACTGCAAACGCGGCTTCGAACGCGGCTTCGCATAGAGTTGTGACCGGTAAACGCGGCATCAAGGGCCGTCGATTTGGCGGCACGGAACGGCCGCTGCGACTTAACAACCTGGGAATTCGCGAAATTGATGTAATTCTACAGGAACTGTGGCCGACCGAGAACGGGATCCTCATGGTTGTGTAACCTCTAACTCTTCTGCAATCGTGCAGATACTTAAATGAGTATTAGTTTTCAGTAAAACACGCAAGTACACAATCATTATCGTTCGACCGTATATAGCTGTCGCCGACTCGGGCTCAGGCACTTGCAAGCTGGACGTCTCCACGACCGGCTGCAAATGCATGCTTTGTGCCATTTGAACATTCGCAGTAAGCACATATCGCATCATTGCTTTGACCACAATAGTAAGTGCCTCGATAGGCGACTTCCCCAGTTAGTCAATTTCTCCCATAGAGCCCTGTCGTCTCCTCGAAAATGCACACTGAAAACGTACCAGCGCTCGTGGAGGTCTTGTGCGCATGCGCGCTGCGGCACCGTGAACGCTAGACGGCCAGACTCGAGGCGGCAGTTTCTTAACGAGCTTGTCATAATCGCGGCATAACGTGACCGACACCACCGGCTCTGCCAGCCGCGCCGAAAACATTGGACTATATCGGGCGCTTAAAAGACAATATGGGCTATATGTGAAATGAAGAGGAAAATTCCTTTTCCTCGCCAAGACCACTTTTGTTCTCTACAGCGCGTTGCACAAATTACATGCGCGCCGTAGAATGCTTCTCTCCGCTAAACCGCTGAAGAGTCCCAAGGTAGGGCCCCTAGGGATCCCTGCTGACCTTCTCTAAGCAGTGCAACCAACCAGTCTTTCGGCTGGTTCCCCTTCTTTGGGAGTAAATAAAGAGTTTATCATCATCATCCTCACAGCTCAAATTTCGCACAGAAAGGATCCTTGGTCGGCAGTATTTTTGAATACCAAATTTGTTTGGAATACTTGCCCGATTCAATCAGGAGAAGTCGGATGTTTCTATCGTATGCGGCGACTGCAAAGCAAAAGCCGCTGCCTCAGCGCTGGCACTGGTGGCGCCATCTTGTACTGTTTGCAATAACCGTTTTTTTTTTAGCCGCCTCTCCTTTTGCAGTGATTTAGTTGGAAACAGCCCGAGATGGCGCCTCTGGTGCCAACGCAAGGTCAGCGGCTTGTCTTGCTTCGCAGTCGCCGCATGCGATAGAAACATCCGACTTCTGATTGAATCAGGCAAGTATTCCAAGCATATTTGGTATTAAAAAATACTGCCGACCAAATGCCATTTATGTACGAAATTCGAGTCGCCAGGATTCAACGGTTCAGCTGAGAAAAGATTTCTACAGCGCGCCTGTAATTCTGCTACGCGCTGTACATCTCGAACAGTTACATCGGTCGTTTTTTCCCACTTTCAAAGAATGGAAAAAGAACAGTACGGCTCTCAAGTAGTGAATCCGAGTATGGCGTACGTAAGCTTTTAATTGCGTACAAACGAGAGACGGGACGACGTGCAATGCGCAGTGTGAAATAGTGTGTTCTGCAGACGGGGAGACAGGCTGCGATGATAGCGGCGACGTTCAGCACTCAGCGAAATAGCTTCGAAATCCGCTTCGTCTTTTTTTTGTCCGAACTTCTGCAGAGGTTTTTGGCTACCGCTACCACTGTTTGGTACTACGTACCGCGGTGCGGACAAAAGTGAACGGAGCACGCAGTTTCCTTCTAAATTTTTTCATGCGTTGAATAATTCAAATTCGGAGTTGTGGTATGTGCGAACCAGTAGCAGACCCCAGTGCCCTTTCACTTGGACAAAAATTGTTTGCTTATCTGTATAGCAGAAGGCGTGATTTTTATTTGAACGGAAAAGCGTGCTCCGTTTACTTATGTCCGCACCTGTACGTACGGTTAGTACGGTATATACATGCCATACATGCTGCCAAGATGTTGCTAACAGCATTTCGCCCCTCTTAACTTCTCCAAGGAGCATATGTATTGTGTGTATCTTTTCGGTCTGGAAAGACAGAATTGAAAAAAAAAAAAAAATGGTTCGGTTTAAGTGGCTTGACCAACGTTGGCTGTGATAATACCAGTGGTCGTAGCAGCACAACCAAGGAAGTCCTAGTGTCCAACTACATCTACGTCCAGCATTAGCACAATTATGGATCATGCTGGCAACAAAACAAAAGACGTTTGTCTTCCGATCCAATTTAATCTGAAGCCAGGCGCAGCCGATAACAACTTCGTCATTTCTGTGCTGCATGTGTATCACGGCATCACGGGTGTGGGGGGCGTGCTAGGGGTAACTTTCATTTGTTGTGTTATGCTCGCTTGAGCTTGCAAGTTTAAATGCCACAATGTACGACGCCTACATTGCGATCCCAATACTCAAGAAGCTGCCATTGAAGATCGAGTCCGTAGCCGCGCACGACGACAAGCTGTATTTGGGCACGAAAGAAGGGCACCTGCTTGTTTACAGCGTTGTCGAGAAAGATAGCGCTGATGGTCCGAAGTTCACCGTCACTCTGAGCTGCTCCAACAAATCATTCGCCAAGAAACCGATCACACAACTGTGCGTCATACCCGAGCTCGGCTTGCTCATCAGCTTGTCTGACGGCTCTGTGAGTGTGCACAACCTCAGCCTTGAGCCCAACACGCCACCGATTGAGTGCCCAGCGTTGGTCAAGTGCAAGGGATGCACTTTGTTCGCTGTCAATGTGCAGCAAACGGCGACACTCACAGGCGAAGTGAAGATAACGCTCATGCTGTGCGCAGCCGTAAGGCGCAAGCTAGAGCTTTTCTACTGGAAAAATAACACTTTTTGTGAGCATCCGCAGGGTTTGTGTGTTCCTGACACGCCGCGATCCATAGTGTGGTGCGGCGATGAATCACTCCTCGTAGGATTTAGGTCTGAGTACTACATCCTTAATTTATCCGGTGAGACGAAGCAGCTTTTTCCCACTGGAAAGCAGCCGGAGCCGCTCTGCGTGAAGTTGCAAGAAAATAGTTTCGCCCTTGGCAGAGACGACATGACTATCTTTGTAAATCGCGATGGCCAGCCGACACACAAATATGCGGTCAACTGGTCAGAAGCGCCTATCTCTCTCTGCTATGACTACCCATACCTCATTAGCGCGCAGTCGTTCGGTGTCGAGGTGAGGACAGTGGAACCGCGTCTCCTAATTCAGAAGGTGAACCTTGTGAAACCGAGACTTATCGTGCCATGCAAGGAAGGCCAGCTCTTCGTAGTGGCGTCGGCTGGTGCTATCTGGTGTTTTGTGCGAACACGCGTTCAAGACCAAATTCCACAAGTGCTCAAGGACAAGTGCTTTGAACTTGCACTTAAGTTGGCTGACCTGTCAGACCAGAGTGATGAGGGAAGAAATGCCAGCAAGCGTCATATACAAAACCTGCATGCATTCGACCTTTTCTGCAAGAAAAAGTTTGAAGAGTCATTGAACATATTTATGGCACTCGAGACAGATCCATCGCATGTTATAGGTCTCTTCCCCGATCTGTTGCCTGAGGATTATCGCAACTCCATCTCCTATCCAGACCAGGCACCTGAACTCAGAGATGCTGACTTAGAGGCTGGCCTCTATGCACTTGTTGAGTACTTGGTAAATGTAAGGTGCAAGCTACTTTCAGACAACCAGCACGAACCGGCACTTACCGGCATAGTGCAAGGGAGCAAGACGGTGAAGAGCAAGAAGCAGCTGCTCCAAATCATCGACACCACTCTGCTCAAGTGCTACCTGGAGACCAATGTGGCTCTAGTGGCCTCGTTGCTACGCCTTCCAGACAACTTCTGCCATCTCGATGAGTGTGAACGTGCCCTCAAGAAGCACCAGAAACTTAGTGAGTTGATCATACTTTACCAGCAAAAAAACCAGCATGAAAAAGCTCTTGACCTTCTCATGAAGGAGGCACATAAAGCAGACTCTCCTCTTAAAGGTCACGAAAGGACTGTCGGCTACCTGCAGCACCTGGGCAGGAAGCACATAGAGCTCATACTGCGCTACTCATTGTGGGTACTTGAAGAGCATCCTGAGGAAGGCCTCAAGATATTTGTTGAAGACCAGCAAGAGAAGGAAGGTGAAGCCTTGCCCCGTGATGTAGTGCTCGATTTCCTCTCCAAAAAGGCCCCTCAGCTGGTTATACCTTACCTTGAGCATGTGATACACAAGTGGAAAGATCAAACTGAAATGTTCTGCAACACACTCATTCACAAGTACATTGAATCTGTGCGATCCTTGCTTGCTCAGAAGCATTCCCTTGTAGGTCCTGGTGAACCTGGTCCAGTGGGCAAGCTGCGCAAAGACCTAGTTCATTTCCTGGAGTTGTCTGACAGGTACACTGCTGAGAATTTCCCAACCCACTTGCTAAGTGATGGGCTCTTTGAAGAAGCTGCTGTAGTGATGGGCAAGCTTGGACGACACAGCGAGGCTCTTGAGGTCTACATCTATGTACTAAAGGACCCGCTCAAGGCAGAGCAGTATTGTGCATCACAGTATAGTCGTAATCCTGAGCGAAATAGAGACGTTTTTCTCATTCTGCTTCAGATGTACTTGCAACCTCCAGATGAGGGCTCAAGGGTTCTGGATTTGTGCAGGCGCACTGCAGCCAGCATTGCAGGGTTGCCACACCCACTAACAGTAATGGAAGGCTGCCGTGAACAAAATCTCAGAGGTGCCCTCAAAATCTTAATGGATCATGTCAAAGAGATTGATCCGCTACGTGCCCTTCAAATGTTGCCTGGCGATGTGCTAGTGTCGGATGTTCGAGATTTCTTGCGTGAGGTCTTGGACAAAGGCACTAAAGAGTTGCATGCTGCTGGTCTGCAGAGGTCACTGCTGTTTGCAGAGCACTTGCAGATGAAGGAGCGCTGTATATGTGTGAAGTCCCTGAAGATAACACTAACAGAGCTCGATGCATGCTGTGTGTGTCAGAAGAGAATAGGAAGGAGTGCCTTTGCAAGGTACCCAGATGGTGCAATAGTTCATTATTCGTGTCGAGAGGGATACGAGTTAAGGCTAGAGGATCTTGAGGCAGTGGCTCACTTATATTATGAAACCGTTGTTTGTAATAATAATCCAGATGTGTAGCTCGCAGCAGGGCCCTATGCAAACAAACTCTCTCTGGTTGTGCAGTGGGCTATGTGGTGCTTGTGCGGACTTGTAAGATGTGTGTAAAAGTACTAGAGTGAATGTTGTTCCTGTGATATTTTATGCCTTCCTGTAACCATATGCAAGAGTGCTGATTTGGGCCTTGCTATATTTTATGTGTGTGTGTGTGTGTGTAAGTGTTATATTCTGGGACTACAACATGCTAAGTGCAAAATTTTGTAAAGGGGTATTTTAGTTTGTGGCATAGTAAAAGCAGAGGTGTGCAGTTTTTAATAGATGCTTTTGTTCTTTGAGCAGCAGCCTGGCTGCTGCATATGTTGAGGATGATTGAGCCGACATGCACTTTAACAAAAAGGCAGTCGTTTGAACATGCAAGAAGTTGGCGAGATTTATTAGGGACAGCATTAAAAACAAGACTTCACGGCTAGTCTTTGATAAGTGCTCAGTGCAAAAATGCTTTTTACCAAGTATCCTATGACTTGTTTTGAAATCTGCATGTTGCAGAAAATATATATTGTTCTTCACAAGCTTGAAGGTATAGTGAGTTTAAATTCCTTGTGCAAGATCTGCTTCATGCCCACGCTAACAAACTATGCATCAAGCAGAGCTGTGCATGCCTTTCAGATGCTACATTATTTATGTACTCATTGTATGCCAAATGGCCACTTTAGTTTCCATTTGTCGTGAAACTTATACATTAATTTCTTGTCTCAAGCAAGCCATCAGAGTGTACTGCACTTGCACTTGTTGCAGAGAGAGACCCATTTATGGAGTGATGAGGGCTGTCATGTACGCGTGTGTGTGTAGACACGCGCACAAACATAGCCTTTTCATGTGTTCCGAGTTGAATCATCTCTCTAGAGGAGTGGAGAGAGACTTCCCTACTCTTAGCAAAGCAGCAGGCAGGCTTCCTCAAAGCATTCTTAATGCATGTGTTCTCTTAAAACACGTGCATTAAGAAGCATTGAGAGAGCGAGAACAAGCAGACGTTACATTAAATTGCTTACGAATTTGCGGTGATGCCAAAGGTTACTTGTACTTCCTTGTGCCCTTAGCATGCGTAAATAGTTTTCCTGAGAAGAGCATATGTCCCCAAGCTAATTTTATAACATTGATCCTTGATGCCATATTTCTACACAGTGAACTTTACATTTCCTTTTTTTGTAACAATTCTCTTTATGTATTATACCTTTTAAATTGGGTATTTATTTTTTTACTTCAAAACTTTATATAAATTAGAATCGCTGCTCAGTGCCAGTTAACTGGTATGCATCAGCATGGTTTAAAAGAGTGCAAACATCAAATTTTGTTTGTGTTCTTTCATTATAATGCGTAAGACATCAGTATACATTTATCACCGTATGGTGTTTGCGTGCAACCAGTAAATAATTAAGGAATTTCTTATGCAGTTTTGGTTGGAGTTTTACCAGTTGAATCGCTGTTATGACATCAAAATTCAGCATAAGCAGTGCGACGCATTAAAAAATTCCTATATTACTGCTGCTTGATTTGTGGCCATTCGAGGCCTTAAGCGTGTTAAATTGTAACGAAGCAGCAACTTGCAATTATATTTTTTGCCACACAAGATCTATACTAGACTTTGACATCACAGTCATTGTTCAGCTGTGAAACCAGAACTACGCAAGAGAAGAAATTCAGGAAATTATTTACAGACTATTTGTGGATATAATGTAATATTCCATGAAAATAATGTCATTTGCATCATCAAAACTGAAATGTGCAATGAAGAATTTGATGTCTGCACTTTGCTTTTGGATAATGTAAGCCATTAAACCATGCAAAGGTTGGATTGCATGATTCATTAATCTTTTGCTCTGCTGAGAGGGACAAACCTGTCCACTAAATTTTCCTGTATGCATAGAAATGAAACCCTCTGCTTGAGGGTGCATTTTTTCCTGGGGATCTGGCACCTATGCTAACAGGCACAAGCAGAGAGTGAATATTCAGCACAAGGATTTGGCTGCTATGTTCTGTGGTGATGAGTGTATGAATGTATGCTACAGCAGCTCCTTTTGAGTTTTTTGAAATCAACTTATGAACTTGCATAAGAAGAATGGGAGGTAGTCTTGATAATGCAGTAGATTTTTTCCTTGCTACTTAAGGACCTAGTAAACTGGTGTTCTTTAATTATTTAGGCTTCTTATGGTGGAACTGAGCTGGCCAAGTAGTAACAGCTTAGCTGTTACTACTTGGAGGCTTGGAGGTTGCCTTAGTGGGGATGTAATGACAGGAATAAATTTGAATGCTCTATTTAGGCTTGCCTCTGCTCTCTCAACCTATCAGTAACAGTTTGCAGTGCAAAGAAAACTGTCAAAAACCCAACCCTTAATGCTATCTTTCCCACATTATGCACCTGAGTGTTTTTAATAGCATAAAGGTACCATCATGCGCAATATGGTGCATGTTGCTTGCCCTTGCTTGCAACCAGTACATTAAAAAAAAACTTGACCAAGAAGCCACCTTGTGCAGGAATGGCTGCTGCACAGGAGAGCAGTGTTCGAAAAGGTGGCAAACCAGTGTCGAAGTAGCGACCCCGCAGGTGTGCTTTTTCAGCGGAGCATTGACAAGCGCAGCGATAAAAAAGAATTTACTTTTTACTGAAAAAAAATAGTTGATACATCTTTGAACCTTGTGCTGACTGCCAATGCTGTTTGCAAATTTGCCACAGGTCCAACAAATGCTTTATTGAAGAGACTAGCACAGTCTCATTCGTTGCTTTCACTGTATAAGCTTTTCCCCCTTTTTTTTTTTTTCTTGAGAACTGTAGCAGGGAGACAAAGGTAGAGTCAAGCAGTGCTACAACCACACATGAAACTATTGTAGCATGGTAAAGTTTTCATTATCAAATTATACTGGACGAGAAAGTATAAAAACTGCAGTGTAGCATAACATTTCTTTATCAGTGCAATGGACGCTCAAAGCCAATTTTGCTTGGAACTGTTCCTGCTGTGGACACAAGTGCCTTGAAACTTTTGGCAAAGGCAAAGCAGCTTTGCTCTGCTGGCAGGCATTGCTCGGCTCCACGAGGTGCTTTCCTTTTGCTTTTGGGCCTTACTCTTGTAAATACTTCACCTTAAGCCAGAAAGAGCTTTGTTCCCGCCTTGAAATTTTTTTGCAAAGCTAAATGTTAAGACTTAAGGTCAGTCACAGCTAGGCACTAGTAAATGATAGTGTGGCTTAGTGACGTTGTTTACCCCAAATATGTTAACCTTTTCACGACCTTGGAACTACCACTGCGGTAGTGCGGGGGAGGTTAATGTGCAACGCTTTCCTGTTCTATGCTCACAGTATACTGTTCAAAATGGCAGCACCCTTCAAACTGTCTTTAAAAGGTTTAATTTACTCCATGAACAGGAAAGGTTAGAAAAATTATTCCAGTGGTATGGTCAACCTGAAGCAAGAGTGCACATTTAATCCACATGCCATGGATAGCTGCATACTCCACGCACAAATGTTTTTGCTATAAAATAAAATTCAATTACCTAAGCGCAACCAAAAGAAGCTGCCTGTACTAACACTCTGCTAGC
The DNA here is from genome assembly GCF_055883805.1 of Amblyomma maculatum. Taxonomy (NCBI): domain Eukaryota; kingdom Metazoa; phylum Arthropoda; class Arachnida; order Ixodida; family Ixodidae; genus Amblyomma; species Amblyomma maculatum. The sequence goes on from NC_139344.1 coordinate 62,516,946, forward strand.
AGTAAAAGGCATAAAAACTGGAATGATAGGCTGACAGAATGCCAAAAAGCTTGAGCTATTTATGTCAGTGCACTTGAATGTAGCAATGGACAGCCTTCTATAAAGCATTCCACTGGACTGTACTGATGCGCATTGGATATGGTCTAATGACTCCAAAGCCGAAGCACTGCATGTGCTTTAGCCATTGTACTTTCATTCCCTGTAAGGCTTCGAATACTGTGTGGACTGTGTTTGAATGTTTCTTTTAGTCAACTTGCATGTGCCTGTTTTTGTAAACACTCTAATGTTCCTTGGACTGTTTGGAGCCAAAGATTGTGTAAATACAGCTGTAGTTCAGATGATTATTTAATGCAGGGTGTACCATCTCTCTCATGCAGTCTGAGAAAGTTTCGCTGGGTGTGCAAATGTTTATAAAACCTCACAAAATAAAACAAGAAAATGTTGTGGATTTCAAAAAGTTCACTGTGCAAGGATAAAAATGCATAACAAGTCTAATAAGTCTTAGACTTGTGATGCATTTTAAGACTAGTAAGACTTAGCTTGCTCAAGCTTTAGTAAGATTTTGTGAACTGTACAACAACGCACATATTCGCAACAATGCATGAATAGAGTTTACACGTGTGAATGTGTGTGCAGGTACCTTGACAACACAAAATAAAGTGAACAAGGGTTGTATAGGAGCCAGTCCACAATCCAATGTACCATGAAGGAGGCTTGGTCTTCATCCAGCTAATTCTCGCCGCACGTTACCACAAAACCTTGTAAAAACATGCCCTTTTCGTATGATTCTCTGCTCTATTCTCGTTAGTACATTACCTGTTAATGTGGTTTCTCAGCAAATACATGCATTGCTTTTAGCCAAATGCTGATCGTGTGTTTAGCAGCCATCTGAACGTGCATAAACAAACGAGTGGGCCTACCCTGGGATCACGCAGCACTAGCAGAAACTGAGTGGTAGCGAGTTGCTGAGGCAGCTTTTTCAGCATATGTGGGATGAGCATGCAAGACAAGATGCCAGCAACAACAAGCAAGATTTAACACCTATTCAAACCTTGAGCCAATAATTGCTAATGAGACTTTATAAGAAGTGCCAATAAATGCCTCTGCGGGTTCGTAGAGGCACCATGAAAAAAATTTCAAAGACCTATTCAGGAGCTCATCAGAACTTTGCAACACGTAAGCATCTGCCCAAATATATGGATTTTTATTTCACACAATGAAAAAAATTTGATCATCTGTCAAGATCGAGAGCACTTAAGCTGAATCCTCGTTCAATAGCTGCTTGACCATGGCTCAGCAGAACCAAAGATTTTAGTTTTCTGCAGCTCTAGTAAGGCTCACTTGTACAAAAAGAAACAACATCCAGCCTGGTATCTTTGTTAAAACAATGCAGCAGGTGTTGTTTCTGCAACAGTTCCATATTCTCAGACTAGCAAAGAAAGTTGGGCAAGTTAATACAGATTCATTGTAGACTACATGGACTGGACAGAAGAGGCAGAACAAGATGTGCTTTAGCAAGTACAATATCTCACTGTTGGCTAATTTATCTTCCTGCAGCACCGAGCACTTCAAGCAACTTGTTAAGGCCCGCTACTCATCTAGCGTGGAGCACATTTATGCATTGTTTTTGTATCTTTAACATGTTTTTTTTAAACCAGGCTCACCCACCGCACCAAGTAACACTTGCAATTCGCTTAGTGATTTTTGCTGTTCAGCGCCATGTAGTCATTTCAACTGCTGTTACCGGTCAACACACTTGCAAATTTACTTTCCAGGCACTCTTTCGGACTGCAGCATAATGGCATCAACATGCTGAGAACTACACTAAAGCTAAGCAAGCTGAAGGCTGCGTATAGAATCAAATGTCAATGCGTATGTAGTGCAACACAAACTAGCAGCAGCGAGCTCCAAGATAGTTGGAATAAGGACAGTCAAAAACAGCAAATGCTTCCAACATGGCTAGTCATTTGAGATGTGGCCACATTTACGAAAGTTGAACAAAAATTTTCAGCCAACAGGAAGAAATATAGGTGCCAAGAACAAATGTTTTCCCGTATTCACGGATTTTGCGAAATATTCTTGCTGCAAATCATGCATTTCATTTATGTGGTAGGATTTTTGAAGGACTTTCACAATTAAAAAAATATCTGCCAAGCACTTTCAACTGTCTTGAAAATGAGATTTTTAAATTCAAGGGTATTCAAAGACCTGTAGGCACCCTGGCCTTTGTGCTTCTATTATTAACTTTCTCTAAGAAATTGGTAGATTTGGATTGTATGTTTTCATGGATATGCTCCCTCCCCATGCCTTTTTTAAATAAACACATCAGTGTGGTTCTACTGTATTTACTCTACCTGCTCCAATTTCTCTCAATGCATTTTGCAATCTGCCCTGTACAGCAACAAGTCTGGGATAGGCACTCGCCTGGTCATGCAGTAGAGAAAGAAAATGTAAGGCCAGCTTTTGTAACAGCTAGAGTTTGGCCACCCACCCAGCAGCTCCGGTGCAGCTGTGTGTATGGCTGACAGGAAAACAAGCTGAGCAGATCTGTTCCTGCTCACATTTGTCTTTTCCCAAGGTGCAGAGAATGCAGTAGCACTCGGGCAGCCAATCTTGCAGACAGTGATGCATACATTTTTTTGAACTGCATGAAACAGGATTTCTATTGCACATTACTGTGCAAAGGCAGCAATAAACAATCTCCATAAGTAAATTCCGTATAAGAAGGTTTTTATGAAGTAGAATTCACGTGCAAATGTGACAGGATGAAATAACAGTAAAATTTAGATGAGTTGACACAGTGAGTGAGTAGTCTTTAATAATCAATGGAGCTGGCACGACGGCCTATTCAAGGGAGAGGGTTAGTAGGGTCAGGGAGGTCACATTTCGGCGTCAATGCCTGCCTCACGTGCAAACTTCCAGAGGAATAGCAGTGTGGGTCGGGCCCGAGCGTCATCGTTGCTCGGTGTTGTTCAATCACTGAATGTGGTGACATGGCCTGAAAGATGTGTTTTCCTGATGTCGTGGTAGCCAGGGCAGTCCCACAACACGTGCTGCACCGTTGGACGGTTGTCCATGCTGCATTTTCTACACATAGCTGCAGATATGTTTTTGTTGTCGTTATCTTGCCAATCTTGGCTCGGCTGTGAGGTCACGGTGACGGTGCAAGGCAAATTTGATGGGACAAAAAGAGAGAATAAAGGCACAGCAGAAGCACAAAGCACTTGTTGCTAACAAGATATATATTTACCTTCATAAATGTAGATGCATAATAGAAAAAATTATGACCCTTTTAGTAACTACTTCACCACATATAACGAGATGCTGCACCAAATGCCGAACTCAAATGCCAATTTTACCTCTGACAGTGCCGTAAGGCTGAGCTCCAAAGTTTAAAAAAAATGTACAGCTTTTACAGGAGAGGTACATGGCATATGAGGTACCAGAACTTGGTAACGATTGCGCAAATCTGGTCTTGAAAGTACTGTTAGTACTAGAACAGTTAGTACTTCAGAGAGCAACATATGGCACAATGAAATAACAGGGTGCTGGCTGCAGGCTGTGATACTGTATACAGAATTTTTCCCCTAAAGCAATTTTTCAGTATGAAAAAATATTCACTTCAGTCAGCACTTTATACATGCATTGCAAATGTGTTCATTCCAGCTTTGAGATGTCCGGTCAGCAATGGTAAGCACACCTTTCATACAAGCCACCACCAGTAGTGTCACTTAGCCCTAGCAAGCAGCTCCTTTGCACATCCCAAGGTGCAGTGCTTGTGCAAAACCTGAAAGCCTAGATTGTATTTTTGCAATTTGCACAGCAGATTTTCATTTACTTGAACATCCGGTGTACTTGAAATGACACTCTGGTCCCGTCAGCATAAGCCAGCTGGAAGGCAATTTGTGCAGTTTCGTAAAAATGTGCAGTACAAATAAGACAGCACACAAGGGAGAGAGATGACAAATGCACAAGTCACAGTTGTTTCTTTACAGTAGATGTGAGTGAATATAAAAGAAAAAATTGCAGGGGTTCAACACTGCTGAATCGAAAGTGGCGCGAAAGCTTTGGATGCGGCCGACCGAGCGACTGAGCGTTGCATCGAACACAAACCAGCGTTCCGTTGAACGCATCTATGTTCACCGCATTCCAGGCAGAATTCATGCCCTGCGCATGCGATGCCAGTAGATGCTTTCCTGCTCCACTCGATCAGCTTTCCGTGGCGGCGCGCGCTTGCGCAACGGGAAAACTATGCTTGTCCTCCTCTCCACGCCGGCGCGCGCATCTGCCGAGATGCCGCTACCCTCGTTGCGGCGGAGTCTGCGGCAGTGCATCTCTGACATCATACATGGCGCACCTGTGGCGAAAACCGATGTTGGCGCATGTGCACTGCCACACTTTTTCAGGCACCGCGGAATGCACGAATGGTCACTAGTATAGCTTTCGCTACAAAAAGGGGCAAAAATGGAGATGAGGAACTATACATGTGCACAAGAGAGCATGCAATACAACACAGAAAATGCAGCTACGCAAGTGAATCGCCATGTTTTCTCTAAAAATGAACTTTCATTCTTGCAAATAAGAGGCATAACAGAGGCAGTGCTTATACAATCACTACAGCTCCCTTTGATATGGAATGCTTCAACCAATTCATGGCTGTCTTGTGATTAATCCTATCTAGGCTCTTTTCTCCCTTTAGCCTTTTTCTTTCACTGCAGGCTTCAGGACAATGATGCAGCAAGTGAGAAACACTCCACTCTTTAAATCATGACCATGGGCTACTAGACACCCATCATAATTACATTGGCCATAGCCAATGTAGGGTAGCCTGTACGTCGGTGGGATCTGTTGTATGAAGCCCACTGCACAATTCACAAATGAAATTGCATCTTTATATTGCCTTCTACTTTCTCTTTTTCTACCACCAATATGATGAAAAAGATCGCTAGTGGTATTCAAAAATGTACAGGTAACAATTTATGTTTTTACTGCCAATACACACAAGAATCCCATTCAGATGTACTTACTTATCAGTAAAAGTTGTGCGCTGGTGAATACCTACTAAGACATCTGAATAATTTAGACTTTGAAGACAATTTTCTGTCAAAAACTCTCACGATATGGAATTTTTACACATCAAGTTGCAGGCTATATATTTTCTGTTGACATTTTTACCTCTTCTACTCAATTACACAAAGCAAGTTGTTAGCAGCTGTCGTGCCCTGAACAGAAAACAATGCGAAAATTTATTTACAAAATGCGACTAGAGCTTCTGTAGCCAATTTCATAACGGTGCTAAAGTATTACCCACCTTTCATGCTTGTTTTATTTCAAGACCAGTTTACTCAGAAGGGAGGAATTTATGTTGAGTGTTGCACATCTCCTGTGCTACGTAATATTTTTCTTGCGATCCTGCTTTGATAGATGTTAAAAATAAAAGTTCGCAAGTCTCCCCTACAGGTATGGTTCATCCTCTACACTTTTACCTTTTTTTTTCTTTTTTTTTTTGCTATATACTCACATCTGTTGTAAGTAAACAGTTGCAAATTGGGTGTGTCTAGTTCCTGTTCCTTGTGTGCCTGCTTATTTGTTCTAAGTTTGGCTAAGCCATTTTCCAAAAAATATTAGAAAGTGTTATGTAAAAAAAAACTTTCCCTCTCATTGAAATAATTTTCAGTACCTTTTGAGTTAAGTTATCATGAGTAGACTGTATTTGCTTTCCACAATGGTTCCGAGAAGTAAGGCCTGGCAGGGCATCATAACCAGAAAATGCAGTCTGAGGAACCTTCTGAAAGCTTTTGGCTTCGGTAAATAATTCTTAACTCTGGAAAGCATATGTTATGACTGGAACAATCCAGTGCAAGCAAGAGCATTCCGAATGAAAACCTGGAGGATCATAGTCTCTAAGCTACAAAATCAGAGGACAGGTAGACTAGTATTTCAGTGGCCATGAAAATGCATGGCTCAGTGGCATTACTCAAAAGCAGTGGTGGCATTTCTCTGCCAGTTTTCAACTTGTCTGCATTCTCACTGTTATGTATCAGACCTGGCAACCCTTTTAAATTGAGCCACTAACACCCTACCTATCTGGGCAGCACAGTTGCTACGGTACGCAGACACTTGGAAGATGAGAACAACTGAATGGTAGTTGCTGCAGTGAAACGTCAAAAAACCATACTCTTGCATGAAACAAGACTATGCAACTTTTAATCCATTCATGAGGTCAGATATGTCTGCATTGTCAACGCCCTTCAAGATCTTGCTGAGTCTCTGTACATTACTAATGAACCTGCGCTCCATTCCTTCAGTCTTGTTGTTGGTTAGGTAGACCACTTCATTTACATTGTCTGGTATCTTCTGAACAAGAACTGTGGAAAAAATGTTGTTCAGCCTTTTGTAGACTTCTTTCTTCAATGTTTCATTGCGGCAGACGAAGTTCATCACCACAGCACCTGTAAAAATAAAAAGGAAAAATTAGCAGAGGTTTAGCAAAGCAAACATGGAATTCAGCGAAAGCTTCATAGCATGGTTATGTTCGGTAGAACTTTTTCGTAGCCAGATTTAACTGGCATCAGTACGACTAAGCGCAGCATCATTGCCACCGGCATCCATGGCTGGCTTTGAGTCGAGGCGCTGTTGTTGCTGTATCGACTGTAGGAAGAAGGAAAAGAAAATTCATGGGCCTGTTGACTGGCTTTATAGCTGAGCCACAATCGCTGCCTCGTGCAGAAAGAGGAGAAATGAGAGAAAGAAAAAGTGAGTGAGCGAAAAAGACGTCGCAACAGCCATCGTCCTGTGCAAACCCAGCCATGTAGGGCCGGGAGCAGCCACCCCCCGTCTGCCTTGAGTCGAGGCGCGGTTAGTCTTCGTTATTATACCCACTGACTGACTTCATGGCTGTTTCCATCGTGTGATGGCGCGACGCGACATCACCCACATGATTAATCACGTGCTCCACCCCTTCCGCTCTTCTCCGGGCTCCAAGTTTGAAAGGTTCAAGGGTCAAGGTCATTTCCTTGTGGTGCAACACCAACGCGGTCCACAAGGTTACACAAGTGGTCGGATGCTTTGTGGAAAGGAAAGCACAGTATATTTATACCCCAACTTTGTCTTGGGCTTCTTGAACGTCAATACCTAGCCCACACTGACATTGTGTGTTGGTTTATAGGAAAGGAAAGGCACAGTATCTGTCACATTTTTCTGTGGAAACCTGAACCGCACAGGAACAGTTTGTCCTCTTGCTCCTTGAAGGTCAAGCGAAGGACAAATTGAAGCCCACGCCAAGACCAGCTCTAAAGTAAAATCTCGTTACAAGAGGCATGGTTACAAGAGACACTCGGTTATAAGAGACACTTGGAAATAGTTTGGTTGGTTTCCCTATGTTTGCCAAGTTAACAACATTGCATACAAGAGACACCCTTACAAAAGACGCATACAAAAGACACCCTGTTACTAAGGACAACTTTTGCAGGTCCATAAAGTAACTTCTTCACCGTTTAATAGAGACACAATTAACCCAGGTATGCTTATGCAATGCAGCTGATTTGTAACAACTCATATGTGCAGCAGTTTTGATTTACTTATCTAAATTCTATTCCATATTAGTGCCCTTTTTTGTTGCAGTATGTCAGGAGCCAAGGAGGAGTGCCCCCTCTCGACTGGGAAGTCAAAATGTCCCTGTTGTTTCAGTCACATAGAAATGGGACGACAGTGGCTGAAACAGGGACATTTTGACTTCCCAGTCAAAAGGAGGCACTCTTTCTTGGTTCCTGACATATTGCAGCAAAAAAGGGCACTGATATGGAACAGAATTTAGTTAAGGGAATCTAAACTGCCGCACATAGGAGTTGGTAAGAATTTTTGGTTACAAGAGACCATGGTTACAAAAGGCATCTTTTTCGGGTCCCTTGAGTGTCTCTGGTAACGAGGTTTAATTGTATATATTGATACGTGGCAAGCTTAGTCCATGAAGGTTAGTCCAGGATAACAGAGCACACAAAGCACAGAAGCACAGCAGCGTCAACCTTTATCAAACACCAAACGTTACTACCACTTTGTCTTCTTCTGTGTCACTGTCGCTGATCGTTGTCTTCTTCAACGTCCAGTGATGCAGGGCATATATGTCACATTACCCCCCCACGGAAAGCACAGTACCGGTGCGCACTAGGAGGAACTACTGCAGGGGTAGTACGGCTTCATCCTGGCGACATGAACAATCTCGGTGCGTGGCATAGAGGACTGTCGCGGGATGTCGATCGGCTGCAGGGATCCAGCAAGCATAACCGAGGGCTTCTTCCGTCGCTGACACCGGTCACAAGAAGCCACGTAACGACGAACAGAGCGATAGAAGCCTGGCCAAAAGAAGCGACGGCGGATGCTATCGTACGTACGAGATATGCCAAGATGACCCGCTGTGGGTGCATCGTGCAGCTGTTGAAGAACGGTGGTACGCAGATGTTCAGGGACTACGAGCAGAAACTCGGCGCCATCTGCTCGCATATTCCGTCGGTATAAGGTGCCGTTGTGAAGCACAAACAGAGCAAGGGTAGCATCAAGGTGATCAGTGCTGAGGCGATTGATAATGCTGCAAAGTTTGGGAACTAAGCGCTGCTTATGGCGAATGCTTGAAAGGTCAGAGACGGACAACACATATGTGTCATCGTCGCACTCGCTCGCAGGTGGCGGATCTACCGGGTTGCAGGACAGGCAATCGGCGTCAGCGTGCAGCCGGCCAGACTTCTGGACGACAGAAAAAGCGTATTCCTGAAGGCGGAGGGCCCAACAGCCCAGGCGACCAGTAGGGTCCTTCAGCGTAGAAAGCCAGCATAAGGCATGGTGGTCGGTGATGACGGAGAACGGGCGGCCAAACAAGTAAGGGCGAAACTTTGCAATGGCCCACACGAGGGCTAAGCACTCACGTTCTGCGATCGAGTAATTCCGTTCAGCCGCAGAAAGGATGCGACTGGCATAAGCAATGACGTGAGTGCGACCCATCTGCTGTTGGGCGAGTATGACACCAATACCGTGACCACTGGCGTCGGTGCGGACCTCCGTTGGTGCCGAAGGATTGAAGTGTGCCAGGACGGGCGGGTTGGTGAAGGCTGCAATAGCGCAGAAAAGGCTTGAGATTGTTCTTGGTACAGTCGAACCCGGATATATCGAACTCAAAGGGGATCGCGAAATAGTTCGATATACAAAAATCGGCTTGTGACGGCACTTACGATGCCAAAAAACGATACCGCATCCCATCCATGAACCCATCCTCCACTTTTGCACCCGAGATTTTGAAAAAAAAAAAAAAAATGCGTTAGGACCAGCTCGCTCACATGCAAGCGATTGAGCGATCTCAGCGACGAGCGGCAGCGACAGAGCGAAAAATTTCAAACTTGTTGGAACTGCGTCCCTCTTGCCGCTCGAGCCACCACGACAGCTTAATACCAGGTTTCTGCGTCGCTGCGGCAGAAATCGCGAGCGTTTTCGATTGCATGTGGATGGCGCGCGTCACTCCGTTTCGGTTGTCGCATCCACAGCTCATTTCTTGGCAGCGTGCCAAGATGCTGCGCAGCGATAACATCAGGGCGCGTTTATCTTTTTATAGCTCCTCCAGTGGCGGGGAGCGAACTTGGCAGAATGCCCGTGATGGCTTGATTGCACAAGCCTGGTTCGATTTATCACGCCGCGCTTGGAGCGGGCGTCATGGTCGCAGCGGCAGACCGCATGCTTCCGTTGATTCATACATGCAAAGATAAACGGCTCCCGTCAAAAAAAAAAAAAAAGCCTACCGCTTCTTAACGTCCGCAGCCGCCATATTTTACGCTACGTCGCACGTACAGCACAACGATAAGAAAGGATGACTCTCGCAAAAAAAAAAAAGAAAAAACAGGGAGAACTGCCGCTTCTTAACGTTCGCAGGCGCCATAGCCACGTCAGCCGTGGGCAGAGAGTTCGCAATACACGCTGGAGAAAGCGTCCGACGTCTGTCTAAAAACGGGCTGAGCTGCCTTGGCGCATGCGTAGCGCGTGCTGAAGGAGAGAGATAGCTCAGCAAAAGAATGGGCAGACCCACGCACATGGCTTGCAAACGTCATGTGTTGGCGCGCGGGAAACGATAACTGCAGATGTGCGCGCCTTTGGGGAATGGGCGCGGCACTGTCCAGAACTGTCCCCTCTCATTCCTTCCGCGCGTGGCTTGAAAACGTTACGCGGCAAACGGCCACGGGTGATGCGATCGTCTTTGGGGAAGGCACACTTTCCAGTGCGTGGTGCGGAGTTCGATATATCGAACGACCGGGGAAATTGAATTCGATATATGACGTGGCTTTCCTATACTTTTACATGGGATTTTCAAGGGGATATTCCGTGAGTTCGATATAACCAAAATTCGATATATCCGGGTTCGATATAACCGGGTTCGACTGTACCAGCAAAATGGAGCGTCGTTCTTCAAAAGATTGGTGAGTGGTTGAGCTGTCTCCGCAAAGTTGGGTACAGACCGCCGAAAATAGAAGCAAAGCCCAAGAAAACTACGCACGTCACTGGTACAACGGGGTGTAGGAAATGCACTTACAGCATGTATTTTGTCTGGATCGGGTTGAACGCCACGGGCGTCGACCACGCGACCTAGCACCTTGAGTTCATGTCGGCCGAAGCTACATATCTTCGAGTTCGGCTGAAGGCCGGCTCTTCGGAAGACACCAAGAATGGTATCAAGGCAATGGAGATGGCTCTCGAATGTAGAAGAAAATACAATGACATCATCGAGATAGCACAAGCACGTCGTCCATTTCAAGCTGCGCAGGAGAGAGTCCATCATGCGCTCGAAAGTTGCGGGCGCATTACACAAGCCGAAAGACATCACCTTGAATTGATACAGGCCATCACCGGAACAAAGATCAATGGAAGAGAAATAGCTGGCACCGTGCAAGCAGTCAAGGGCATCATCTATCCTGGGAAGCGGGTAAACATCTTTCTTTGTAATTTTGTTGAGGTGTAGGTAATCAACGCAGAATCTTCAGGTATTGTCTTTCTTTTTAAAAAGCACGACAGGCGGCGATGCCCAGGGACTGCTGGAAGGCTCTATAATGTTTTTTGCTAACATCTTGTCCATTTCACCTTGTATGACGAGTCGTTCAGAAATGGCGACTCGATAAGGTCTTCTGTGAATTGGGCGGGCATCTCCGGTATCGATAAGATGTTTAACGAGGGACGTTTGTCCTAAGAGGCGGTCACCAAAATCGAAAATATCGCTGTACGAAGTCAGAAGACTCGTAAGTGCTGTAGCTTGGTCGGGGCGCAAGTTAGGTGCAACCATTCCTGATATGCGGGCCTCCAGAGGTGGGGACGGTGCAGGTCCTGTCGACACTTTAGCAGTAGGGTCAGGTAAAAGAGCGGCAACTGTGACGTCAGACAGTGGGATCAGTTCGGCGAGAGTAATGCCCTCAGGAAGAATGTGCACAAAAAGGCCGAAGTTCAAGACTGGAATATAAGCGTTGTTATTTTCTACGTGCACAATGTTATGAGGGAGAGCGATTCTACGCTGCAGTGTCACGTCGGTTATGGGGGAAAACAACGTAGTCGCCATCAGGAACAGAGGGAAAAGGCGACATGAGCACGTACACTGCAGCTTCTGGTGGCAGACGAGTAAATGTAGAGGAGCGGAGACGAAGCGTTGAAGTATCAGAGGCCTGTTTGTCAGGACAGAGTGGCAGGCCCAGATGAAGCAGTCCAGAATAACAGTCAATGAGCGCGGAATGTGCAGTTAAAAAGTCGAGTCCTAATATAACGTCGTGAGGGCAACTGGTGAGGACTCTAAATAGCACAGGGATATGGCGGTCGGCAATGATAATTCTCGCAGTACACATACCAACCACAGTAGCTGCGCTGCCATCAGCAGCACGAACGGTAGATGAGGAAGCAGGTGTGAGGACTTTGTTGAGGCGTTGACAGAGCGAGGAACTGAGGACGGAATTGTGGGCGCCAGTGTCAATAAGGGCAGAAACTGAGACTCCGTCCACAAAAATGTCAATGAGGTTACGTCTGGGTGTGAGGGTCAGTTCCGAGTTGACAGTCCAGGTCGGTAATGCAGCGTCACTCCCGGACGCTGCACTCGCTAGCTTCCCGAGTAGGTGCCCGCGTATGATGGGGAGGAGTTGCGAGGAGGCACCGGTGAACGGGATCAACGAGACCGTAGAGATGGAGATCGGCTGGAGTGACGGACCCTTGAGACGGCTTCGGTGTGAGGTTCATCTGGGTGAGAAGGGAAGTGTCCAGGTCCATCATATGCTGGGCGGAGCTGTTCAGGTTGGGCAGGGAAGCGTTGAGGTCCGTAGTAGTACCGACGGTCAGCGTTGTAATGAGAACGAGGGGTGGGGAAGGTATGAGTGCGGCAATAACGTGAAGTGTGGCCGGCTCGACAGCAAATAAAACAAATTGGCCTGTCATTTGAGGTGCGCCACTCAGCAGGATTGCGACTAACGTAGCGACGTGGGGGAGCTTGGCTAGTGGTTGCAGCAGCCACTACAGGAACAGGATGCGATGGTGACAAAGGCAGTACGGGGTTGGAGCAAAGACCGACGTTGGCAAGTTCCTGGCGGACAACAGCCTGTATCATGGCCACGGTGTCGGGCAGTGGAGATGGGAGTGGTGCACGAGCTAAGGCCTCGAGTTCTCGCCTGACGATCCGAGCCATAGTAGTGGACTAAGAAGGCTGTTGCAGAGGAGCCAGATAAACGCAGGATGATGTAGCTGCCGTGTTCGGAAGGCGCTCAAAGCGATGTACCAGGCGTCGTTGTTTAGCTTGCTCAAATCTTCGACAAACTTGAAGCACCGACTCGACGGTAGAGCAATCCATGCAGAAGAGGATGTTGAACGCGTCATCTGCGATGCCCTTTAGGATGTGCCCTACCTTTTCACTTTCCAGCATGGAGCTGTTTGCCTTGCGACACAATGTGAGCACGTCTTGTATGTAGGCAAGGTAGGACTCCATGGTGGATTGGGCACGAAAGGAAAGTTCGGTGTTGGCTGCGAGGGCCCGTCCAATGGGCTTCCCGAACAAGTCGTGAAGCTTTTGCTTGCAAATTTCCCAGGTCATCAGCTCGTGCTCGTGATTTTGGAACCACGTGCGAGCGGTTCCCACCAAATAGAAAATCAGATTGGCCAGCATGATAGTAGCGTCCCAGTGATTGTTCCTGCTGCATCGCTCGTATTCATCCAGCCAGTCGTCAACGTCTGTCTTGTCTTCGCCATTGAAGATGGAGGGTGGCGAATTTTTGTGAGGACGAGTGGCTGCGCCAATGTTGATGCGGTGGTAGGAGCTGCCTCAGAGGTCATAGTGGCCGTTGTTGACATTGTGATCCCAGGTAGGTGGCGGCCACTGCGCAAATCCAGCTTTCGGCTACTTAAATGTATTTATGTGTGGACACGGGAATCTTTAGTCACCTCCACCAAGATGATACGTAGCAAAGTCAGTCCACGAAGGTTAGTCCAGGATGACAGAGCACACAAAGCCCAGAAGCACAGCAGCGTCAACCTTCTTCAAACACCAAACGTTACTACCACTTTGTCTTCTTCTGTGTCACTGTCGCTGATCGTTGTCTTCTTCAACGTCCAGTGATGCAGGGCATAATGTCACAATATATATACAGTTGAACCCCTCTATAACGAAAGCCCTCAAGAACGAAATTCTCGCGACAATGAAAAATTCTGGCGCCCCCGGCGAACTCCCATAGGGTTCAATGCATTTGTCCCCTCTCAACAGCGAAGGGTTTTTAAAAAGCAGTCCCGCATTAACGAAAGTTTGAGGCAGTGATCTGCAACATTTTTTCGGCACATCAGCCAGTCGGGAACATAGAATGGGCGAAACTGCAGCAGCACACTCATCCGACAAGTCGAGCCCGTTCATTTCACCTGCCAACAAGCACCGGCGCAGCCATTTTTGTTTACTTTCGGTTGGTTCGGTAATGATGATGATAGCAAAGCATTTTTTTTTTCCCGCTGAAAGCGGCTTTTTGCTAGCCTGTCTGTTGGCCACTACGCATGTATGTGACGTTTCACGCCACGTGACGACACTGCCGGCCAACCGGGGAAGAGCAAGGAACCTCCTTTTTTTTTCTTTTCGCTAGTGCGCCGACCACGCGACCACGCTATCTCGCCGATCTCGCCATCCGCCTTGTGCCGTTCGTGACTTGCCTGTGTACAGTGTTTTTTGTTGTTTTTTTTTTTTACTGTCGGAAACATGCAGCCTCCTGTAAAGAAGCGCAAGTTTTTGACGCTGCAGGAAAAGGCTGCAATTATCGCCGAAGCTGAAAAAGGCAGGAAGAAGACTGATATTGCGGAGGAGTTCGGTATCCCGTGCAGCTCGCTTTCTACGATTCTGAAATCAAGGAATGGCATCATGGCGGCACTCCAGAACGGCGCGCGCGCTCAGAACAAGACTTTGGCAGCGCCGGTCTACGAAGACGTGGACAAAGCCGTATTTCAGTGGTTCCTGGACAAGAGAGCGAACAAGGTACCTTTGTCCGGAAGCCTCCTGCAGCAAAAGGCGATTGACTACGCGTGCATTCTGGGGCACGACAACTTTAAGGCGAGTGCCGGATGGCTAAGTCGATTTAAAGCGCGGCACTGCATCGTCGCCAAAGTGTTGTCGGGGGAGTGTGTGAGCGTAGACGCTGAAGCAGCATCTTCCTGGATGGAGAAAAGTTACGAAGGCATAATGGACGAGTACGAGCCCTCCGAAATTTATAATGCGGACGAAATGGGCTTCTTCTATGAAATGTTGCCTTCAAAAACGCTAGACCTGAAAGGAAAAAAATGCCATGGCGGCAAGCTGAGCAAAAAGCGGGTCACCATTCTTTTATGCTCAAACATGAATGGATCTGACAAGCGTCCCCTCCTCGTGATCGGCCGGAGCAAGACTCCACGGTGTTTTAAACGTAACCGAAAGCTTCCGGTCCAGTACACTGCAAACCAAAAAGCATGGATGACGCGCGCAATATTCACAAGCTGGCTGGAAGCCTTTGATACGGACATGCGAAAGCAGGGCAGATCTGTCTGCTTTTTTTTGGACAACTGCAGTGTGCACCACATTGAAGACGTTGCCCTGACGAGCATCCGCTTGATTTTTTTCCCCGCGAACTGCACATCCGTTATCCAGCCTCTTGATCAGGGGGTTATCAAAAGTGTGAAGTCTGCGTACCGAAGAAGGCTCATACAGCGGATGTTGCTAAACATCGAAATGAAGCGACCGACGGAAATTGACCTCTTCATGGCGCTGGAGATGCTTGCCGGCGCGTGGATTGCTACTTCGGCCACGCTTGTCCAGAACTGCTTCAGGCATGCCGGTTTCGCAGCTGGTCAGCACGCCTTGGCAGAACCGGAAGCTGCAAGCAGTGACTATCTGCAGCCACTAACCGAAGCATGGAATGCGCTTCGCAGTGTAGATACAATGGTGCCAGAGGCTGTTGAACTGGAGGACTTTTTGTGTGCGGACGCCAACTTGATCGTGCACGAGGAATTCAGCGACGACGCTATTATCGACAGTGTGCGCAAAGGAAATGAGGCGAGTGACGACGAAGATAGCGAAAACCAAGCACAAGGTAAGCAAGTAAGCTCGCGTCATGTGCTTGATGCATTCGATGTGATCCGGACTTTTCTCGGCGACCACAACGACGAAGCTATGCATAGCTTATCAAGCTGCGAAGCCAGAGTCGTCAAGCTCCTGCACAGCAATGTCAAGCAGAGCAAAATAAGCGACTTTTTTAATTAAATCTTGGTTCTGGAAGGTAATGGGTGTGCTTATTTGTCCATTTTCACGACAGCGAAATTCTCGCGACAACGAAAAGGTTTTCCTTCCCCGGCGGTTTCGTTATATATATATATTGTAGGGTGTGTTTATTCGGTAAACCCAGATGGATCCAGCCACTCAGGAGGAACTCGCAGCGGAGCGTCAGGCGTGGCGAATCAGCAAGGCAGCGACTAACTTGTTCGTCCTAGAGTGCGCCAGCACGCGATGCATGGCAGTGGCTATGAAGACGAAGATTACCACACTACATTTTCCCCCCGGGTAGAGAAGGAGCCATCCTGGCGACTTATGGAGCCAAAAAAAGAGACTGATTGTAGTAGGGTTTGATTCGGTTCACATGAACTGTTTCGCGTCCACGGTGACGCAAGTCCTCAGAGGGCGTAACAGGCTCAACTACGTAATTGACAGGAGATGTTTTTTGAAGGACTCAGTATGGACTGTGATACTGAGCAAGAAGCTTCTTTGAAAGGCCGGTGGTTGTGGTAGGAACCCAGAGCCACACCAGGGAGTTGGGTGCATATGAAGGCGCCTCACCAGTGTCACAATGGTGTTTTTGTTGCCACTGGTTTTTCTTTGTAAGCGAACGAGCGAGCTGATGTCCTTCTTCTGCGTACTGGGCGGCGTCTGAGTGGCGTCGATTCAGAAACATCAGGGCGGTAGGGAAAAAGCGTGTCCATTGTGCAGGTTGGCTCGCGCCCGTAAAGAAGGAAGAAGGGAGAGAATCCAGTGGTTGTCTGTATCGCTGTGTTGTACGCGTAGGTTACGAAGGGAAGAGCCTGGTCCCAGTTGGAATGAGGGTCGTTGACGCACATGGCCAGCATGTCACTCAGAGTACGGCTGAAGCATTTTCTGTCAGGCCATTTGTCTGAGGGTGGTAAGAAGTAGCCGTGCGATGAATGATGCGGCATTTTTTCAGTAGGGCTTCAAGAGCGTCGGACAAGAAAACGCGTCCGCGGTCACTGAGCAGTTCCTTCAGAGTTCCGTGGCGAAGAATCAAGTTGTTGAGAAGGAACAAAGCAATGTCTCTTGCAGAGGCAGAGGGCAACGGTGATGTTTCAGTGTAGCGAGTAAGATGATCTACTGCCACGATAATCCACCAGTTTCCAGCGGGAGTAGTAGGAAGAGGGCCATAGAGATCTATGCCAACACGGTCAAACGGACGAGCAGGACAGGGTAACAGCTGCAACGAAACAGGGGACTTCTAAGGAGTTTTTCGGCGTTGACAAGATTCGCAAGCACGCACGAAATGTCGCACAAAGCGGTACATTCCACGCCAGTAAAATCGCAGATGTAGGCGCGTGTGGGTTTTCAATACGCCACCGTGAGCACATTGTGGGTCACCATGGTACGCAGCACAAATGTCAGCACGGAGATGACGCGGGATGACTAGAAGCCACTTCCGTCCGTCAAGCAAATAATTGTGGCGATAGAGAACACCGTCACAAATGGAGAAGTGGTGGGCTTGCCGGACTAGCGCTTTGGATGAATGACCAGGACTTGAGAGAAAAACCAAAAGTGTATTGATCCAGGGGTTATTCCGCTGCTCGATAGCCATGTTAATAGTGGCAAGAGTCGACAAATCGTAAGCACAGACGTGGTCAGACGAGGTATCACTAGGCAATGGCGAGCGGGAAAGAGCATCCGCGTCCGTATTCTTCAGACCTGATCGATAAATGACATGAATGTCATACTCCTGGACACCGAGAGCCCAGTGAGCAAGGCGACCGGATGGGTCTTTCAGAGAGGCCAGCCAGCACAAAGCGTGGTGATCAGTCACAACATAAAACGGTCGGCCATACACATAGGGACGAAATTTTCCGATGGCCCAAATAATGGCCAAACATTCCCTCTCTGTGACTGAATAATTTTACTCTGCTTTCGTCAATGTTCGGCTGGCGTATGCCACAACATACTCGCTGTAACCAGGTTTACGTTGTGTAAGGACGGCACCAAGCCCAATACCGCTGGCATCAGTGTGGATCTCCGTAAGCGCAGTCGGATCAAAGTGGCGTAGAATGGGAGGCGAAATCAAAAGGCGGCGTAAAGTGTCGAAGGCTTTATCGCAGGCTGGAGTCCAGGTGGAAAGGTCGGAGCTGCCGGCAAGGAGCTGGGTCAGAGGAGCGATGATAGAGGCGAAGATTGCCATATAGTAATAGCAAGAAATTTTGAGAGGCTGAATCTCAGCTCAACAAATTTCGTGCCACACATAATTCACAGGGAGGAAGCAGGCTTGACCATTTTGAAGCAGCTCAGGGAGAAGTAATAATGCAGTTTTGGAGCAGCTTTGGAGCAGTAAAGCAAGAGTTTTGGAGCATGTTTTTAGGATTGAACGCTTTTATTAATTGCAATTTTCTATTCCTGACATACAAAAAAATCCATTCTGATTCCTTTTATTTATTTATTTTCTTTTTTTCAATATTCAAGGCTCAGCTTGACTGTGCCTGCATCTCTAACAAGGCAAGACAAACAGCCAAAACATGTACAGCTGCTTAAAATATCACAGCTGACCTGAGCAACAATTTGGAACAACACTAGCAAATGGAATGCTTTCTACACTCTACGTCTGAAAATCAAGTCTGATTAAAAGCTTTTCGCCACTTGATAGATTCAAACATGGCGTTTACCAAAGTACTTTGATGCACTCAAGCACCACCACTAGTTTGGAATTCATATAAATGGGCAGTACATTTACGCTATCTTGTGCACATCCTTCTCGATCCTGTGCTTGTGTCGACAAATTCCTTAGCACTGGTCAGTGCTGCCTGCAAGGAGGATTAACAGCACTCATGGGTAGCCTTTTCTCCTCTTCAGATTATTTACTTCGTAAGCTGCTGCCAGCGGCTCCTCATAATTTTGTTTTAGCAATGCTGAGGCTACCTTAAGTTCAACACGTTAACGATATACCCTGTATGACTTTCCAATACTCTTGAAAAAATTTATAATGATTTGCACCTCCGTGGTATCGCCCTATGATGCTTCCAGTGTGCTTTTACCTCATGTAGGTTTGGCACATTTGTTCTTAACAAAGAGGCTCCATGGTGAAGTATGCACTTGCTTTCATAGTAAAATCATTAGAACTCCTCATGTAGTTCATTGCAGACAGAAAAGGTTCCTAGGTACACTAAGCAGTAAAACCAGGTGTTGCTGAATTTGATGGCAAAACATTAAGGTTTGGAGCGGTTTTTAAGTAATATTGCATTTTGGAGCAGGATTTAGCAGGGAAAGCAGTTTGGAGCAGAATGGAGCAAATGGAGCAGCGCTTCCACCCCCAATTCAATCCCTGCGAAAATTAGTTTCACAGAACCAGATAACTATTTTGCTCGACACATTCACTGCAATGTAGGTCACCAGCAGGTTACATAGTTCATGCTGTGTGGCCACAAATACCGTGTCACATGATGAAGCCATGGGGCAGTTTATTGTGAAGTCATCCTTCTTAGGCCTCAGAATAAAATCTGTCCCACTTCTTACCAGGTAACTTAGTATTCCTACTGATGAAAGTTGATGGAGATGGTGACGCACAATGCACAGTGTGAGAGTGCACTGCAGGTTAACACGTAGGGCAATCAGCTGCAATGATAGCTAAAATGTTCCATTTCCGTACTCAAATCCCACAAGGAATTCCAGGGCTCGAACCCACTGAGCTCTAATGTTTTTTTTTTTTTCCTGGACGCCAGTTGCGCATGCCAAGAAAGCGTTGTTGCTACTGCAGCTAAGCAGAGCCCTAAGATTGTTAACAATTTTCTTGCTCGGGGTAGGACAGCTTCTGCACAAGAACTCTCTCCCAACGGAATGTACGCTCTGATCACAAGCCCGAGCAATGCATATGCATTCCTGGCGGCTCATGACGAGCAAGGCAACAGCACCGGGTGGGTAGCGTTCGCTGCAAGGCATACACGCTAAACAAAACTATATAACAGCACAACACAGACATAGAAGTGCCAGTGGTGCCGTCTTTCTTGTGTGCGTCTGTGTTGCACTGCATACCGTTATTATGTCTGACAACCAACTAGCTCAGCAGTTAACTCTCTTAAAGGACAAAACTACAGTAAACCCTCGTTAACACGAACTCGCATATCTCAAAAAATCGGTTAGGTCGAAAATTTTTCACACCGCGCTTTCACCTCCTATAGGTGCTATGTACAGTAAAAGCTCGTTAATTTAAATTCCACGGGGCCGCCAGGCCAGTTCGAATTAACCAAAATTCGAACTAATGAAAGTGAGCAAAAATGAAGGCGTTTGATGCCCGGAGGGCACGAAAAACATTTATTTAGCAAAAAAGTCTGTTATCTTCTGCTTCTTCTCTCTGAGGGCTACCATACTCACTCGGTCTTCTAGCATGCGAATGCGACGCAGGGAGTCTTCTTCCCCCTCTTCAAAGCTGAAGAAAAGGCGCGCGACATTCAGCGCTCCCATAACTTCTGCCGCGGATGGACGCACGGGCTCTTGCTCCTCGTCGTCGTCCTCGTCTTCTGCCTCTTCTGGGACAGACTGCTCCCCAACAATTTCAGCGACAATGTCCTCATCACTTAGGGCACCGCACACTGCTGCATCGCTGTCTACTCCAACGTAATCATCAAAACTGACGTCCTGCAGCACAGCACGCACAGCCGCAGGCAGAGGCTCCGGACTCCCATCGTCGCCACTTTCTTTCATACTTCCGGTAGCAAAGCCACAGTGGTGGAAGCAGTTTGCAATTGTGGACGGCATGACCTGCTCCCATGCACGCACCAACATGTGCATTGCTGTGAGCAATGTGATGGTGCTAGTCTTCTGGTTTCCAGTGCACAAAGTCATGCGCTCGATCATGTGGCGCCTATAGAAACATTTGATGTTTCTGATCACCCCCTGATCCATCGGCTGCAAGGCCGGAGTCGTGTTGGCGGGCAAAAAGACGAGCCTTGTGGCTTTCAGCTCGGCGTCGACTTTGTGTGCCGAGCAGTTATCCACAATGAAGAGAACTTGACGCTTCCCTAGCTCCATCCTCCGATCGAATTTCAAGAGCCATTTTTTAAACAATTCGCCCGTCATCCACGCCTTGCTGCTGGCGGAGTATTCCGTCGGCAGTGTCCTAATGTTCTTGAAACATCTAGGCTTATGTGCCTTGCCGACAACAAAATGAGGGACCTTCTCCGTCCCGGTCATATTAGCGGCGACCAGAACAGTAATCCGCTCTTTGCTTCGCTTGCCGCCAGCGCAGCTGTCCCCTTTAAATGTTACTGTTCTGTCGGGCTGGAACTTATAAAGCAAAGCCGTCTCATCAGCATTGAATATATCATGTGCCGAGTAGCTTTCTAAGTACTGCTGCAGGGCACCGCTTCGCCACGTGGCACAAGTTTCTGCATCCACTTCTTTGGCTTCTCCAGACAACACCCGGAAGACAAGATTATGTCTGTCTCTAAAGCGGTGAAACCATCCTTCGGAGGCGACAAAATCTTCCACATTCAAGCGCAGGGCGAAATCGGCCGCCTTCGCCATGATAATTGGGCCGCTCAGTGGAATGTCAGCGCTTCTCATTTCTTTCACCCACGTGATCACAGCGGTCTCAATTTCCGGATACTTGGCTAACCGAAGCCTTTTTCTGTTGCTGGCGAAATCTTCGGCTTCATAGGCATCCTCGATGGCCTTCCTATTTCGGACGTACGTCGGCAACGTGCTTGGTGGAATCCCGTGCTTTTTCGCGATTTCCACTTTGCTGGCCTTCCGTTCATCCACCTCGCGTAAAATAGCCACTTTCTCCTTCACCGTCTTGGCACAGTATTTCCCACGCGAACACATCTCGCGGACACAAGCTCACAACAAGCGGCGTGCAAAACGAGGGCTCACGAAATGCAACACGAAACCGTGGTCGATAACACCAAAAGGTCGTTCCTCGAAGGAGTCGCGGCAGGAAAGACTGTTTAGTACTTGTTCCAGCACCCTAGCGGCGCCCCGATGGTTGTGCCATCTATCGTTCTGCCGTGAAAGCTTCCAACGATGGTTTTTAACAGCGCCGCTTGGCGGCGCGCAGTTCGAATTATGGGTGGCGGCGCCAATTTTTGAGTGAATTAACGAGCTGTTACGCGCATAGACTTCTATGCACTGCGGACCGGACCACGATGACTATTTCGAATTATCCAAAATTTCGAATTAACGAGTTGTGAATTAACGAGCTTTCACTGTATTAGCTCCCATTTAACTCGAAGCATTTTTCGGGCGTAATGCGTATATCTCGAAATTTTGACCGGAAGGATCGAAGGCAAAGTCATTACCGAAAGGTGATAGGGGCTCCGAACGAGCGCTTACTAAGTGCCAAACGCAGTCACGTTTGAAGAGCGAATACAAAATTCCCGCAGACGCAGCCATTTTTCGCCTTGGGAGCAGTCACGTGAGCGCCGATCGCGCGCGGGGGCTGATGGGTCATACCGGCAAGAACAATTTAGTGAATGCGTGGTTCTGCTTCATGGCGCTATTTGCACGAAGCGTTAACTGATTTTTGTTGTGTATGTGGTGTCCGCAACACTTGCTCTGCAAGTTGAATGCAACGGCGGCGACCAACGACTTATGTGACGCATTAGCAGCTCGAGGACACTTTTATCGGGACGAATGCAAACGCGAAGCGGTCAAGCATTGCCCAGTTCTTCCTTCAAAAATATAAAGTTGAGTTTTTCCTGAGAATTCTTTTCCGTTTATTACAAACGCTCCATTTACGCAGTGGAGCATCGACGGACGCGACAGGCTGAGGGCTGCCAAAGCATTTTCGCTCGTCGCTGTCGTGCTCAGGTTTTGGGTTTGTAGAAAATTTCGTGTATCACCCAGAAGCAGCTTGCCAAGCAGCCAATCACAGAAGGCTTTGGCTACTCAATTTCCGTCCTGGCTTTTTTTTTTTTTGCGAGAGTGAAGTTGGTTTTCCTAGGGCGGTTTGAGCGAAGAACCTGCAGACGCTCACTTCTTCTGATCCGTGCATATATGAGCACATAGACGCATCGAGACAATTCAGTAAAAGCTTGGTAGGGTAGTAAAAAAGAATAAAAAGGCTAGTGTGGCTAGATATTTTTCGAAAGGGGGCAAGAAGAAGTCGCTGCTTGCATCTCAGTGTAGTAGCGCACCGCTGGGCTGTGACCTTTTTTTTTTTTTTTTTGTACATGCGATGTATTAAAAAAAAAATTCATCACTGTTTTACCGTACGTCATGCTGTTGAACGTTAGAAACGGGATATAGCGTTATTGTACTCCCCCTAACCGAACGACTAGGCAGCGGTAACAAAGCAACGCTGAAAACGCGCCTCTGTCGCGGAGTTACGTCGTTCCGTGCGGTGTGCACCAGCGGCACTGACAGCCATTGGCGGCGGTGCCGCGCGACTGATCACCAGGGATTGTCGACAGAAATTTTTGGCATTTTGCTTAACTCGAAACTCCGCTTATCTCAAATTTTTCCCAGATTTTACAACTTCGAGTTAACGAGGGTTTACTGTATACACCGCATATCTTGTAGCACCATTCACTGGCGTGCAATGTAACCACTCGATGGCGCTTTTCCTGCTAAATTTAGCGGGCCACAAGACAATTTTATTGCTCAGAATAGGATGGCTAGATCACTACTTTCACACTAAAAATGTACACCCATGAGCAAAAGTGGAGAGACCACGCTAACCACTACGATTGCTTTTTTGATGTATAAAAAGATGTGACAGAAAAAATTGCTTGGGCAAGATGGCAAGTATACTAAGGAAGACGCATGTCTCAGAAATAACTGTTTCATGGTCAGAAAAAGCTGGCGGGTAGTTTTTTTGAAACGCATGGTCTCTCCACTTTTGCGTACATGTATTTGTGTGCATTAGCAAAAATGATTGCTGTGAAAATACAGAGGAGATTTTGAACATGCCAATGTGCAGGATAACATGTTATATGCAGGATATGCTTTGGAGGAAACTAGATTGGTGCAGTGGCATTTTTCAGGCCTCCCATGTTTAAATGATTTTCCATGTAGCTTATTTAAAAAAAACACCAAGAGCAATCTTTCTGATGTCAGCAATATCGAACAGTTTGGCGTTTTGTCCCTTTACAAAAGGTGCATTTATTGCTCAGAGGTTTCAATTCGAAGCTGAAAATGCACGCACTCAGAAAGTAGGTCTCACTTTCTTCGGCCTCATGATATTCACAGATATCCGCCGGCGGGACAAAGCCTCGTAAGACCATATCCTGTAAGCTCCTCCTAGAAGAGTCCCCTGTTCTAGCAAGGGCGAAAATTCGCCCATAACCGTACCAGTGAGTCTGACAACTTTGATCCTATAGCATATTTTGTTGTTAACAAGCATTACTGTTGTACAGCAACAAACGCCTTTTGGCATCGGCATATTGCCACATTCCTTTGTTTCCAAAGCATTGCCCATCATGATCAGTTTGCACTCAAAAGTGCTAGTTATAAAGAGGTGGGTCAGCAGTCATAAATATCGGCCATGAATAAGCAGAAAAAAATCCCCTATTAAAACCCCACACAATCTAACACTTTCCTGTCCGCGGGAAAAGGGGTAGTTTTCGGGTGTGTCATTAATTAATTTTTTTTTTTTTTGAACAAAACTTGCTTGGTACAGGAGTGTCTAGTTTCAAATTATAGAGGAGGAATTCCTCTTCACAATGGTATTATAGTGACAATTCACATATTTATTTTATAAGTGATGAAAAAAAAAACTAACAAAAAATTGTAGTAAAAAAGAAAACACAAAAAGTATCAGTTTCTTGATACAAATAAAGCATAAAAGTTTTTCAAAATACTATACGCTTTTTGCAACAGGAACCAATGCAACATTGCAGCAAATTCTAGCTTTCTGTGTACAGTATTCGCTAAGTTAGGAAAGAAAACAGTATTCGAGGTTGACTACACAGAGGTCGAACCCTGACTGTCCTCTAGCGGAAAACACACCTCCCTGCACTGCCGGCGGCAAATAATACTACCCAACAGACGTCACCCTGCAGATAACAGTTGCGACCTTCAGAACAGTGATTTCTTCCAATTAGCGCGTAACAAAAGTGGAAAATTTTGGGAAGCGAACGCGAAACCTATCGAGGCATGGCTGTCCATGTTCCGGATCAGTTTGACATAGCTTCACTGTCAGTGCTAAAGTCTGAAGAGCTAAATTCATCTTTCGAGTCATCACTGCTGCTGTTTGCATCCAAAAACGAGCTTTCCAATGCGTCAACTTCCTCGGAAACGGGCCGTTTCCACACAGCAGGAACGACGTCAATGCCATGATGTAAGCAAGGGGCATCGATCACCTGACTCCGGAGACCATCTGGACGGGCGCGGCACGGCGGGAAGATTAAATCAAAAGCAAAACTGAAAGAAAGGTTCTTCTATTTCCCATTGGATAATGCCACTTGTTAAGAAGCGCTTTGAAAGCGGGAAAATTCAAATCGTGAAGCCATCGATAGCGGGCTATCGATAGGAATAGGCACGTACAAGAAAGTGCTAATACTGTGGTCTAAAGAAATTTATATTTCATGTCAAAATTTTGCCATGCCCCCAATAATAACAAACGTAAAATGTGGAACAGTGCAAAGGCTAGCTGCAAGTGAAGCTTTTGTTTCTCAAAGCAGTGACTAATGAAAGCCCGAATGAATATGAAACATGCCTGTGTACTCGGTGACAGCTGCCACCTCTCTCAACTTCTGGTCCGTGAGGAACTCCGTGGGTGGACAGGTGAGCCCCTCTGTCAAATCCTTACTGTCCACATCAAGGAAGATAAGGTCATATTTTTTGCCTGCATATGAACCACAAAAACACAGCCATAACTTAAGTGAGATGTCTGAATAGCATAACTATTCTCAGAGTTAACAATGCAATAAAACCCAAAGTGAGCACACCATGCTCCTCCCTTTTAATAACAGTTAAATGTGAAGGTGATGCTATTAATGTGCCAATACTGAACCAATCTCACCAAACTTGCGGTCATGACAGCTCTAGTCCTTATCAAATAGTTACTGTGCTTTTAGCCTTAAGGCAACATTAAAGGTCCCCAGAAAGGGGTCACCAAGAAGGGTAAACAACGCCATAACACTGATAGTTATTGAACCACCCATCATTCTCCCGCAAAAATTTTCGATCTAGCTTCTGCAACACCAGAGATATCGGCGATTAAAAATGACCCTTCCAATTTTCCCTCTCAATTCGTACGCCGAAGGGAGCCATAAAAAAACTAAGAATACAAGCAAGTTCAAAGCTCCGCCCAGACATACGTCACTTCGACGAACTTCCGGTTGCAGCGCGCTCGCTCGCTGGCGCACTCCGCCAAACCCGTCCTCGCTTGCACACGCCTGAGGAGTTCGCCAGTTCGCGCAGCGACGGTTAGTGTAACCACGAACCCGTGGTTATCCTATGTTACACGGCGGACCAAACCATGGTTGCACCACTAACCGCGGTCACCGCAAACCGAGCTTGACGACCTCGGTTTGCATCGTTAACCGAGGTTATGACAGCGTCTGTTGACGGAAGCTACTCGTCGGCGCCCGAGTGCGCGAAACGTACGAGCGGGTCTGCTTCACAAAGTTATTCATTTGCCCACTGTATCACGTTTAAAGATCGATGTATAGATTTATGGTGCCGCCCGACGTCTTCGATTACGGCCGACAGCGCAGCGACTGCGTACTGAAGCCTTGTCGTGCCTACAGTATCGTTTGAACGGCTTGTTGCTGAGCAGAACGCCAAAAAATACGCGGCCTTAGCTATGAAAGTACACGAGTTTGCAACGCTTGCAGCACGGGATGCCGCGAGCAGGCTGAGATATGTACGTTACACAATTACCGCGGGGGTGGAACGTGCGAGCGCGGCGAACGCCGGCGCTGTGCGTGACCGTCCCTAGTCGTCGCTAGGCCTATTGTTTCACTCTGAAGCCGCGGCGGTCGACGCTTTGGAACATGATCAACGCTGTCTTAAATCGTCTACTTATGAAACTGCCTTATAGTGATTCCTATCCTGCCATAGTAAAATTATAGGATTAACTCTGCCGACGCATTAATCGCAGAGCTAGTACGAGCAGATCGGATCAGCCGAAATGCACCAGCGGCAGCTGGCTTGAGCAGAAACTAGCTTGTATCACGGCTATCGCTCTTACCAGCAATTTGCTGCTGGTAAGCAATCCTCACGAGGACTTCATACTTGATATTCGGCTCAATATTCCAGACGCCAACAAATTTTAGCACGCTTTATTTCGGACATCGGTGCTAATGATCCGCCGTGTGGTTCGCGAACGGTATGCGGGAGGAGGGGCCACAGCGGCGATGTTTACGGCGGTCAAGGAGGTGCTGCCATCGTGCGGTGCTTGACCGTGCTGTTGACGCCTCGTCGGACGACACTCCGATACTCCTGAAACCACGTTATATAAATAAGATATTTGTAAATGCAGCTTCGTTCTACCGATCCCTGCGTCGCTTCGGTTGTTGCACTTAATGGGCAATGGCCACCTAACCGATAAGGGCGGCGAGCTGTAACAGCCCGCACAGAGTTCGAGCAGCGCACGAGCAGACGACTTTCGCAGCTACTGGAAGTGTGTTCGTGACGTCATGGTTGCAGTGACCGCAGCGAATGGCAGCTTCTAGCAAGCCTTGCCAGTCAACCGACCCGTGACGTCACGGGATTAGGAAATAGTTCCATGCGACACCGCCAAGAGACATTCCCTCTGCCCGCGAATTTCAAAAAACGTAGTTTTTAAAAATTAATAATAAATCGCTGGCTTTGTTCCAAGGAGTTATACTTTGCGTTAATGCTCAAAAGGATGTGTTCTACACACTGAACACGTTTATCAGTGGTTTCTTGGGGGCCGTTTCCGTGGACCTTTAAGACAGATAAAAAAAAAAAGACATACCATATTATGATTCATAATGGACCGCATAAGCTGTTGAAACTGCTTTAGGCATACGTTTTCTTGCCTTTTTTGAAACACTGCAGTGCATGAACTGATGAAGTAATGGAGTAAATTTAAGTGCATCACTTTGTGGGAGACAAATAAACAAAAAAGCACTCACAGATAAATTTCGAAGTTGAAAACTCGTGGCGAGTTTGCCTACTAGCACAGCCAAATGCTTGATGCTGCGAACGGCAATTTACAGAATACAGACAAGGCAAGCTAAGTGTTCAGTCAGTTGCATTCAACAAGAGGTGCTTCGACCAGTCTGAGATCAAGCCATATTAAAATGTATTTCATCCTTGCTTCAAGCTTCATGGCATGTTGTAAATCCAGAAATTAAACAGAACTTAAATGGCAGATAGCACTAGAATGGCTTTGACGTGTTTAATGCACTATGGGTGACCAATAGGTCTCACCCTGTAATCAAGCCGCATTGGCCACAGATGCTGGGGCACACAGTGAAACCCTCAATAGGTCAAAAAATTAAAAGGGCCCAAGAAAATACACATGCAATATCGCTATAACTATCTGCCAGCAGTTTAGAAGCTGCCAACTGGCCACGAAAATGTAAGGGTGAGGCACACTGGTGGGCCACATTGAACAAGATTTGCACAAGTCTGAAAATCACTGCTGCAGTGAACATGTTAAACTAATTAGTGTAGAAGTCTAGAATTGACCATGCTGTACAAACCTGCACTAGGTTCAAAGCACATGACTAGAACTTACGTCACATGCAAGACTTGGCCCTGGTAGCGAGTGCATGACAAATCATGAATTATGCAATCCTGGTAATGAATGAAAGCAGGCACGGCTACATGTTTTTTTAGTATATGATTAGCCAAAGCCACTGTGGAGTAGATTTTGAAACAGCCAAAAGTGCCTTCTGGTGCAGAAAATTACCATATTTTTTATTGTATAAGTTCCATCGTTTTCTTTTTTTTTTATCTTTCATGAGTGGGACTTAGTGAAAACCGACATTTCCCCGCACGCCTTTTTCTACCATTCCTAACAACTCCGTTTTAAAATAAGAACAACAACAATGGACATGTGAAAGACAAAAGGAATTGAGCTATTAGAGAATTTTTGCAGTGTAATCTGCAGGAACCCAGCTGTACCTGCATTGCGGCAGGCATGCGCTCCTTGGGGCCACCTGCGTGTGAACAAACAGCTCCCAGTGGAAGCAATTCACTGTAGCCAAACACAGACCACACTATGCTAAAGCTGTATTTTTCTAATGTTATCCTTCAGGTAGATCTAACACAATCTCATAACAACCAGACTGAACGCGGCGCCCACCGCACCCCCTCAAGTCATGTCCTTGAAAGTTTTGATTTCAGCGTAGCACCTGCGTTGTTGGCACACGTGAGGCAAAGATATGATGCAAAATGTTACGTCCTGGTGAATGTGCGCTGGAGAACATCAATATGCAGAAGGGAAAGCTCGATGTGAGCAAAAAATTAACAGGGTTGATGCAAATCCAGAGGATCGCTTTGGTCAATGATGCCAAAAAAAAAAAGGCAGGTTACTCGCTGAAGCAAGGCCATACCTGTCACACCTCAAGCAGCGTCTACGCAAGGCTGCTGTGTGTGCATATTTTTGTGACAGCCCTTGACGAAGAGATCCTATCCTACGTCTCTCTGTGCCTCTATACGGAACACTGAGGGCAAACAGAAGTTGGCCTGTACCGATGCGGCAGCCTGTTTTAGTAGGAAAGAGACCGCTCCAACCAAAGAACGAAATGCAGCTATTGCCACCACCACTGGCTGCTTTTGGAAGAAAAATGCATGCATCAACACTGTTTTTTTTATATGTGAACTACAGAAGCTACACAACACTGGCATTGCCTTCAAATATCAGTGATAACACACTCGTCCTTTTTGATAAGAGTGTCATGTGTTTGAATAAACTGACATGATCTTTAAATCAAATTTTCTCGGCCATAAATGTGCCCTCTGCTGAACAAATGTCAACATAGCCCCAAAGAGTCGTAATTAAATTTTTTTTTTTGAGTCATTAACTGGATAGAGTAACCCTCAGTGTCCCTTCAAGATGGATTCCTCGCATTAAACGCCCATGTGCCACACAGAGCTTAAGCGTCTATCCTTATAGGATAATGAAGTGAACCTCAAAGCCAACGTCTACAGTGGACGCAGCGGTAACGAGCCATTACCCCACTTAGGCCAAGCGAGGGCAGTAAATTTAACACTGGTGCCATGCGATGTGGCATTATGCAGATGACACAATTATCTATGCTAAAATAACATGTTCCGACAACCAGGTTAGACTTAATGAACATTTGGATCAAGTAGAAAAAAACAGTTTTTATGCGGGTGACACGAAAGAAGACTCCACTTGTGTTTCATTACAAATTTGACACTATTCATTTACAGGAAACAAAATAATACAAGTCTCTCGGTATTTACATCACTAGTGACCTGAACTGGTCTGCACACGTTGACCATGCTTGCAATAAGGCGAACTTTAAGCTATTTACATTGAGGAAGAAACTATGTGGTGCTACGCCAGAAGTAAAGCTGTGAAGTAAAATGACTGTGAAGCCGCTTTTCACATATGCAAGTCATATCTGGCTACCCTATACTAAAAAAAATATACAGAAAGGTAAGCGGGTTCAGAACCATGCGCTTAGATTTATTTATAACGCCTACATTAGAACACAGTCTGTTACAGAACTCAGAAAAAAAGCTGGACTTGTTATTTCATATCAAAGAATAAGATACAATAGGCTGGTTTTCTTTTTTCAAATCTTAACTGGGTACTATCACGTGCATATTAAAAAACATATCACACCAGATATTTTTACTCATAAACAAAGCATGTGAAATGCATTACACTTATAATCTACAGAACCAACTGCTTCAAATATTTTTTTATTTTTAGTTCAGTCAATAGACGAGTGGAACAAGCTGCCAAACAATATTGTCATTCTTACCGAACTCACAGCGTTTGAAAATGCTTTGACGAAGTACTTGTTAATAGTATGACGATTTCCTGATGTGCTGTGTAAGTTATTCGGGTAATCATGAGTAGTTATCCCATGTATTTATCGAATTATGATTTGCTTCTTGTTTTATAATAATTAAGGATGTACGGACTTCTAGTAAAGTGGTGTGTTTTGTGCATGCAAGTACCAATGAATTGCATAGTTTTATCATTTCGTTTTTCTTCATGTATGCAATATTGTTATTGTCCATATCCTGCAACTCCTGTCCTAGCTCATGCTGACAGTATGAATAAATAAATAAAAAAAATCTGCATTTCTGGCATGTCCCCCACCATAGAATGACCAGAGTAAAAGCCTGTGTGCAGCAGACCTGTTTCACGTCTCTGATCATCAAGCCGGCTGACGACAAGCTTGGCCAGCACAAGGCCCGCCCATAATATACACCAATACACTAAAAACTAACTGAAGGAGAGTCAGAAAAAAATAGCTTTTCTGCTAATGCCACCCAGCACTGACGCAGGATTACATGCAGCGTACGAGAATTTTGTTTTCGTGAAAGTATGATCTTTTGGCACAGGATTGGTGCAAATTACTCATTTGTCACAATGTAGCAGGCCTTTTGGTGCACTTGTGCACAGTTGTCGTACCAATCGCATCACTGCACTCACGTAAAACACGTGTTAGCATGGTGCACAGAAAAAAAAAATTTTAATAAAATTATACCGTGTGTCTGCTTAGACTCTGCCAGCCATGTGGTCCATTAGAATAAAAGCGGGCAGTTGTAGTGAGAGCCTACAATTTTTATACAATGCACACAACCAAAGCCATGCCATACCACTAAAAAAGATAAGGCAAATGGAGAAATGCTTAAAACAGCAGACTGAACTTCAGTTTTAGGGCTCAATATCGCATTTAAAGATGTGAGTGAAAGATTCACATGCACGCATTACACATAAAGTATGGTGCCACATTGTATCCAAGAAGTAAGTGTGTAAGTCACACCTTCGTTGAAGAGCCTTTCGAAGGTCTTGATGCCGTCTTCCACAAAGATGTCCATGGGACAATGTTCAGGGAGGTACCACCGCCTGGCGATGGTCACTACCTCGGGGTCCAACTCAATGACTGACAGTTTCAGCTGCCAGAAAAAGCAGTAGCAGCAGGTGCAGAAGAAAAAAAGAGAAAAGAAGAGCAGATCACATAAGTTGGCATCCGTAGCAAATTACTCATTAAAGAAAGGTCAATATGCCAAAGGAATCCGGCTGTCTAAAAACTGGCTTCTTGTATCAGATACTGCACACCAGGTGTCCCAGTAAAAAGTACCCAGGTTTTTAAAGGGCAGCGTGCTGTCCCAGGCAAGTGAAAACAAATCAGCGCTATCAAGGGATGGGCTAGTCAGCAGCCCTTTAGTTTAAAAGTTCTAACACAGTATATCGCTAAAGGCTCCGTTCTCCAGAAAATCCGGCGTTGGTGTTGTGAGCAAAAAATCACAGGCACACTTCAGGCAGGTGGTAAATGGTAGGTGACATGGTCTGACACTGATTGGGTGGCGCAATGGATGACGTCACAAGAACAATTTACTTGGTTAAGTTGGTAGCTCCTTTGAGATGGGAATCAAGCCCTCTAGGAATCTTGGATACTGAGTCAGACATGCTACTCCTAGGCCAAGCAAGTATGTTCCTGCATAAAGTGGCACTTTATATCTATGTCACATGATCTCTCATATATTACGGTAGCTTATGATGGTTGGTTTGGTTGGTTCGTGGGGTTAAATGTCGCAAAGCAACTCAGGCTATGAGAGACGCCGTAGTGGAGGACTCCAGAAATTTCGACCACCTGGGGTTCTTTAACATGCACTGACATCGCACAGCACACGGGCGCCTTGCTTTTTGCCTCCATCGAAAAGCGGCCGCCGAGGCCGGGATTTGATCCCGCGTCCTTGGGAACAGTAGTCGAGCGCCGTAACCACTGCACCACCCCGGCAGGGTCGGTAGCTTATGACAGAGTAGTAATGAATATGTGTGAGACAACAAAGGCACTACAGATGAGAAGGATTTCAGTCATGACAAACTTGCATAGTGTGAATGAGCTCCAAGGATTAACAAATAAGAGATAAAAACTAAAACGTACGCCCAAGCAGCCGGCAACGTTCTGGACTATAGTTGCGGAGTTTGGACATTGGAATCAAAACCCAACGATGCAATGTAGTCTTCCGAGCCACTGCCGCTGATAGCATCCAACAACTCTGCTCTAGGGGCAACAAAATTGCCTCAAAAATTTTTTTTTGTGTGTGAGCGAGCACTATTGCCAGGGTTCATGCCATGTTGGGAATGTTCCGCCGCAACCTCAACTTCACTGGCGTTTGAAAAATAGCCGCCATGCGGTAAAAATACAAACCATATCCAAAACAAAAATACATTGTCCAAAGTAGAAACCAGATGGCGCAGCAAGTTCGTCACAGCGCTAGTGGTGGGAAATCTGAACTTGCAGTTTTTCGATCACCAATGATCTAATCACAGTGGCGTGGTAATGTTTCACCCCTCACGTATCTATAAAGCCTCAGAGACCACTCTGTAATTCACAGCACTTATTATACCCTGACACCGCACACTCAAAAAGTAACGAAAACATTAATTCTCTATGATAAAGGCGACTTCGATACCATAAACAGCAAACTAACGAAATTTAATCATTCTTTCCTTGCTAATTTCTCGTATCGCACTATTGAAACGAACTGGTCATTGTTCAAACACAAAATGGAGGAACTTATCCACCTATACATTCCTACAAAAACAGTTCTTATGCGATCGTCATGCCCATGGTTCAACCAAACATTAAAAAGACTGCTGAATAAAAAGAAAAGGCTCTTCCGTTATGCAAAACGCACCAACAGTTCTTACGTTGGCAACAGTACCATTATGCGGAAAAAAGTTTTACTTATCATGCCGCTAACGCTAAAAAAACATTTTACGCAACCACTTTACCGTCAATGCTTCACATAACCCTAGACAGTTTTGGAAAGCGGTAAGTCCTAAGCCACTCAACTCATTATCACTGTGTGACGACCAAGGTTCACCCATATCACAAAATCTTGTGAGCGAATCATTAAATCATGTCTTTTCTACCAACTTTACTAATGAACCCGATGACTGCATGCCTCACTATCCACATTTTGATTACCCACCTATGCCAGACATACAATTCGAGCCTAACGGAATAAAATTGCTAATCGAATCTCTAAAACTGTCATCCTCAGCCGGAGTCGATACCATCAATGCTAAAGTACTTCACAATACTAAAGATACTGTCGCCATCAATCTTTCCCACATTTTCCAGCAATCACTCGAACACAATGCCATACCTCATGACTGGAAAGTGAGAAAAATTATTCCAGCGCATAAAAAAAGGCTCACCATCGTCCCCTTAAAATTACCGCCCTATTTCTTTAACCAGTGTTCCCTCCAAGCTAATAAAGCATGTAATTCACTCACACATAATGAAATTCCTGCAGTCTGTCAACTTCTTCCATCCCAGTCAGCACGGATTTTTAAAAAACCTATCTCGCTCTACCCAACTAGCATTATTCACTAACGACATCAGCTCTAGCTTGGACACTAGCACACCAGTGGATGCGCTGTTTTTAGATGTTGAAAAGGCTTTTGACAAAGTTACCCACCGATGACTACTCTATAAGCTTTCACGACTAAACTTAAACCCACTAGTGCTTGAATGGCTGCAAAGTTTTTTGACTAATCGCCAACAGTTCGTATGGGCCAATAACCGCACATCTTCCTTGTCCCAAGTCACTTCTGGCGTACTGCAAGGTACTGTTTTAGGACCCTTACTATTTTTAATATACATTAATGATCTTCCTAATAACCTGTCTTCTACCCTTCGTTTGTTCGCCGACGACTGCGTCATTTACAGAAAAATAACAAACAGCATGGACTCATTTAAACTTCAGTGTGATTTGAAACTTGTTGAAACATGGTGCACTAATTGGTTAATGAAACTAAACGTAAACAAAACCACTCTAGTCTCATTTCATCATCGTGCATCATATTGTTACGACATTTATTTAGACAGATCTTAGGCTGCGCTAAAGAATAGCACACAAGAGCGGGGCAGAAACAGCTTCCTCCTCTTCTGCTTATCCCGCCAAACCTCATCTTCCTTCAATAAGGACCGCGGGAAGTGCGTGACACTGCCCCCTTCGCAGACGATGCCCGCCGGGTGAGTCAAGGTTCGTCCCGTTGATAGAAGGGCTTCATGCGGGCCAGTATAGTGGTGCAACAGTTTCTGGCACAAGCCGCACTTACGCAACGGCGTCCAAAGCCACACCAAGTCACCAGGGACATAATTAACATCTTGATGATGCTTGTCGTAGCGTTGCTTGTAGCGTTCCTGGGAGGCTAGAGTGCAAAGTCTAGCGAGTCGACGAGCTTCCTCAGCCAAAGAGAGAGTATGCGCTAGTGAAGTTTCAGCAGGGAGTGAGAAAGGCAGAAACGTGTCCAAAGTGATTCGTGGAGGTCGTGCATAGAGAAGAAATAACGGACTGTAGCCTGTCGTTTCGTGCTTAGCAGTGTTAAATGCGTATGTTATAAACGGAAGGACTTCATCCCAGTTTTTGTGGCGGGAGTCGACATACATTGCGAGCACATTGCTAAGCATCCGATTGGTGCGTTCGGTAAGGCCGTTCGTTTGTGGGTGGTAAGGAGTTGAATGGCGAAAATGGGATGAGCAGAGGCGAAGAAAATCTTTTACAACTTCTGCCGTAAGCTGTCGGCCACGATCGCTTATTAACACACGAGGAGGCCCATGTCGAAGAATGATGGACCGTAGGAGGAACGCCGAGACATCAGAAGCAGTGGCTGACGGTATAGCAGAAGTTTCACAGTACCGCGTAAGGTAGTCTACGCACACTATGACCCAGCGGTTTCCGTTGGAGGAACGGGGAAACGGTCCTAGAAGATCAATTCCCGCCTGTTCGAATGGGGTTCGTGGTGGCGTTATAGGCTGAAGATGACCCGGCGGTGAGCAGGTTGGGTGCTTGAAACGCTGGCACTGGAGGCAGCTGGCCACATAACGTTGAGTAGTTTGACGCATCTTCGGCCAATAAAAACGCTCCTTAGTCCTGTGCAATGTCCTTGCGAAACCCAAGTGTCCAGCTGTGGCATCGTCGTGCATTACCCGAAGAACCTGACACCTAAAACTTGTAGGAACTACCAGAAGAAGCCGCGCACCTACTGACGAGTAGTTCTTCCTGTATAGTACACCGTCACGAATGCAGAATGAGGTCGTAGGGTTCCGGGAACTTGCTGCCTCAAAAAGCGGCGCCAACTCGTTGTCGTGCCGCTGCACAATCTTGAATTCACCAACGTCAGGGAAACTTGTAGAGATAGCAGCTATATATTCATCCAAGACCTCATTGTCGCAATCAGTAGTTTCAAGTGGCAACCGTGACAAGCAGTCAGCATCACCGTGCTTACGACCACTCTTAAAAGACACAGTAAAACTGAATTCTTGAAGGCGCAAAGCCCACCGCGCAAGGCGTCCACAGGGGTCACGAAGGTTTACAAGCCAACATAAGGAATGATGGTCCGTCACAATTTTAAATGCACATCCATAAAGATATGACCTAAACCGTTGCGCACCGAATACAACAGCTAAGCATCCCTGTTCAGTTACTGTGTAATTACGCTCAGCCTTGCTCAAAGAACGGCTTGCATACGCAACGACATGTTCATCGCCATTGTGGCGCTGTATGAGCACAGCACCAATTTCAACTGCGCTGACGCCAGTGTGAAGTTCTGTTGGAGCTGATGGACAGAAGTGGCGTAGTACTGGTCCTGATGTCAAAATAAACTTTAACTGACGAAAGGCGGAGTCACAATCGGCAGTCCACTTGAAAGGCACATCTTTTTGCAGAAGACAAGTAAGGGGATATGCTAGATCAGCAAACTTCGGAACAAAACGCCGAAAATAGGAGCAAAGCCCCAAAAAACTCCTGAGCTGTTTTAACGATTTCGGCGGTTTAAAACAAGTGACAGCTTCGATCTTTTTCGGATCAGGCCTGATTCCATCCTTGTCTATGAGATGTCCAAGTACCACAGTCTGGCGTTCTCCAAAACAACATTTCTTGGAATTGAGTACCAGACCAGCTTTCTCAATACACTCCAAGACAACCTCTAATCGACTGTTGTGTTCATGAAAAGTTTTCCCGAATATCACTACATCGTCCAAATAACACATACAAATGTGCCACTTCAGCCCACGCAAAACTGTGTCCATGAATCTTTCGAACGTGGCTGGAGCGTTACATAATCCAAACGGCATCACATTGAATTCATACAGCCCGTCTGGGGTGATGAATGCCGTCTTTTCTTTATCTTCCGGGTGCATGGGGATCTGCCAATAGCCTGATCACAGGTCAACTGAGGAAAAATAGGAGGCGGAATGTAAGCAATCAATGGCGTCATCAATACGTGGCAGGGGATACACGTCCTTCTTGGTAACAGTATTCAGACGTCGATAATCAACACAAAATCGCTATGTGCCATCTATCTTTGACTAGAATCACAGGGGCAGCCCAAGGACTAGACGATTCCTGAATGATGCCCTTATGCAGCATGTCACGAACTTGTTCTTCGATTGTTTAGCGCTCTGATGGGGATACACGATAAGGCTTCTGGCGGATTGGATCAGCAGTTCCTGTATTGATTCGGTGCTGAGTACGGGAAATGGGAATCCGTGGTGGCGAGTCCCGAGAGAAATCGAAAGCTGCAGCATGTTTCGCCAGAACTTCCACTAAACTGTGACGGTCACTTGTTGGCAGGGATTTGTTAATCATGGCAAGAAATTTTGTCTCATCTTCTTCTGAGCATGCGGTAGGCTGGGAATTGTCTGTGCTGCGCACGGCCACTGATTTAAAAGTGTCTTCGTCAAAGTTGGCAAGTTTTAGACCACGTGGTAATACAACAGGTTCGTTAGAGCAGTTAGTTGTCCACAAAGAAGAATGTCCATTCATGACTGAGATGATGCAGCGGGGAATCAGAATACTTTTCTTCGCGCAGTTGAGGGTGAGTGGTTCAACCACAGCGTCGAACGCATCACTGGCGCAGCTGGAACTAACAACTCGTATAAACTCTGCTGACATTGCAGGAACGACTATGTCTTCCGAAACCGAAAGCGTGCTAGGATGGGTCCGCGAATTTTCACGCAAAGCAGATTCAATTCGAGTGCTCACAGAAATGTCTCCATTGCGAAAGTCGAGAGTGGCCCCACATTGCTCCAGAAAATCGAGTCCAAGAATTACGTCATGCGTTGATCGAGTAAGTACTGCGAATTCAGTTCGGAATGTGTGGCCGGCGATAACAAGATTCACGGAACAGACTCCAAGTGGGTTAAGCGGTTTGCCACCAACACCACATAATGTTGTCGCACTATCCCAAGCAAACATAATTTTACGACCAAGGCAGTTTTTAAAAGCGAGACTTATAATAGAAATAGTTGCACCTGTGTCCAACAACGCCATAGCACGTACACCGTCCACAAGCACTTCAATTCGGTTTTTTAACATCGAAATGGGCAGAGGCATGGGTAAGCTAGAATCTTTTGCGACCTCACCTCCACCGGCCGCACTCACTAGTTTCCCGGAGGTGGCGACCGTCGTCGGGGAGAAGGGATTGTCGTAGGCGCCGAGATGGTGGTGTCAGGCTACGGTCAGAGGCCGGTGATTCATTTCAGTTCAGCACCATTCTGCGTTCTTGTCGGCTAGCTGTTGATCTATACTCATTCCGGCCAGGTGTTCTTCTATATGAATCATCATTGTCAGCAGGAAGCCTTGTACGGGAGCTCACCCACTGTCGGCGATACTGCTGGTACGGACGACGGTTGCGGCAAAAGCGGGAAATGTGGCCGATCATTCCACAGGCATAACACACTGGCGGCTCACGTTCATTCGATGAATAAGGCTCATCGTCGCTTGTATTAAACGTTTCATGCTCTGGATGTGGTCGACGAGGAGGACGAGAGTGCTCGTTGTTGTAGGCGTTGATGTTGAGAGGCTGGATGTTCGGGCGATGAGCAGCAGAGCGTCGGGTGTCCGAAGGAGATGTAACAGAGGGAGCATAACAGGTAGAAGATGGGCTGTCTGACGAAGAGGTGCTCCTGTAGACGGGTCTGACGTGGCCCCCAATATCTTGATGCCTCCGAAGCTCTTCGCGGATGATCTGGCGAATTGTATCTGCCAGGCTTGTCGTTTCAGACACATCCACACTAGCGACAGTTGTCACATTAGGCAGCCGACCAAACTTCGGAATGATACGGCGTCGCTTCAAAGATTCAAACGTGCGGCAGTGTCGTGTTACATCAGCGGCGGTATTCAAATCCTCCTTGCAGATGAGAAAGTTGTACACATCTTGCGCTATTCCTTTGAGGAGGTGGCCCACTTTGTCTTCTTCTGTCATTCAATCATAAACTATTCTGCATAGCTTGAGGACTTCTTCTATATAAGTTGTGCAGGCCTCCCCCGGTACTTGCACTCGCTGAGCCAGAGTCTGTTCTGCGCTCTTTTTTCGAGCATCGGCATCGCCGAATCCCGCTCTCATTTCTTCCATGAAGCGATCCCAGGTGGTAAGGGATGCTTCATGATTGTCAAACCATGTTAGTGCAGTTTCTTCAAGAAAGAATACCGCATTCGCCAGCTTGGTATTCGCATCCCAGCGGTTGTATTTGCTCACCCGATTGTAGTTGGTGAGCCAGTCATCCACGTCTTCCCCAGGCTTGCCATAAAAGTGTCGGGGTTCCCGATAAGGCTGTGGGATGGTCGGTTGTGCTGCTGGCATGGGCGGCGTTGAAACATCTGCTTGCGCCATCTCCGTCCGTAGGGGGGTAGCCCAGCAATTCTTCTGCTCCGGCGAAGTAGGAGAGGTTCCGTGGTGATCTTTACCCCGCACCTCCACCACACTTGTTACGACGTTTATTTAGACAGATCTTAGGCTGCGCTAGAGAATAGCACACAAGAGCGGGGCAGAACCAGCTTCCTCCTCTTCTGCTTATCCCGCCAAACCTCATCTTCCTTCAATAAGGACCGCGGGAAGTGCGTGACAATATTGTAACGTAACGTTACACAGAAGGTGCTCTGGCACTCTGGCACCGAAGAACACCAACAGCCAGTCAGGGCAGCACGAAAGCGGAGCACCGTTTCGCTTCGTCGTCTTCTCCGAATCGCCGGTTCAAATCTTCGTCGTCTATGAATGGCATGTGTCATTGCCCCCCTTCTTGGCAGCATCGCCTCGATGCTGCAAATGCTGCTTGATGCGATGAGCTGACAGATGTTATGCTAGGTTGGTGTGGGATACCACAACACAAAACGGGGCACCATCAGTCTCAAGAATAGTCAGCGGGGCGATCGTGGTAGGGTTTCATCGGGACGACGTGTACAACATCAGTTAACTTGCGTCGTCTGCGGCTTGAGGGATCTTGGGTCGCGGATTCAACTTCGTAAGTAACGTCGCTGAGGCGGCGGAGGACACGATATGGGCCGAAGTACCGGCGCAGCAATTTTTCAGACAGCCCACGATGACGAACGGGCGTCCAAATCCAGACATAGTCTCCAGGCTCGTAGGCAGCGAAGCGCCGTCCCTTGTTGTAACGGTCAGCGTCTAGTTGCTGTTGTAGGTATATGCGCTGCCTTGCCAGCTGCCGTGCTTCTTCCGCACGCTGGGTAAAACTAGCGATGTCCAGGTCAAGCTCATCTTCGTCGTCGGTGTATACGGGCAGCATTGTATCCAGTGGAGTGGTCACTCGACGGCCGAAGACAAGCTCGAAGGGTGTGAGCCGCGTCGTCTCCTGAAGTGCCGTATTATATGCGAACGTGGCATATGGGAGGATTTGATCCCAGGTCTTATGCTCTATATCCACGTACATAGACAGCATGTCGGCCAGAGTTCTATTTAGCCGTTCCACCAAGCCATTAGTTTGCGGGTGGTATGCCGTGGCCCGTCTATGGCTAGTGTGTGTAAGGTTCAGTACAGCCTTAGTCAAGCGGGCCGTAAAAGCTGCCCCGCGATCGGTAATGATAACAGCTGGAGCGCCATGACGCAACACGATGTCGTGGACAAAAAACTCTGCGACTTCGGTGGCAGCTCCATTTGTGAGCGACGCGGTCTCAGCATATCGGGTCAAGTAGTCTGTCGCGACAACAATCCAACGCTTTCCGTTACTTGACTTCGGGAAAGGACCAAGAAGATCCATCCCCACTTGTTGGAAAGGAGTTTTCGGTGGAGCGATCGGCTGAAGAAATCCAGCTGGTTTCACGGGTGGAGTCTTTCGGCGTTGACAATCACGGCAGGTTTTTACGTAAGATCGCACTGAAGGTAATAATTTCGGCCAATAGTATTTCTCCCAAATTCTTGCAAGCGTACGACTAACTCCCAAGTGGCCGGAGGACGGTTCATCGTGACAAGCGCTTAAGATGTCAGGCCGTAGGTGCGTACGCACTACGAGTAGAAATGTCTCTTTGGATCTTTCAAAATTGCGCTTGTAGAGAACTCCACTTCGTAAAGCGTATGACTGCAAGCCACGACGAAAAACAAGCGGTACTCTACCACCGTGTCCTTCCAGATAATCGATGAGTGGCGCCAGCTCCGGGTCCTTGCATTGAAGGTCAGCCATATGGGATTGGGTAATGGCCCCAATAAAGGGAAAATCGTCGGCGTTTTCCACTGCAGTGGAGTCCAATGGCGCGCGTAACAAGCAATCCGCATCTTGGTGTTTATGTCCCGACTTATACACAACAGTGACGTCATACTCTTGAAGACGGAGGCTCCAACGAGCTAAGCGTCCAGACGGGTCTTTAAGGCTTGCCAGCCAGCACAAGGAATGATGGTCGCTGACAATACGGAAGGGTCGTCCATACACATATGGTCGAAACTTGCTGATGGCCCAGATTACCGCAAGGCACTCCTTCTCCGTGTGTCGAAAAGTTCGCCCCTGATCGTGAGAGTGTTCGGCTCGCGTAGGCGATAACCCGTTCTATTCCACCTTGCCACTGAATGAGTATCGCGCCGAGGCCAACGTTGCTGGCATCAGTATGTACGTCGGTTGCGGCGTCTTCATCGAAATGGGCGAGTATTGGGGGTCTGTGTAGGCGGCTTCTAAGCTCCTGGAAGGCTTGTTCTTGATCGCCTCCCCACAGGAAGGGTATGCCTTCTCTGGTTAGTGCTGTCAGTGGTTCAGTTATCTTAGAAAAATCTTGGATGAAGCGTCGGTAGTATGAACAAAGACCTAGAAATCGTCGAAGTGCCTTTTTGTCGGTGGGGCGTGGAAAATTTGACACTGCGGTAGTCTTCTCGGGATCAGGGAGAACGCCCTGTGCACTGACAACATGGCCGAGAAAGCGTAGTTCCTTGAAAGCAAAGTGGCATTTATCAGGCTTGATCGTTAGTTGCGCGCCTTTGAGTGCTTGAAGCACGATGCGCAACCGGTCCAAGTGTTGCTCGAAAGTATGCGAGAAAATAACGACATCATCTAAGTACACCAAGCACGACTGCCACTTTAGACCTGATGAAACCGTGTCCATCATACGTTGGAACGTGGCCGGTGCAGAGCAAAGACCGAACGGAAGCACCTTAAACTCGTACAGGCCGTCGGGCGTCACAAATGCAGTCTTCTCTCGGTCTCTCTGATCCACCTCGATTTGCCAGTATCCGCTTTTGAGGTCTAATGAGGAGAAGTACCTGGCGTCGCGTAGTCGGTAGAGGGCATCATCAATCCTGGGCAGCGGATAGACGTCCTTTTTAGTCACGTTATTTAACTTTCGGTAATCGACACAGAATCTCAAGGTGCCATCTTTCTTTTTGACAAGGACCACTGGCGATGCCCATGGGTTAGTCGAAGGCTGGATCACGTCGTCCGCAAGCATTTCATCCACTTGCATTTTAATGGCGTCACGTTCCTTAGGAGAAACCCGGTACGGGCGCTGGCATACCGGTAACGTGGTCTCATCGGTGATGATGCGGTGCTTGGCGACAGGAGTACGACCGACCTTAGAGCCTGTGGCGAAGCAGTCTGCGAAATCGCTCAGAAGAGCCGAGAGAAGATTCCTCTGATCGGGCCTCAAGTCGGGGTTAATTTTAACGGTCTGCAGAGCATGACAAGGTGCGGCCTCTTCTTTAGGGTTCGCTCCGGTGGTGCATAAATGAGGCAAGGCAGTAACATCGTGAAGGACGGCAACAGCCGTGTCCTTGGCGAGATGCCGCATCTCCTTAGCAAAATTTGTCAGGAGGACAGTAGCACAACTGTTCTGGAGTTGTACGAGTCCTCGAGCAATGGCTAATTCCTTCTCGAGTAGTAGCGGAAGGTGCCCATCCGCGATG
Organism: Amblyomma maculatum; assembly: GCF_055883805.1. NCBI lineage: Eukaryota > Metazoa > Arthropoda > Arachnida > Ixodida > Ixodidae > Amblyomma > Amblyomma maculatum. The sequence continues at coordinate 62,559,965 of NC_139344.1, forward strand.
CCCTCGTAATCGTGGAATAAGTCATGCTTTACAAGGACCAACACACTAGAACGTGCCGGAACCCTCACGTCATCGTCGACTATACGCAAAACGTTCAGACACGGATCTTCGTTTTCAATGCGCGCCACGGCTCGTTTCGTCGAAAAGGAAACACGCGCTTCTTTCAGGTCAATGACAGCGCCGTTGGTCTGCAGGAAGTCTAGACCAAGAATCAAGTCTTTCGAACACTCAGGAAGTAAGATAAATTCTCCGACATACACAAAACCACGGATGCCGACCCGCGCTGTGCACTTGCCTGCAGGTTCGATCAAGTGGCTTCCCACCGTGCGAATTTTCGGGCCGGACCAATGTGTCAAAACTTTCTTCAATTCTCGGGCGAGACCACGGCTCATTACTGAATAATCGGCACCAGTGTCGAGTAACGCGGTGACATCCACTCCATCAATCATTACACATAAATCGGAGGTAGTATGCCGGATGCTGTCGCTACCTGACACAAGCGAAATCTCGTCGGGTCGGCCTGACGATGACGGAGGATCTTCACATTTCCCGACATCAGCGACCCTGCCTCCGAAGGCCGCTGGTATTAGTTTTCCCGGCTAGGGCTGGGAGAGGAGCGGCGTCGGGAAGAGTGGGGACTTGTCGAACGGTAGCTCGTCGGGGACGTAGACCGACGCTCTTGGTAACCGGACGTGACGGGATACTGTCGCGCTGCAAGGTCGCTTGCAATCTCAGTAGGCCGTTCGTCATTCCGAGGGTGGAGTTCCTCCGAGGCGAAACCCCGCATGTTGACGCGGCGGTACGGGCACGCCCGGTAAAGGTGACTGGCTTCCCCCGCAATGATAGCACAGGGGCCGACGGTCCCGGGGCCGCCATACTTGACTTTTATGGGGTGGTTGGTAGATTGGCGGAGGGGAGTAGTGAGGCCCCATGCGGCTCCATGCGAGGCCCTCCATGCGAGGACCCTGCGGCTCCATTGCCGGAGCTGCGGCGTTGATACTATGGTCCGGCGGGGGAGCCCTACGTAAGACGGACGCGTAGGTGGGCCTCGCGTCGATTGTCTGGTGGGGAACGCGCTGCTGGGGAAAGTCAGCAACTTGCTGAGCTGCCATACGCACCTCGTCCCGGACGACTTCAGCCAGTGAAGGAAAAGCTGTTGTGTTGCAAGGCATCCGGAGCGCTTGCAGTTCCTCCCGCACGACAGAACGGATGAGATTTCGTAGTGCGTCCATGTCGCTGCCGATATGCACAGGAGGTGCGCCGGACCCAATGATGTTCACGTCACGGTTGTACTGACAGGCTCGGTGTTGCAGCGTTGTCTCCATGGTCGCTGCCCCGCTGAGAAACTCCGCCACAGTGCGCGGTGGACTGCGCACCAGTCCCGCGAAAAGTTCTTGTTTAACGCCCTGCATCAGGTGACGCAGTTTCTTATCTTCAGGCATTTGTGGGTCTGCACGCTTGAAAAGGCGTGTCATGTCCTCAAAGAACATACGCACACTCTCGTTCTGGCGCTGATTGCGCGAGTGTAGCGCAGCTTCTGCTCGCTCCCGGCGGTCGGCGCTAGGAAAGGTAGCTTTGAAATCACGACAGAAGGCTGCCCAGGATGGGAAGGCAGCCTCATGGTTTTCAAACCATGTCCATGCAGACTCTTCAAGAGCGAAGTACACGTTGTGGAGCTTGCGCTCATCAGTCCACCCGTTGTAACGAGCAACTAGCTCGTAGTTCTCAAGCCAGTCCTCGGCGTCCTCGAACACGTCGCCATGAAAGGAGGGGGGTGTTCGCGGCTGATGACACAGGATGTGGGTGGGAAGCCTGCTCTCAGATGTCATTGCAGTAGGTTCTACGGCCATCTGAGGATGCGTCGTCCTGGTAGCGGCCGGAAGGGGTCCGAATTCAGGGGGCTCTCCACGTAGGCGGCGGCCGAGGCGTTGATGTACAGGGGTGAGCTCCGTATTGACAGGTTGATTATGCAGGACTGGATCGATACCTGGCAATTCCTCCACCAGATTTGTAACGTAACGTTACACAGAAGGCGCTCTGGCACTCTGGCACCGAAGAACACCAACAGCCAGTCAGGGCAGCACGAAAGCGGAGCACCGTTTCGCTTCGTCGTCTTCTCCGAATCGCCGGTTCAAATCTTCGTCGTCTATGAACGGCATGTGTCAATATCACACCGAAAACTATACTTTATGTGGTGACAAAATATTGCATGCAACTACATGTAAATACCTGGGCATTTTATTTGCTCAAGATCTTACCTGGACATCTCATATAAATAACATCACTAATGAAGCTAACCGTGTTCTAGGTTATCTTAGGCGAACACTACGACTTGCTCCCACTCACGTAAAACTGTCCGCTTATTTAACCTTAGTCCGCCCCAAACTAGAATATGCTTGCTCGATCTGGGACCCACACCAATCTAACCTTACAAAAACACTCGAATCCATCCAAAACAGAGAGGTAAGATTTGCCTTTTCAGACTATTCATATCACACAAGTGTTTCATCACTAAAAGACAAAGCTAACCTTGCAAACTTAGAATCCCGCCGTAAAACCACCAGGCTCTGTTTTTTCCACAAATTTTATCACTCACCCCTGCGGAATGCCGTTATCACCCCTGCGCATCGCCACTCAGCCCTGATCTACCATCAACAAGCCGTCCAACCCCCTCATGCATCTACATCATCTCATCTCAAGTCATTTTTTGTTTTAACAGCAAAAGATTGGAACTGTTTGCCTGCCGAAGCTGTGACTCATCTCGACAACGCGCGCTTCAAATCATTCATTGAAAATATAACTTGATGTAAGCCCACCCCTCATGTAATGCCTCTCGTGGGCCTTTGAGGTACTAATAAATAAATAATAAATAAATAAATAAAAAAGGCCTACTTCAGCAAAATTTTTCGCTCCATAAAAGCAGTGTTTTCTAGCATATGTAATACATCCAAAGAGAGTACTATTCACAACTGAGGTGAGTGTTCCAGGAATTGTTTGTAAAAATTGCCATTTTTTGAACCAAAACTGGAAAAATGGTAGCCATTACTAAAAGGCAGAAATTAGTACAAAGAGGCACAATCGGATCCTTGGGCACTGTAGCTGTGGCATTTTAGCAGCTTTCTGCTGCTTGCAGAAACTTCACAGAGTGCGTACACAATACATTTGTGTATTGCAAGCAGTGTGAATGCAGGTGTAATAAATTTACATCTCTGCAAATGCCAACCACCAACAAGAATTAATTTCTTTTCTGCACTTCTTAAATGCACACAACATGCATGTTCTTTCATGCCATGTGCGTTTATTCCCCCCAAGGGCACACGGCATTTCAAAATGGCAATTGTGGCAGAAATTGTAAAAACTGCACCGCTGTAACAAACCTAGGACCTCAAAGTCACGTTTCAGCCTCCAGCTTTTCACTGCATGCTGTCAGACGTCACTCTTGAAACAATGAAATCATTTTCCCAAGAAGAATAAAGCCTCATTACAATTAAATGTAGGACTCGCCGATCACAAGTCAAATAAAAATTTCATTGCAGTTGGCCTTTAAGAGTACACAGATTTATTTGTCTTCACGTGGTACATAGAGAACACCTTAATAAAACTCTACAGGAGGAGGCCCCAAAGTAATAACTGTCAGGGGTACCTCCTGTGAGTGAATGTATCAGTTGAAAGTCAAGGGTGAGGCAGCAAAACAAAAGAGGTAAAAGAAGTGCACAGAAAGAGCTTAATCGTACAAAAAAAAAAATGCAAGAAATGTATGACTAAAATTCATTGTTACCATGTACATAAAGAATTATGCAAAGCAAATGTAAACTATAATAGCAAAGTCATCAACATATTGGCAAGGAGTAACAAAAGATGAAAGGGGTGTTATCATTGGTACAGGTCTATGTACAATGTAAAAATCTCATGAAGCCAAATTCATCACACACTAGCATAACTATGATAACGTAGCTAGTAAGTAGCTCTATGATGCATTATTGCTAATGGCTCCCATTCGTGACTCCCCTTTCATATCTTCATTCGCATACATGCACTTTGCTTAATCACTAATCAAACCTCTGCTATTCTATGCATATTCATTAGCACGCAGTCTTAACTTATCACATTATGCAAAAGCTGACTGGACAAAGATAATAAAGCAATACTTTAACCAATCCGCATGAGTGTAAATGCGTGACCTAGCCACTTAAGATTAGCAGATTTAACTTGGTATCCAAGGGTTCTGGTACAGTCCATCCCCATTGCACCCTCAAAGCAGCTGCCAATTCGGGCGTGTCATGAGGTCTTGTGATTTCACACAACCCCCCAATTAACCAGTGTCATGAACCCGTCACTTGCCAACTACCACCCCCGCCAGAGGCGTGCTCGCGACGTTTTGCTCACGAAGTTGACAATGCCGGCACCAGATTTTCTGGAGAACACAACCCTTAACACTTTCGTGTTAATATGAACAACACAGTTTCGAGAGCAGTCACCAAGAAAACACCGCCACTAAGATGCCCTTCTATGCTGTAAACCCCTAATTTCTTAAATCTTCAATGCCACACGGCAATGAGAAAGAGAGAGAGAAAAAAAACAAAAACAAATAAAGTTCACTCTAAATCGACTGGGCACATTCAAATTACATGGTTACCATGTAATCAAGCCACTTCTCCTTAAGAAAAGTTGACACCACTTTGCGGGAGCAGTTCACTAGGCGGGGAAAAAAAAAAAAAAAAAAGTTTGTTCCAACAGTTGATTCACATGAGTGCGCCCACCCGAATATTAGTCCACCACCTCAAACGCATGCAGTGACCCACCGCAACCACATCACTGGTTTTTAGCATTGTTCATTTCAAAGGTGTTTGCTGTTATCACAGCGCAATTCAAGAGTTTTGTGATAGTGGATGGCACAGGCCAATCGTGGCAAGATCAAATGCAAACATATAAGACAGTCAAAACGATCTACAACTTGTGAATTGACACTTTGTTACTCAAGCTCAAAATTCAATAGCTAATTAGCTATTATTAATCAAAAAAGCTGGGAGAATGAAAGAAAATATATATACTGCAGATTAGGCCATATAAAATTCTCAACAGCCCCCAACTGATTTCATTGGGATTGGGTACTTTCTCTCTCTAATTTTTTTTACTAATCCAAATTTCATTTCCTCTACAGCCTTTGGGCACTAAAGACCAGAGGTTAATTGGTACACTCATGCAAGAAGTGGCGGCAAATTACTACACCAGAGTGGCCAAATCCATCCTGGTGAAGGAGTGCATTCTCAGCAGTTTGCATTGCGATCAGGCCCCACCCCAGAACTGGCTATGCAATTTCATTGGCGCTCAAATTTCTTTATCTGGTGGAAAATTCCACGGCACTGAGGTTCCAACCACGGTCCTCTTTCATGCAAAGTGGATGCTGTACCTCCACGTCACCACTACATTAAATAAACAATGCGGCTAAAGTAATGTTCAACAGCCTCGGAAATAAACAAGATTTTACGATAAGTAACAAAGTGCTAGGAGTGGTAAAACAGTTCGAGAACAACTGGAGAAATGCATAAGCCTGAGCGTTGCTGTGTTGTCCGCGAGCTGTGTCAGCGGGATTCCGCGAAAGAGAGCTATTGCACCTTTCCTTTCCTGCAAACCAATTATAGAATGCCAGTTAACTTTGATGCATTCAATGGAATGCTGGTTGCATTTGACTAGGGGCACGCGATGTACCGTGTGCACCAACAACGCTCACGCTTTCGCATTTCTCCACTGCAGATTCTGCAGAGCTCTCGGAATTTTTCAGACTGCAGTTGGTTGATTACCTCTATTTACACACTTTCTAACAATTCCCAACCATTTGTGTGCGCAAATGATGCCCTTTCCCGCTCGTTCACATTCAAACATTTCAAATTTCCTGCCAGTGGAAGTGAGGCCTACGTCGCCAGAAGTCGAGCACCACGCGACCCCCTTTGGACGTCGACATTAGCCCTCCCGACAATTTTGACGTCCGATTGATTTAATTGGCTCAAAGTATTCAACTAATTAACCCACATCTGCCATTCTGTCACTTGCAAACCTCTCCTTGACGCTCTATCCGATGGTAACATTCTTTTCCTGATATACCGACTAGTTCGTCTATTACAGCACTGAGAAGGTCATGTCCCCGCTAAATCCGCCTACGCCACAGCCATACAATGCTTATACATTAACAGACTTGAGACACGTAGTGACCACAGAGCCAGATTACAAAGTATCAGATTGGAATGGAGTGCACTTGGCAAGTACTCTCAGATCGTGATTGGCAGCTTACCCGTATCTCTCAAGAAAAAAGTATATAACAGCTGCATCTTAACAGTACTCACCTATGGGGCAGAAACATGGAGGCTAACGAAAAGGGTTCAGCTTAAATTGAGAACAACGCAAAGAGCTATGCAAGAGCAAATGATAGGTGTAAAATTAAGAGACAAGAAGCATGAAGAGAAGGTCAGGGAAGAAATGCGAGTTTACTGACATTCTAGTCGAAATTAAGGGGGGACACCCCTCTTTGGACAATTCTTTTTATTTGCGGATCGATTGCTATGAAACTTTGGTGTTTCATAAAGTTTTATGCGCTGATTCTAAATCTGCATTTATTTTTTCTATATAACAAATAGTTCTCAAAATATTTACAATTTTATGTTTCTCATCTGGAGTTGGATAATTTTCCAAACAATTTATGCCATGATAAAATTTGGCATACTAAAGTAATGTTTAACATCTAAGGAATGCAGTAAAACAAGAATGAGCCTCTTAGGCCAATTAGGTCTAAAGCTAGGGGCTGCCAAACCCATTGCAACAAAAGTTCCCGCACCTGCCTTATACAAAGTATCTTTTTTAAAAATGTTACTGACCAATATGTGCAGTGAAATTAGCCTTACTACAGAGAGTAAGAGTTCCTGTTTTCAGGAGAACAAAAATTACTACGCTAGCACAACTACAAGCAAATATATGTTCACTCCAAAGCTGTTAGTTTGTCAAAATTGTAGTTTTGAGAAAACGAAGAAAAACAACGATTTCAAGTGCCTTTATGGCAACAAAAGCTCCTCAAATCACTAGAATGCACCTGGGGAATAATCTGGGTGCATCCCACACTGGTGCTTCTTTTTTGCCATCATCTGGAGGCCCAGTGATAATTCCCGTTTCTTCCTGGAAGCAGTGGTGTAACGCACATCTTTTTCTTTGGCTCTTTTTGAGCCGGAGTCTGTTATATTCACATTCATTTCTTGAAGAATGGCTGTTGCTGCATATTCATTTTCAGTATTGAAGCGTAGCACTGCTTCTGCAACGGCTGCCTCCACAGCAAAAAGGGAGAAAAGCTGCTCTTTTGAAATCATACTCCAGATGACAGAGTGAAACGATTCATTGGAGTTTTGGGTTCTCCCTCGCTTGCATCTCACCAGCAGCTTTCCATCTGCTAGGCGCTCGTACACAGGCAAAAGTGCCTTTGCCACATCCGCTGGCAAGTTATACTTGTGCCTTGGTTGTGGCTCACCTTTTGCTGTTGCCGCATTATGACGGCACCAAGAATCCTTGCCACTTGGGCACAGGCTGTGGTCACAGCAGCTTTCAATTGACGTGACATGGTGGTAAGTTACCATTACCGCTCTCTGCATGGCGTCAACATCACCACAGTGAGACTTGAGTACTCGACCATAATAGGCACTCAGCTTGCTGATGAGGTCTGCTGTGAGCCTCCCGTTCCCGCCAAGTCCCCGCATGCCTTCAGTTTTGTGCTTCTGGAGCAGGTTTCGAACCACTGCACCCATACGTTTTTGTACATGATTGATGCAGTCTTCTTTCTCTACATCCACGAAGCCGTACACCTTTGTATCCTTGATAGCATTAAAAGTGCGGCTGTCACCGTCACACAGCATGGTTGTGTATTTTACTTTGTTGCCTTCTAAAGACCACTGGAACAAGATCAATCCAGCCTCAACTTCCATTTCGCCAGACTTGCAATCAGTGTTCTTCTGGCACTGATGGGATTTCCTCCACCCAGCATATTCATCAGAGTCAGGTTTGGGTCCAATTTCACAGCCCTAACAAAAGTTTGAAAGCACAACGCAGTCCAGGATGTAGCCAGTAAATAGCTCCGCCACTGCACTTACTCCTATATGCAAAGAATCGCCCTGCGTCATCCAGGTGCCATCAAAGCACACAGCAATGTTCCCTTTGTGTCCAAAACACAAGTTTTCATAGACTGCAACCGCTTTTTCTGCTCACTGCACCATAACAGCCTCAGCTGCATTCGTCGCACTGGGGTTCAAAGTTTTTTTTAAATGCCGCTGAAACGTCTTGTTGTGGAAACCTCGGCCAGACAGGCCCATCGCTGAGAAAATGTCGTGCATGGCTGTCTGGCCATTACTTGTTGCGAGCATCGCGTGCCCGGCAAGGATAATAATTTCAAACGGGTTGCATTTCTTTTCACCCTGTACCTGTCGCGAACACCACTCAGTCACTATCTCACTGCACCGCTCGCAGATCAGCATCAGTTTCACCGCGAGGTCGTATTCGCGGTCTCCTCTCACCATCTCCACGCGTCCTTGACAAGTCTGGCAGCGCAAAGCTCCAAGGAGGGAGTTTACCGCACGCATGTCGACGGCAGTAAATGCTGCCTTACGTTCGTCTGTGACCGATGCTGTCGCGCCGCTCAGTTCCGTGAATAGCTCCATCTTTCGCGTCGTTGCTGCCATTGGCCCAAGCCGCTCGAGCGAAGCCTTTTCACACGTGCTTGCCTCCTTCACGTCGCTGTCGGTGACATTTTTTGAGTCAATTTTCACTTGGCCGGAAACTGCAGACGCGTTGGGTGCGCTGTTCGGCGATGCAACTTCCAGCGAGACGTTGTCTGGTTCTCCACGGCAGCCGGGCGGTTGCCCGTTCGTGCGTTGGTCGGAGAGTCTGGCGTCCGCAAGTGCGTTGTCATTGGGTGCACTGTCTAGCGAAGCATCGTTCAGCGAAGCATTTTCTGTTTTTCCGCGGCTATCGTGCTGCTGACGATCCGCAGAAGTGATGGGTGCACTGTTCAGTGATGCATCGTCCAGCGAAGCATTGTTTGCTTCTTCGCGGCTATCGGGCGGCTGTTCGTCTGCCCTTGCTCCTCGTCGGTCGCTGACTTCAGACGGAAAAGAAGACGATTCCCTACTTTCCTCTTCGTTTTTCTTCGTCTCCGGCCGAAAAGATACACCGAATGGTGCTTCTTCGGTCCCCCGGGCATAGTTGCGTTCCGTGCCGTAGCGTCAGCGAGGACTCGCTCAAAATGGCGAAATGTGCAGCTCTCATGCCAGAGCAAAGGGCCTAATCCTACCAGATGGTGCCATTCAGGTCACATGCATTTACCGACCAATAAGAATGCGCGTTGAAGAAAATTTTGCGCTTGTTTTATTTTACTGCTGCTGGCACATGGTGGCTGGCCGAGAGAGGATGGGAAGCCGGACGCACGAGCTTTCAAACAAGACCAAGATGGCATAGGTGCGGCTTTTCGTTTTTGCGCGGCGCACTGTCGAAATTAGCTCTGTCTGTCCTCAATTTAAAGGGCGCTTTTGGAAAGTACGCTTCTTTAAATCGACATTACTGCGCAATTACGCATCAGATTTAAATGAAAATTTGCTCAAAGGGGAAGAATTATGCCAGGAATCCAAAAATGAAAAGATTGAAAATCGGGGTTTTTGACCGATTTTCGGGCCCAAAGTGCCATGTCTCCCATTAAGAAGAAATGGGCATGGGAAAGACATGCAGTGTGAAGACGTGATAACCGATGGCCGCTAAGGGTACCAAATTAGATTCCGAAGGAAGGCAAGTGCAGCAGGGCCAGCAAAAAATTAGGTGGGCAGATGAGATTAAGTTTGAGGGGATCACTTAGACGCAGCTGGCATAGGGTAGGGTTAATTAGTCAAATAGAGAGATAAGGGAGAGGAATTTTCCCTGCAGCGAGTGTAGTCTGGCTGATGATTATTATTGTGATTTCAAGATATGCAAGTTCAATTTGTAAACAAAGGCAACTGATCTTACGGGGTGCATGCATGTATACCAGCCAACTCTTCTTACTAACTGTTCTGGTTAACCAGAAAAATACTGTGGGACAAGTTAACAAAAACTCACCGCAATCCACCTACCTCAGGAAACTTGGTAATCAGGAAAAGTGGAAGTGTTCCTCCACCCAATCCAACCATCAGTGCGCTAGCTGGCCCATCTGCATTTCACAGCATAGAACACGCACAGACGCTAGCAATAGCAAAACCCAGCACTGCAGAAATATATGTCCACATCAGCAATTTCTCTCACCTGTTCCTTTGGGCATTATGAAGGCAATCCCAGCTACCATATACTTGTAGTACTCGCAGAGGAGGTTCTCTGCAACAATCTGCCACACTTTAGCCTTCTTTTTTCCTTTGCACTTCACTGAAGAGAGAAAGAAAAGAAAAGCCATAGATAAAAGTCACAATAGCATACAGTGAATCCTTGTATATTGAGACTTCAAGACTGAAAAACTGTCAAACTATCCACATCATAGCAAATTTATTTTTCCAGGATCTGCACAACATAAAGTTGTCTGGTTTTGAGACAGACACTGCGTGGCAGCAATTTTTCAGCTTAGATAAACACACAGCAGTTCCTATGGGAGCGTTCACAGTGTGACACAGTGGTGATGGAGCGTCCTCAGAAATGGTGGCTTATGCACTAACTGAGAGTATGCGAGTACTACTGCATGCGTTGACTCACTGTGACAACGAAAGAACCACAGATATGGAAGTAAGCAAGGCAGACGTAAGTCAGTGTTAGAGTGGCAAGGCATCTTCTTTCCGGAAATGAAGACAATAGACACGTCAAGCGATGTCTGAAGCAGTGTCCAGCTGAGTTAGGCTAGGTGGGTGACACACGACAGACACCAGTGTCACCACAGGCTGACATGAAGATCAGATGAAAATTAAAAAATAAAAGCAAGACCAAAACCATCAGAACAAACTATTTTTTGACGAAGGGGTCGTCCCAAAATCACCATCATGTCTGCCGCTGCACGTATGCCAGAGGCAACAATACAGAGATTTAGTACACCGTGATCTGCGATCCGCAACCTTTCTACTACCTTTCTACTTCTCCTATCTAGGTCATCAATCATTATTTGCAGTTCATCCCCAGAGTTACTTGGCAAGGCAATGTCATCAGCAAATCGCAGATTGCTGAGGTATTCTCCATCTACCCTTATCCCTAACTGCCCCCATTCCAAGTCTCTGAATACTTCCTCTAAGCAAGCTGTGAATAGTACTGGGGAGATCGTGCCTCCTTGTCTAACACCTTTCTTTATGGGAATTTTGTTACTTTCTTTATGCAGAAATATGGTTGCTGTGCAGCCAGTATATATATCATCTAGGACTTTCACGTACAGCTCATCGCAATGCCTGCATCACCGCCGAGGTTTTTACCGAGTCAAATGCTTTTATGTAATCTTTACTTCAGTAAAAAAAGATTGTGCTTTTAAGTTGCTTTTTTTGTCAGTGAGAAAAATTCTTTTCCAATCGAAGGCTGAAATTCGCCTGTTAGAGGTAGTATGAGGGAAAAACTTTATACCTCAAAACGCATTTGCGTTATAATTTCAGGATTTAGCTGGAAAGTTCTGAGAAAGATTTAAAACATTTTATATGTTCTAGAATTTGTCTTACAAATTTGTTAGAGTTATTATCCTGTAAATTGAAATTTTTTATTCCCATTAAAATATTTTCATGCTTTACAAATTTTTTTCTATATTTGCACGGAGTATTTGCGTTAAAAGTTTTTTGAATGTGCATCCTATTTCCGTGATTAAAATGCTTTTTACCTATTTTTTTCTCACACAAAATGTGCAGTAAAATGTTGGTCAGAAACCTATGAAAAACAGCCTTTTTACTCTAGTACCAAAAGAATTAATAAGCAGACTGGTTAACTTATATTAAATAGTTAACGTTTTACTACTAACTGTCAGGGTTTTTATTTATTGAGAGGTTTGTCCCTAGCCATAGCTAACATTGATGCCAATTTTTAGATCTTCAAGAATGCCAATTTTGTTGCCACTGCAGTGCGAAGAATTTCGGGGCCGCACTCAGATGAAAGCGAAACTGAGCAGCAGGTGACAGCATTAGACCGAATACGAGGCATGCGGTGCACCTGTAATGTGCCCCCCCCTTGCCATTCCCATTCGTAACTACGTATTTCCTATTAGTTAACACCTGTTGGTTGTACACTTCCACACACAACAACTGGTAACACTAATCCAAAGTGCTCTTCTAACTCAAAATTACAATTCTTAAAGATCTGCGACAAACTTTGGTGAAACGAACTGCACAGCGGCTATCAATTTTCTGGACTTGGCGGGACCCAAAAAAATTGTCAGAATAACCTAGATGTCCTAGAATAACCTAGAAAAAAAAAGAAAAGAAAGAAAGGAAAACAAAGAAAAAAAAAAAGCCCTCAGCACTCAGTTCTTAATTTCAAAATTAAGTGAAACATTTCTGCATAGAATGAATCAGAAAACAGGCAGATATATTTAAGTCTGTTATCCTGAAATATTCATTTAACCGACATTCATATAACTGAGAGGTCGTGGTATAACTCGTCTTCCACCATGTTCTGTCCACAGGCAACAATATCAGCTTGCATTTCGACCAAGGTCATGGTTCTGCTATGTCACGCCCTATGGTATGCATCTGAACTCTGTCGATACTGTCTGTGCAGCCTGTACATCATGCTAGGGACCATGCCTTGAATGGAGGAGCAGTTCTGTGCTACTGTGCCGCAATGCATGCCCCTTGCTGCAATTCTGCATAAACATTCTCCATGTGACATTAGCAGTGGCCATTTTCAGTGTTATCAGAGCACTGGCTACTTTGTAAGCTGCATTTCTGGCGCGGCCACATAAAGAGAGGGAGAGGAACAAGGGTTGTTTCCTCGAGTGACAAAAATAAGCAGGAATTGCTATACACCTATCCGAGCCAATCCACCTGAACACTAAAGTTTGAAAGGCATATTCACTGGTGGCGACAAGCCAGTTTGACTGTAGCAATGATGCCTACCTACAGCTTCAGCATGAAAAAATCAAACCGAAGTTCCATAAACAGACATGTGGCCTGTGCACCCAAAAAGCAGCTTTGATCTTCACTTGTTAGCTGTCGGGTGCACAGTGTTCCAAGAGTCCCTTGACAGAGATACCTTTCCACAGAAACTCTCCTTGGGTACCACAGTCAAACCTCGCTATATCAAACACGAAGACAGGGAAATATTGGATAAAAACGAACTAAAATAAAAGTTTGGTTGGTCTATGCTTTATTTCTATGGAAGTTTTTTTCTGTATAATGAAACGAAAAATTCGAAATTTGACGCTAGATTGGTTATAATGAAGCAGTTCTTTTGCATTAAACAGCAGAACATGCGTAAAGGCGCCAGAAAAAACATCAAGAAACGCAATTTTTTAATCGATCGAATCGCCACCATAGGAGTGTGCTTAAATCGTCCACGCTTTCACGTGCCATATCATCTAGCAGCGGCAACAAAAACTACTGCCAATGGTTTATGGCCTCCGAGGTCACAATCCCACGCGCGGCCATGGCCAGACTCGAGCAGAGCCACCGAAGAGTGTTTAAATCACCCGCGCATTCGTGTGCCGCACCATCTAGCGGCAGCGACAAAAACTAGCGCCAACGGCCGATGGCCTCCGAATCACACCTCCGCGCAAGGTGATCTCGGAGGTCATGAACGACCATGGCCGGACTCGCACGTCGCCGCTGCCGCCCGAGTCTGGCCATGCAACAGTTGACAGGCGTGTGACTGGCATGTCATCACCATTATCTCGTCATGCTGTGAGCCCCTGCCGTGCCTCTGCTACTGCGACCAACCCGTGCGTGTGCGCTGCACTTTCTAAGTCCGTTGGCTCCGTTGCGAAAAATTGTGTGCAGAATCAACATTTATTCTTGACATCCATTTTTGCTCTTCAACACTGAACGAAAAGCAAGATTTCATGTTTATACCAAGCTTTTAATGAGAAAATTGAGCATTTTTGCATTTTTATGTTTTCTAAATTAGTGCGCATTTTGTTTCGTTTTATTAGCACACTTATCTACAGGAATTTGGGCCGCACCTTTATTACGAATATCGGATATAACAAACAAATTTTCGCTCCGCACACTACTTCGTTATAACGAAGTTAGACTGTACAGAGTGGGTTCAATACACGTGCTTACCTTGCTTAAGCTTTGCTTCTGTCTGGATGACATGAGGCTTGTCAAGAAATATCAGGCGTCTCACACCATCTCCATCATCCATAGTAACATCTTCGATGACATACTCTCCACTTAATGCACTCTTGCCTCGATGCCGAACCTCCCGTTGGCCTACATCCTTGCCTGCTGACAGAAATGGCACCTAGCATTGCAACAGAAAAATAAAAACTTCACTTTATTTTCATCTACAGACTGTTGAAAATAAACACCTTCACATCTAAGGACATACAAAAAGACTGAATACATTGAACAAAGACAAAGCTCAGTACTGCTGGACATTGTCTCATGCAAGTAGGAACACTTTTTTGGTTTGTAATTAATGATCCAATTAGGGAGTAAGAATCAGCAAAACTTCCTAATCCAGAGATATTAGAGTAACTGAGACACATGTCTACATACATCGGTACGAGCCAAGGCAACAGCAGATTGACCATTCTTATTACGCCCACCTAGAACTGCCTGCCAGCTATACACAGTAGACTCTCAGTTAAACTCAAGCAAAATAAATTCTCGGATAAGATGGACAATGTGAGACCCCTGCCTTGTTTACCAGGACCTTCAAAGTAAAAAGAATTCACTTCAGATGAGCACTGTCACATGTCCTTTGGTTAAAGTGAACTTTCACAGATTACCCTGCTGAGCACCTTCCAATCACTCTGAGCAAGATGGAAACAAAAATTGGGACACAGTGAGAAAGTTGAAATGGTGAACAAAAAAAAAAGAATGCAATTTTCAAGTAGGACAACTTGAGCTGGTTCCATGCTCTGTCTTCATTTCGCATCAAGTAAAGTGCTGTAAATGCTTTATTAGTGATAATACCATATCTTTTTACTGTTTTCATATAGCGTATATTTGGACACATATAGCATGATTAATTCAAGCCCAAGTGAGTTCATTTCTCCGGTTTAAAACTGGAACATTTTCCAGGCTAAAAGATCCGACCAGGGACTTCCAGGAAGCTCTTTCCTCCTACAGTGGAAAATAATTGCCACATGCAGTTAATAGCGTTTTTTTTTTTCTTTTTTTAAGCCTAGTGTACTCTAAATATGCATTATTTAAGGCATCTCTTTAGCATAACTGCCAGCTTTCAATGCTGAAAGTCGAGGAAAACACAGTTTTCTTAAAACAAATTTCCTTGGCGTGCCTAGTTGCAAGGAGCCTTTACAGATGGTGCTAACTGCACCAGTGACAGTCCGCGAACAGTGCAACATTCCAAACAACCAGGCGCACCATCACACGGCGGAAATATTTTGTGGAATGACACAACTACAGACTCTTGCCCCTGTAGCTTTGCTTTCATTGTCATGAAAAGCTGTCACCAGATGTATCTTTATACACACTGCTTGTCTAATGCAAAAAGCAACAAGAGCTAAAACAGGCACCTGGCTTAGATTCCTGACACGTTCTCAATGAATTAAATATATCACGCCATACCTTAACTGGCCTTCTTTTTTTTTCTGTTTCACTGCATAGAGAGATTGCAGTGACTTTCTAAAGAAATAAAGTTGACTTTCTGGGGTAATATGCTTAGCTTCCTGCTCATACCACCAACAACTTTATAACTTTTTCTTGCACCTGAAAGCCTGGATAGCTAACACCATCTATTTTATTACTCACTACAGACAATCCCGCATACATCGAACTCGAAAGGAATCGTGAAATAATTCGATACACTGATAAAGCTGCTGAGGACAGTACTTTAGGAAAAGCTGCTGATCATAAGAAGCACAACCTTGTTACTGGTGCACTACAAACACAATACTAGCCCAGTTAAAATAGGGTACAGTTAAATTCATCTCCTCTAGCAGCGAATCAGGCTACACAAGAACCGCTGCAAGTGTTCAGTCAGCAAGGCTGGCTTCGTCGCACAACAAAGTCGCATTGAAAACAAGCAAGCTAGACCGAAGGCCACTTGCAATCAGATTCGACCTTACCTCGTCAAGCGGTTGTACAGCGCTGGCAATTTGATATATCGCTGTTCGATATATCCAGAATCGACTATATAGTTGCAAAACAAAAACTTGCAACAGAAGGCCTCCGTAAGCCACGCATTAGTTCTATTTCTACAGAACAAGCAAGGTTCCTGCAACGCTTCACTCTGTATTTATAACACACACCATACATGCAGAGTAACTAGAATGCATATTTCATGCTCTTAACACTTTCCTGTCCACGCCTATTCCCATCGATAGCCCGCTATATATGGTTTCTCAATTCGAATTTTCCCGCTTTCGAAGTGCTCCTTGACAAGTGGAGTCATCCAGTGGGAAATAGAGGAACCCTTCTTTCTGTCTTGCTTTTGGTTTTATTTTTTCCACCATGACACGCCCGTCCAGATGGTCTGCAAAGTTAGGTGATCGGCGCTCCTTGCTTACATCATGGCGTCGCCGTCGGGCGCTCCTGCTGTGCTGAAACGGTGCGTCTCAGTGGAAGTTGACGCATCGGAGAGCTCGTATTTGGATACGAACAGCAGTGGTGATGACTCAGGGGACGAATTTAGCTCTTCAGGCTTTAGCACTGACAGCGAAACTACGTCAAACCGACCCGGAACATCAACAGCCATGCCCCGATAAGTTTCGTTTTGGCCCCTGAGAAGTTTCGTTTTTGCTGTGCGCTGATGGAAGAGATCACTGTTCTGAAGGCCACAACTGTTATCCGCAGGGTGACAATGTCTTTTTGGCAGTATTACTTGCCACCGGCAGTGCAGGGAGTCGTGTTTTCCGCTAGAGGACAGCCAGGGGTCGACCTTGACTACTGTTTTCTTGCCCAACTCAGCAAATATTGTACACAAAAAGCTAGAATTTGCTGTAATGTTGCATTGGTCCCTGCTGTAAAAAATGCATATTTTGAATTTTTTAATATTTTATTTGAGTCAAGAAACTTTGATGGTTTTGTGCGTTCTTCTTTAACTACAATTTTTCTGATATTTTTTTTATCACTTACTCAACACATATGTTGATTGCCACTAATACCATTGTGAAGGGGAATTCCTAACCTACAATTTGATATGTACCAAGCAAATTCTGTTAAAAAAAAAAGATATTAATGACACTACCCAAAAAAACCACCCCTTTTCCCGCAGACAGGAAAGTGTTAAATGTCATGCTAAGTACTCAGCTCTAGAACTACATAATGACCTCCCCCTGCCACCCTTTCAAGTCCTTGCTACAAGCAAATATGAATGACAGGCTACCGCAATCTTCACGTGGCAATGATAAGGGCATTAAAGGTCAAGAAATGGACACTGAAAAGCACACAAATGAATGTAGAAACATTATTAGGGCTCACTAAAGTAAAAACAGAAAAAGAACCAGAGCCAAGTAGCAGAAGCTCTTTCTTTCCCTAAATGGTAGATTATTTAGCACAGGATATTCCACAAAACAGCCATGCAGGTACAAAGGCTTGCCAATGTTAACCAAGAAGTTTCAAATTCAAACAAGAGGCACAAAACTGACAATAAGTAAGTAGCCTTCTCTCGACCAAAACGTTTAAAATGCACTAATAAACAAAGTCAATATAAAGAAATATGGCAATAATATGGTAGTGATCTATCTAGCTGTACTTCTCGCACCAGACCATGAATGATGCTCTACTTACATCATGGAATGAAACAACAGTAATAAGTCATACACACAGCTTTCTATAACAGCTCGATACCACTTAACTACAAAATGTACACAAAATTTGGTGCTCGTCACTTTACACCCACACAATCACAAAATACAGTAAAATCTCGGTGATGCGAATTCGCGAAATTCCCAGGCCAGAGTGCACTGTGTACAATGGGCCAAATTTCAGATGGTCCGAACACTCTCCCGCGCCACTACGGATGATACGAACGCGCAAACTGCGACCGCAACCTTGAGCACTAGCACTGCCTGCACATTGTTGACTACGCGATTGCCAGCCGCGCTGTATAGACCTCCTTCACTACGGCTACGTCACGAAAATGCGGTGGCGCTGTCGTCGTTAGTGACTTTCTCCTGGTAGGCAAAACAACACTTCTGTCGCTTTGCCTACCGTGATTACGCGATGGCTTGCTGCTGCCGGGAAATGCAGAGCACCATGCCGACTTATCGCGTCGCTATGACATGTGCTGAAAGGCACACTAGAAGAAGTTTAGTAAGCTTGCACAGGTTTCTTGCCCTACAATGGTCGCCGTAAACTGTGGTGGGCCGCCGCGGTGAAACGCCAAGGCTGGCTACCGATGCCTGCTCATCGAATATGCGGCAAACACTTCGTCACGGCTAAGCTGGAGCTTATTCACCTTTACGCCAGAGCGGTCTACCGGATTAAAGGTCGCGAATAACTCGGGTTTGGCCTTCTTACGACGCGTGATGGGATCTTGGTACTGTTTTAGTGCCGGTGCGGGTGCGGGTGCGGGTGCGCAGGTAACATATGTAGACGAGGCCGTCATATATATGTTATAATGCGTAGGCCTGTTTCTTTGTTGGAGCATGCATAGATGTTTTACCTATGTAAACTGTTCCTCAAGCCCCCCCCCCCCCCCCCCCCCTTTTTTTTTTTTTTTTTTTTACTTTGGTAATTGTATGTATGCGCAGTGAGCTGCTACGCGAGAGATGAGTGTTGCACTCCTCGATCCGTGGTATATATATGTTGCATAACCTTGGCCACGTTCACGTCAAATTATTTTAATCTACTTCCTGATGAACATTCCTACTTCAAGTTGGCAGCTACTAATCAATTGGGTTGGAGCTGCATTTTTTTATTTATGCTGAGTGCTTTTATTTGTATTCACAGCGGTTGATTGTGAATGCGAGTTGGGAGGGCTTATCCTACATTAACGCGGCCACAGTGGCCGAAACCGAACTGGGCCGCCTTAACTACGGAACCACGGGTGAAAGTAAAAACGACCCCAGAAAAGAGGTCCCAGAAAATACAGCCCCGAAAAAGAAGGTCCGTGGAATATACGGCCCCAGAAAAAACGTGCAGAAAGGTCCCCTCAGGAAGCGGCTCCTAGGAAAAAATGTCACCGAAGAAATTGACTGAAAATCTGCCCGGAACTCACTTCGCAAAAAACTGAACATCTTATTGGATGCCCTTTTTTTTTAGAATAGATATAACCATTGTCGGGGCACTGGGCCATCTGGGTGCTTTACACATTTACAGGAACTGGAGAAGGCTTGGCGAGAAAGCATTGCGAAAAAAAAAAAAAAAAGGACCCCACCACTATATAACATCCGGCGAGTATTATGCAGTGCATAAGTTGTCAGTTTCCAAGCTGGGAAATATCTCTCTTTATTATAGGTCTAATCACCCGGGTAATATTACACATTCGAGAGACGTGCTTGTCCTCGACCGCACAAATTTCGGCGCCATAATGATTTTTTTTTTTTTTGTAAACGCATGGCATCAATACCAAGTTTTGCAAATTTCAAGCGGACGGGTAGAAAGAATCACTGTAGCATACATTACTGCGGCTATAGACATGAGGAAACTCAGTCTACGCCTTTAGTAAACAGAACTACAAAACGTGAAAAAAAAAAAAAATAAAACGGCGGGGTTCAAGATATAAATAATGTTCAAGCTAAAATCACAAACGCAGGTGTAAGATAGGAACAGTAAAAGTTGATTAGAATGAGCGCTATTCAGCGCTGATAAGCCAAGCACCAGGCAAGGCGAAAGCTCGACTTTGCAGTACGTTTGATTCCATCTGTTTGGGGACGTTTTATCTGGGGCCATTTTTTCCGGGACCATTTTTTCCTGGGACGATTTTGCCGGAACCCACGGAACCACAGCGGCCGCTGCAGCTCGTAATGGTAATGGAAGCTTTAACTACCCGGGATAAAATTGCTAGCATTAACGACAACAGCCGCCCACGAACAGAGCAGATAACCATACAGCCACTCGACGCTAGCGAGGTGCTTCGTGCTTATCAAGAACGCTCATTTGCCGCTCGGTGTGAAGAATCATCCGATAACGCAATGATGCTTCGAGCGCACTATTTCGTACGCGGTTTGCGCGCGATATTTATGGCGAGAAAAATCACCGTCAGCTTACTCGACTCAAAGTAGTTGTAAGCATCCGAAGCTTTGTAATTCTCTATACGTACCGCGCCTAATTTTCTGGGAGAAAACAGCGAATAGATGTCAACGTCGGTCATTTTCTCTGGCTGGCAGCAACGCTACTCTTGGGCGCCTTGAACCCAGTCTCCATCGGTACGGCGTGCGGGTGCGTACACTGCACGACGTGTACGTTTCAATGTATCGTATTTGTCTTCACCGCTGAGGCTCACGAAATACTAGCACATGGTCATTTCGTCTGCCAAGAAGGCGCCTACAGATCACAATAACACGGCCTTGGCAAGCTTAGCCACAGTGCCGCGGCCGCGGTCGTGCTTTTTGCCTACCGTGGGATCGCTGACGAGAGCAGCGCCACCTCGATCGTCTTGTTTGTTTGCAAACATGAAGGAGGTCTATACATGCATCGCGAGCAGTTTGCAGTGACGCGTGGTCCACACCTCGCTGACGTCGCAATTTTCTGTCGGCCTCACGCCACGAAAAGCTTTCAGTGGCGCGTGCCCCACAAATCACACCCGTCGCAACCGCCGTATCTGGCAATGACGTACGCGGCCAGTGCGCTGGCTCCAGACATTGCTGGCTCCGCGATCGCGATCCGCGAGCAGTTTTTGGTGCCGCGCGGCCCGCATGTCGCCATCCCCATTCATGCTGTATGCACCGCAAGAAGTATGCGGAGGCGGGTGGACAGCACATCGGCGGCATCGCAATCGTTTTCCACGCCATGAAAGGTTTGCAGCGGCGCGCGGCCGCGAGCACATGATGCGACACGAGCGAAAAATTTCTGTCCAGTCGCATGTCGTTGCAGCGGCAGTCGCATCAGCATGCTTGCGGTGCCAGCGGTTTCTGTCGGTGCGGCATGAGCGGTGGCACCATCATATTTTACCAATAATAAAGGTAGAACATGCCCAAGATTAAATGTTGTATCTAATTTAGGTTCCTTTATCAGAACGTAAAGCACTTTATGCAAAAACGACATTTTTAACTTTTTCGTTTCGTATGCAACTACGTGCAAAAATCACATCAGGCTCAATTCCATTGGCTGGCAGCAGCCTCGTTCGCAACGAATGCTGCAACGGTGTGGCGTGCGACCAACTCGATGGAAGTCTGTCGTAGCCGCTCTGCGATGGAAGCAGCATGCCCTTCTGTCGTTGTGCGGCTGAAATCGCACTCTGCTGCGGCAAGAATCGCATCATGTGAAACGGCCTGTAGTCGGCGGCGCACGCGGCAGGCGTGCACTGGCCGCACATCGTAGATTTCGTGACCGCTAATTGCGCTGTACACATCGTGAGCAGTCTGCGGAGTCACGCGACTGGCATGTCGCTATCTCTTGTCGTGCTTTACCCGCTGCGAGAAGTCCGTAGAGGCACGTGGCCCATGCGTCGCGATAGACTGTCGTGCTGTGTGCACTGCGAGTGGCGAGCTATGACCGCGTGACTGTAATAAAACTTCTCGGACGTAAACAGATATGTGAGACTGCCTTTCTTATGTTTCTGCATACTTACTTTCGTTCGTTTTTGATGATACGAATGTTCGGATGATGCCAATTTTTTCGCGACCCCGTGCGTTTCATATCACCGAGGTTCTATTGTATAATGACTTTCAGTACTGCGCTCAGTGAAACATTATTTTCAGATAAGTAATCAATATGACACATGCATGCACACACAAGTACAGTAAACGCTGATTCATTCGACCCCCCTCAATTAGGAGATTCGGATAATTTGAACAAGGAGCGGGTCTCGGCCATGTCCATGTTAGTCCATTGCATCAGACGCTCGTTAATTCGGACATGGGTGGGCTCGCACCAGTTAATTTGGATGGGGCGGGATGCGGGCAGGGGGGATGTGTCAAGATATGACCTGGGAAGTCAGCGGTCATCCAAAAAGTGCTCTCCGAAGCTAACTGCATGAAGAAGTGGTGCCCATGCACCTCAAGTATGCATGCCATGGCAGGCACCATGACAATTGGTAGTCCCCTATTGCCACAATAGAGCCCAGCAGCAAAGTCCAATTTCGTTTCTTTAAAATTCATGCCATCTCGCTGCTGTCATCGGGCGCATGCATCAGCCAGTTTCGCTGTTTCAGACACTGTGTTACACGTCATCGGTCTCTTATTTTGGGATAGTGTCATGCCGTTCCCCCCTCCATGCATGTTTCTCTCTTACATCCACACACTTCCTCATATCTCCCCAGTAATGTGAACTGTCAAGTTTTGTAAATGAAACGCACTGCACTTCGCCGCACAATCGGTGCAGTGAACCATCCTTTAAACGTGACGTGGCCGTCAATGAAGAACCACCACCCCTGGTACTGCATCGCACTGCGAAATGGGCTGTGGAAGCGCAGTGTATACAAAGCAAAGTATGCGAATAAGCCCCCAAATTATGTTTTCTTAGTTTTCATCTCAAATGTATAGACAACAATGACCGAGACAGTAGATAAAATTACTGCGATGCAAATGGTTTTTGGCACTTTCCTAGGGCCATTTGGTACTTCAAGCTATCAGATAATGCAATCACTTTTCTAGTCCTTTGGCAGGCAAATTAACGAGATATTGCTGTACAAATCTGCAAATATATATATAGTTTCACTCATATCTTTTCATCACCAGTGCCGAGGAAATTATGATGCTCCCATAAATATGAACTGGCACCACACAACAGAAAAAAAAAAAAGAAAATAACAGTGGAAGACGGGGATCTAAAGAAAAAGAAAGAGAGAATGAACAGTGCCAACCTGCATTCCCAGCACATGGGAAGGTGGTGCTAGCTCCATTATGTTCTGGGATACCTCGTTCTTGACTTCTTCCATTCCGGAGTAGGTCTGGTCACGGCACAAGTGAACCACAACCAGGCGCTCAGCTTGGCAAGATGCTGTTAGATGGCGACGGCCCTCCTTACAGCCAAACAGCCACTCTGACTCCCTGCACACTCGCCAAAACAGACATCACAGTTCTGACTGTGCTCCATCAAGGTGGGTGGTTAAATAAGTGAAGCAAAGAAAAGCAATTACTCACCTTTTAGGCAAAAAAAATTATCACGCATCAATATGACACAGCTGCGGCATAAATTTACTCAAAGCCCACTCCGCAATAGCCTCATCGAGGCTGCAGCGTGTACAAATAAGTTAAGTTGAAAAATGCATACAGAAATAGAGGCAAATTACATTGGCAGCTCCAAATGTCTTTTGATGGTGTCCTGCACTCAGCACTCACAAGTGGCCACTTTACAAACTAAGCTGCAAATACCAGTATACACTGTAAAGTATAGCTTAAAATCTCTTCATACACACTAAATAAGCAAAACAATCCGGTTAAAAGCACAGCCACCTCAAATCATCCCCACTAAAATTGTGCGCGAACATGAAGCTGTAACTTCTGGCAGCTAACTGAAGCAAATTTTCAAGAAGTTGTTCACATGTACGAATTCTACTTGAACCGTCATGGCCTACATACTGGGCAATAACGATAGCTGAAATTATGACAGGCAACACAATGGCCTGTCGCAAATGATTTTTCCTTCACAATTCAGGGGGTTCATTAGCAGACAATAGGCAAAGCTTCTGTGATGCAGTACTTTGATGGAATAAAGCGTGCACATTGTCCTTTCCCATGTGCACATCAGATGGTGTGCTTTGAATGCAATGAATTTAAGTGCACCGGGCCCATCGATAAGCGTCCCATAACCTGAACAAAGAATATACAACCCAGTGCCTTGAGCGCACCACTGTTAGCCCTTGTGAACTAAATGTTACCAATTCCGTGCTATCCAGTTATCTGATATCTGAGCTTCCAAGTTTGGAGCACACTTTCTGCACAGTATGTCAGGGAACTCCTTGAAATTTTTTGTTGTAGTTTAATCAAAAGGTCAATTAGTTGATCCACAATGAAATGATATGAGTAGAGAAGTTTCTGTTTCGAAACCTCATCTGCAACTCGGGCCGCAGACAAAAATTCCAGCCTATTTTGGAGGGCAGGAGTACCCAAAAATGACTGGTGTCATAGCTGCTATGACTGTGATGCGAGCGAGGCCCGACAAAATTTTTTTTCCGCTTGCTGCGGACACTTCTTGTCCATGCCACTTGCGAGCCAAGTAGACTTATAAGCTCATAAGGCTTAGCTTGAACTGAGGACAACAATCCAAGCTATGGAATTAGATCTCAGATTATAGGTGTAGCATTTAAGAGCAGGAAGACCATAGAATGGATCAGAGAACAAATGCCAATGTAATAACATTTCAGCCTGAATCAAGCAGACAAAATGGACTAGGGCAGCGTAGGGACTGCGAAGGCAAGGTAAGTGACGGTCACTAATAGTAAGGGACTGACTTCCAAGAGAAGACAAGTGCAGCAGAAGGTGGCGGAAGGTTAGGTGTGTGGGTAAAATCAGGAACTCTGAAGGAATAAGGTAGCCACAGCTGGTGCAAGACAGGGTTAATTTAAAGGTTTTGGAAGAGGCTTTTTTACTGCAGTGGTCATGTAAGGCCGATAATAAGGATGATGATGATGATAGGGGGCAGTGCAAAAAGTATAAACGATCAAAGAGCGAAAACAAAAAGCTTGCATAGAAGGACAAGGTGACTGACTAATGACCGACTTCTTCATTTTTTCCGTTAAGAACTCGGCAACACACACTGAGCTGGCTACAATCCTCTCATTTGATTGGACAATCTGCGAACTTTCGAAAATTTAAGAAGTGGGAGAGGTTGGTGCGAGGCAAAGTTTCAAGAATGTAGTGCATGAAGAAATTCACACAAAGCAGGAAATTGGGTGCTTCCAACAATTCAGCGCTACCAAAAGCAATTACCCTTTTTTCTCTGTGGCAAATGCTATGTATGATGCCGCAAATGACTGAAGATCAAGCATTCCTTTGAGGAATACTTGCAAAGTGAAATTCATAACTCACGGCCCACTCTTCAGGTTACTGATATTGCATCTACTTTTATTCCTGCACTCTAATGAAAAAGCAAATAAAAGTCAACCTAGAGCTGTTCATAATATGCCAAAGAAACACATCAGCATAACTTCTGCAATATTCTTGTGATAATGTAGACAATAAAAGTAGAAGAAAGGAGCAAGATTGGTAGAGTGAAATCTACAACATTAATTATGATTAATATTACTAGCTCCGAACAATCAGTAACATGCAAGCACTGCACCAACATGTGACACCTAAGAACCAAGAGGACAGGGTTCTGCTACTACTAAAGGGTTCTGCTGTAATGCATTAGGTTTTGGGATGCATAAGCGACTAAGGCTATCATGCGCCGAGAACACTATTATAAAGGTGTACAAAATCCTGGGAGCAATATCTGCCCTTTCGTTCTTTTGTTGGAGCTATAATGGCTCATAAAATAATTGATGTGTCAATTAACGCACTTTTGTTTCGGTAGCCGGGTCCAGTTACAAACGCACGATAATACCCCAATGCTCCCTTGATATATTTTTTTTCCAACCACTTATTTCAATTATTTCCCAAACTCAGGTAGTTTGAGAGACATGGGTTGGCATTTGAGGAAAGCTGCAATGAAGAAAGCTCTCCACAGGTCCCAAGCCAAGTGATGATATATTTTTTAGAATAGAGAGACTTCCTTTTCTTTGTTTTCAGGCAAGTATGCCAGCACAACCAACTTGCCTACAGGCTCAAGCCTTTGCTGGTGCATTAAAATTCACTCTTAACGCTCCTTAACGAATGGATCTTACCATAATTTAATAAATAAAGATTTTTGTGCTTGAAGAAGCTATACTTCATCTCAAGGTATCTGCAGCACTACGAAAGGCAGACGAGCTTTCGCAATTGTGCTCCTAAGTGTCTCTCGTCCCTGCACACTATAATAGAGAATTGTGCTCCTATTGTCATCCCCACCAATTTGGGGGGCGAGAGGCACGTAGGAGCACAGTTGCCTATTGTAGTGTGTGTGATCCTGAAAGCCTCTGCCTTTCCAGTGCTTCAAACACCTTGTGAGATGAAGTATAAAGAAAACCTCTATGTTCACTCTACGTCTGCTTCAATAAAGTATGACGATGCGAAAAAGGCAGGAATTATAGTATAGCAAGCTGAATTTGATATAAACAAGGGGACCTTGAAAATTCTACTTCTAAAAAAAAAAAAAGTGAAGTGGAGTGGAGTGAAGCACTGCAATCACCTTGCATCAAAAGTACAGTAGAATATTGATGGTACGATTGCAGCCGATATAAATTCATAAAAACCACCTTTTTCACGAGATGTGGCGGCCTCTGGGGGAGTGAGGAAAATTCGTCTGATATTGTGTGAAAACAAATGCACTTGGGAGATGCAGCCGTGATCCGGTTCCATGAGGCGCCAACTGCGCCTGCGAAAGTGACAAGTGTTGCGTGCATCTAACATAAACTGCATATTCGCAGTTGAAGCTGGCAGTTTGTTCTCAACCAGTGGAGCTGCAGAAAAAGAAGCGTGCAGGCGCGGAGCATCCTTGTGAAAAAGGCCGATCCCCTGGCCAGAGTGCACTGTTTTAGGTGTTCTGTACGCTCTTCTGCAACTACTAGTACTACGAACAGTATGGACCCAGCGTCAGCTGCAACTGGACCCTTAAAGGGCCACTGTCCAGGGAAGGCCCTTTTAAGAAAAGGAGCCCAGTGTTTCGATCAGGTACCGGAGATAGTCTGTGCAAAATTCTACAGCGACACGCGCGCTGCAAAGCATCGAAAATACAATTCAAAGCTCCCTCATGCTCTCCTTTGAGAAGCCAGCTTCACCTTTTCCTGCGCTGGCCCGACGGGCCCCGATAATGACGTACGTACCGCGAACGACGTCCATTGGTCCGTCTTGCTGACTGACGGGAGAAGGATGGGTGTCTACCGCTCGCAGCGCGCTTTTCCCTCGCCACGGCCAGACTGAATCCAGCGGCGCGCGCTCCCTCGACCGTTTTTTTTTTCGCGCTCGCGGAGAGCCACGCCCCACCTCCCGCCAAACGCGGAGGAGGAAGGGGAATTTGTATTGCGGAGGCTAGACGACCTCGGGCAGGAGAGTGAAAAACCTTTGCGAGGGAACGGAAGGAGAGAGGCAGGATAGAATCGGGTGATTGCGGTGGCTGTAACTGCGTTATTAGTTACTCTTTTCAAAAATATTTTGCGGCCTTGCGTTCCAGGGGCGAAGTCTCACAGTCACCGGGGAAGAAAATATTTTCGACCGGAGGGTGGACAGTGGGCCTTTAAGGGGGGACGCGGGTCTTAAAATCGCGAAAAATGGTTAAAAATGGCAATTTTCAAAAATTGCTGTTTTGAAGTCTTCAATGTCCCGACTATGCCTCTACAAAATATTATAGCTCAATTCCTACTCAAAGTATTAAAAAAAAACGGCAATTTAGAAACGTCGGTGAGTCGAAATCGAATGCCAAACGCGAAAATTTGCACCATTTTCAAGCCGCCGTAACTCCGCGCGGCGCGAACCGATAGGCGCCATCTTGGTCTCGTTTGAAAGCTCGTTTCCCGCTCTCTCTCCTGGCGTCTCTCAACACGCTGTAGGTTTTAGCGCAGCGGAGCTTTAGGCATCCGTCCGCAAGGGGTGAATCGTCGCGAAACAGCCGCTGATTGGGTAAAGCGAGTGCTCTCCGAGGCGCAGCTCTCTGATTGGCCGTGACGCATGCCTCGCCTCCCGCGACCGCGTTGCCGACTCTTCGTCGTCTGCTTTCGCCCGCTGGCACGTGATTTTTTGCGCTCCTCTTTGTTTCCTAGCATTTCTCGTTCTGCCTTTTTTCTCATCGTCCCTGTAAATATTTTGACTATTAACTCGCTCCTCTTAGCTTCAAAGTTATTGTTTTCGTGTGTATTTGCCTGCCTGGTGTCTGTTCCGCGTGTCTCGATGGCGCGGGATGCGCGCTTGAAAGCAAGCACGCGAAAAGCAGTCGGCAAAAAGAGACGCGCGTGGAATAAGAAGAGTGCCACATCGAGAACTACAGCTTCGGTGTTGCTGCAGGCTGCAGGGCCGTCGGCGGATGCGGCTGGATTGAAATCATCGACCACAGTTTTGCCGATGGACGCGGCTGGACCGACATCGTCGATGTCAGCTTCGTTGGTGGACGCCGCGGCTGGACCGTGCCGATCGGCGTCAACTTCGATGTTACCGCAAGTGTCTGCGGTGCCAGTGGATGCGCCTGGACTTAGCCCGTCAAAAATATCGACTTTTGATGCTCAGTGAGTCGCTTCGAATTCCGTGTCATCGGAAGGGGCCCAGACGGCTGAGCTAAGCCTAACGACGACTTCGGCGTTTCCGCACGTCGCTTCAGCGCCGACGGACGCGGCTAAACCGAGCTCGCGTGCTCAACGTTTGGACATAGTGTTTCTTTTACGGAGGCGGAGTGCGCGGGACGCGAAAAATACGCAGATAACGCCAAGACATCATTGGCGAAGAAGTCCGCGACTTCCCGCAAGTTCGAGCTGATGAACGTCAGCACAGTAATACCCCTGTTACACGGGCGTTTTCAACGGCAATTCAGTTGGCGGTCAGTTGAACTGAAAGGCAGTTAGCGATGTTACACGGCAGCGCCAACTGCAGTTGAAGTCTCAACTACAGTTCAGTTCAACTGAGGTCGGCGGTCCTAGTTGAACCAGTCAACTGACAAGACGGCTTTCAGTGGACGCGACGCATCGACCGAGTCGGCGGCATTTCCAACCGCTGTGCGTTCTAAAATCACATGAAAAGCACTGCCTTAGCTAACACAAGTCCCAGCCTGCAACTTTACTCAAATGAGTGTCGAAACACAAGCGTGCGAAGTGGCACCAAATAACAACGATTAAGCAGCGAAGCCAGACGCACCTCAAATGGATTGACTTGGCTTTGTGTCGAGTTCATTTGTTCCATACTCGAAAAAGAAAACGCGTGCAAAATGTGCAATTTAATAATATAAGGTGTGCAAATGTTGTACAAAGTATTTTATATATTAAAAATAAAGCACTTTTTTTTAGTAAGAATTGCTTGCATGTGGAGGATCACGTGATTCTGGGGGTCAACTGAGGTTTGCGATATGTTCCGTGTAACTACAGTCGACTGCCGTTCAGTTCATCGTCAGTTGGAACGCTGAACTATGATTTAACTGAACGGCAGTTGAAATTGCCCGTGTAACACGGGTATAAGTGTAGACAATCGCGGCACTGAGTACATAATTGTTGATATGAGCATACTGAAGAAGCTGTTTGCATCCACAAGCTGCAGCAAGTGTGGGATGGCCAGTGTTCAACTCGCGAAATGCAGCAGAAGAGAGTATGGCTTAGCTGTGAAGTGCTCACATGTTCGAATTGCGATTTCGCCGAGCGGCACTTTTCGTCGCCATGAGTGCCCGGGAAATCTAGCATTACACCTCTGAAGTAAATCTGCGGGCGATGAAAGGCATACAAAGTATTGGGAAGGGAGTGACTGCTCTAGCGGATTTTTGTGCAACCATGAACCTCTCCCACCGAGGACTTCACCACAAAACTTACAGGGGGCACATGAACACCATGGTGAAAGCTTGCCAGGCAGTTGCTACTGCTACAGAAGCAGCAAGTGTCAAAGTGGTGAAGGACTTATACAAAGACTTCCTAAACCCAACAGGAAATGTAGACGTGATATTTGATGGCACATGAAAAACGCGTGGCCACAATTCAAATATTGCAGTTGGCTGCATTATAGAACTGTACACTGGCCTTGTACTCGACCATGTTGTGCTTTCGAGGTACTGTCGTGGGTGCCAAGGGGCACCTGATCCCAGTGATGATGGTTACGGTGACTGGGCTGTGAACCACAAGTGTATGAAGAACATTTACTGCAATGCCGGACGAATGGAGACCGAAGCAGCTATGATTTTATTCAATAGGTCCTTGGAAAAAAATGGGTTGCGATACACAACCATACTTTCCGATGGTGATAGCCGCACATTTCATGCATTGACGCAGGAAGGCGTGTATGGATATATATCCATCGAAAAGAAGGACTGCCTCAACCATGTCCACAAGCGGATGGGGACGGCTCTTCGCAACTTGGTTGAGAAAAAGAAGGCACAAGGGCAATCTCTTGGTGGAAAGGGCAACCTCACCCAAGAAAAGATAAAAAAGATCACCAATTACTATGGGTATGCCTTGCGGAGCCATAGCCACGACGTCGCAGGCATGAAAAAGGCAGTGCAAGCCACGCTGTTGCACCTGACCTCAACAGATGAAGCCCCAGATCACAGTTGCTGTCCTCAAGGAGTTGATTCATGGTGTGCCTTCAATCATGCTTTGGAAAACCAGGTGGAGCCTCCACCACACAAGAACCCTCTGCCAGGCCATGTTCGCACAGCGCTTGAGCCAGTTTTTGCCAGGCTGGGCGACGAGGCCCTTTTGAAGCGCTGTAAAGATGACTTTTTAAAAATTTCCTTAGCTTTAGGATAAAGATGGCATGACTCGTGCTATGGTCTTTCCAGTTGTAATGTATGGATGCGAGAGTTGGACTGTGAAAAAGGCTGACCGCCGAAGAATTGACGCGTTTGATTTGTGGTGCTGGCGAAGACTCTTGAGAGTTCCTTGGACTGCCAGAAGATCAAATCAGTCGATATTGTCGACCATAAACCCTGACTGCTCATTGAAGGGTCAAATTCTAAAGTTAAAGCTCAGCTACTTTGGTCATCTGATGAGAAGAGAGGAGTCGCTGGAGAAAGATTTGATCTTAGGAAAGGTTGAGGGTCGCCGGAGAAGGGGTAGGCAGCGAACGCGATGGTTAGATGGCACCCTCGAGACACTGCAGATGAAGTTATGTGATGTTAGGAAGATAGTGAGAGACCGGAAAGCGTGGCGTGACATGGTCCATAGGGTCACGAAGAGTCGGACACGACTGAACGACTGAACTGAACTGAAAGATGGCATGACACAGAATGCCATCGAGTGCCTGCACTCTGTCATCTGGAGCCAATGCTCTAAAAACACGCATGACTCTTTGCTGGCTGTTCAAAAGGCTGTTGCAGAAGCAGTTTCTCACTTCAATCAAGGGATGGCAGCAACCAGCAGAGCTGTTGCAGCGCAGCTTGGTTATAGTCCTGGCAGGTGCCTCATTCTTAGGAGCCTTGAAAAAGATAAACGGAGGCTGTGCAGGTCTGATAAGGGTCACACCGATAGTGAAAAGGTGAATAAGAAGATGGCCAAGAGGCACAGGCCTGACAAAACCCAAGACTACTGCCCAGGACTTATGTGAATGATTTAAGATTCAGAGACTGTAGCAAGTGACTTTCTGAGCGTCTTTTTTTGTCAAGTGCCAATGCCGTACATAGATTTTCACAGCCATTACATGAACAAATTTATGTAAATTTGGTGTCGTTGTGTTTAGCAATAACTGGGCTGCATGCTAAAGCATTACATTTTTTCATGTGATTGGAAAACAAAAGTGGCACAGTGAGTAAAACTTTGAATGCAGTTTTCCCAGCTTTGTTTATTTGGTAAAAAGCCTTGCCTTATGGAACTTTTCATAATGTTTGCATGCACGGATTTTATTGAACTTGGTATCATTTTTTTCAGTAAAATCTCAGCTACATCCTAAAGCTTTCTGTTTTTGATAAAGTCTGATAGACTAGCAGTTAGATCAGATGTAAACTAATTACTCCTACATTGTTTTTTTTCTCCCAACTTTGTTATTCATTCATGACCTATGTAATGACTTTTTAAAAATTTCCTTAGCTTCCTTAAAAATTTCCTTAGGATGTGCAATAGGCCCTTGGAAATGACAGCATATTTTTAAAACCAGTTTTTTCTAATTAAAAAAATACCGTAATGGCCCGTAAGAAAAGACACTATGTGCAGTACATTATCTTGCCATATCTTCATGTCCAGATGAGGTATTTCAAATCTAAATACATATTTGGAATCAGCATTCAAAGATATATCACCATGAAAATTTTCAGCAAGATAGGCTAAGAAATAAAAAAAAGGTTTTAAGACCCTCATCCCCCCTTAAGGACTGAGCATTGTGCACACACGCATCGCTGATACATGATCTCCAGTCATGCAGTAGTCACCATGAGCACTGTTGCAGGGAGCATACAAATCCCGTCAGTCACAAGCAGATCTACGAGAATGCATTTATGCACAGATTTTGCTCATTTTGGATGACAGAAATACTTTTTCACACCACCCTGAGATTTGTATCGACAAGCTTCCGCTGCGTTCACTCTTACAACGCAGCATTCATCCCCTAAGTGAGCATCAGGTAAAAACTGAAGCTGGAAGCCGAATTACCTGAGCATGCTGCTATTTAGCCGTATGTGTGCTCGTTTTCACATCTTAAAAACACAAAGGTAGTGCAATCACCTGCCCTGGGGAGCAATGAAGATGGCAAACTTGATAGGCGCTGAGGACGCCGGGGGCCGATCACAGACGAAGAGACGGTAGCGAGGCACACCACTTCCAGCACTGCAGAGCTCTAATGTGACCTCATCACCACTTTCAAGCCTCCTGCAGGTGCCAGAGGAAAGCAGAGACTGTATAATAGAGGAATGGAAGCCACAAAAGAAGAAAAATAACAAAAAAAAAAATAAAAGACAACTGAGTGGAACTTTATTGTCACATGCTCGTCTTGTACAATTTTTCTACATCTCTGCATGAAATTGTGAGCGATACAAACGTGTCGTGAAGTTAAACTACACTCTTCTCCTGCTTAATACATTCCTGAATAATGCAACTTTTCAGTAAGTGTGCTAGCAATTTTTTAAGTTTTGATTTACAGCATGTTGAGCAACCGATAGAATGTATGCTAACATTACAGCAGGCCAAGCCCGGGTGGAGGGGCTGCACTTGACATGAAGGACAGAAACACGTTAGCAATCAGACAGTTACCACAGTGGCTTCTCTGCAGGGTGCAAATACAATATGGGGCAAAGCACCAAAAACCAAGCTGGTGACAATAAAGAGGATCCAGCTATTCCACTCTTGCCATCATTGGGTTTAAAAATATATACATATATATATATATATATATATTTAATATGTTTAATAAGTTTCTTCTAAGTTAAAAACAATGAAAATGTAAACTGGTGCCCACAAGCATTAGAAATCTTTCTTAGACCTCGTGACAAACAGTGCAAACAGGAACTTTTTTCGGTAAGTTAAAGCGGTCTAGTTTTCATTTCTTTAGTCACATTTTTCAGATTTAGTAGCTTCAGATGGCACAATTTTCCTGGATTATATACATTAAAAATTATTAACAAAGTTCAATGCGGAAGTGGTTGTGCACTAATCATACTGACAGTTGCAAAGCTATATAGAAACCACAAAATGCTTCTCTCAAATGTCATATAAGCATTTATCTTTCGCAACATTAGTGCAAAAGCACTCAACCGTTAGAGCACAGTAACAATCTTGCTTGTGCCTGACACCTGATAGGGTCGCCAGAGTGTGACATCACAGTCCACATGTCATGGAGTGGGTCATTCCAAAAGCTCGGTCAAGATGGAAAAAAAAAATCAAAGGGAGCATCAGGGCAAAGCCGATTCTAACCCAGGAATCTATTGTGGGAAGTGGGTAAGCAATGCAGCTACGCTGCAGTCTATTGCTCGCAGATTCAAACACACACTGACGCTGTGCACTGCATGTCGTCTCGATCAACTTCAATTTCTATTTGTGCGCAAAAGCTTTTACGCGTCATAAAAGCCTGGAATTTTAACGCTATAGCGTTAAAGGACCCGTTCACTTAACATCCGCCATTGGCGGTCGTTCGCTTGTGTTATAGACCTTATGCAAAATTGCTGCCATCTATCGGACCTTCAGCGAACCGCGCTACGCGATGCCATGTTCAAGAGTTGAGTGCGTCACCTGCGCTTACGGCTGCTGCCGTCGCGTTAGCTGCGTCTGCTTTGTGCTGTGATTTCAGTGTATTTGTTCGCATTCAAAGCAAAAAAATACGAATAATAGACGATTGACTTGTCCACGCTGCCTACATTCCAATTTTACTTCGTGAAGCGATAGTGCACCACCAAAACTTCTCGCGAACGGTGGTAACAGCGTAGCTACAAATGGCAAAACCTTCGTTGTTGCTCCGGGGTATTCCTTGATACGCTACTCAAATATGCGTCCATAAAAGTGCAAAACATATTGATATTGCTCCCGGGTGTAAAACATGTCTGCGATGTCATTACGTGTACACGAAGGAGCTTAAAGTTGTTTCTTGTGTGTGTGTTTTTTTGTTTTCTTTTTGATCTAGGACTGATGCCTACTACCTTAGATATGCGGATGATACCACTTTAATGGCAGAAAGTGATGTGGAACTCAAGAAACTTCTGATGCGCGTACAAGAAGAGAGTGAGAAGTTTGGGCTTAAACTGAACATTAAAAAGACAAAGATCATGGCGTCTTGCCCTATCAAGTCCTGGAACATCAAGGGACAAGAAGTGGAAGCTGTGACAGATTTTCTCTGCTTGGGCTCCAAGATTACCCCGGAAGGAGACTGCAGCCATGAAATTAGGAGACGCCTGCTTCTGGGAAAGAGAGCCATGGTTAGCCTTGACCGCCTAGTAAAGAGCAGACATTAGTCTGCCAACCAAGATCCGTATAACTTTTGCTATTGTCTTTTCATTTGTGATGTATGGATGCGAGAGTTGGACTGTGAAGAAGGCTGACCGCCGAAGAATTGACGCGTTTGAATTGTGGTGCTGGCGGAGACTCTTGAGAGTTCCTTGGACTGCCAGCAGATCAAATCAGTCGATATTGTCGACCACAAACCCTGACTGCTCATTGGAGGGCCAAATTCTAAAGTTAAAGCTCAGCTACTTTGGTCATCTGATAAAAAGAGAGGAGTCACTGGAAAAAGATTTGATGTTGGGAAAGGCTGAGGGTCGCCGGAGAAGGGGTAGGCAGCGAACGCGATGGTTAGATGGCATCCTCGAGGCGCTGCAGATGAAGTTATGTGATGCTAGGAAGATAGTAAGAGACCGGAAAGCGTGGCGTGACATGGTCCATAGGGTCACGAAGAGTCGGACACGATTGAATGACTGACCTAAACTGAACTGATGCCTAATAAACATTGCTCTCTGAAGGACCTTCACAGTTCCCAGTGAAGTGCGTGCACTACTGTTCCCATCCTCTGTCTGAACGTTTAGCAGCTGATGCATCTTGTTAGCGTGTAATCAACCATATAGCAGATCCAATATTCTATATATTACTGGCTAAAAACCCCAACCACGTGAATTTGCCGGCGAAATG
Organism: Amblyomma maculatum; assembly: GCF_055883805.1. NCBI lineage: Eukaryota > Metazoa > Arthropoda > Arachnida > Ixodida > Ixodidae > Amblyomma > Amblyomma maculatum. Next base: position 62,595,443 of record NC_139344.1, read on the forward strand.
CGACAGGTCACCGACGTGATTCCATGCGCGCTGATCCTCCTCAGATATGTAGCTCCTGTTGCCGTCATATTGTGGTTCTATTTCGTTTAATATCAATATATAGCAGATACTGCTGCCTGCGAAGTCACATAGTAGAGGTCTGCCTTACAGCCAGATGCAATGTCAAGCTCCTTTGTGGAGGCGTATTCGAGCAGTGCTTTTTGCAATGCGCAGTTTTTGCAGCAAAGTCTTTTTCCTCTCCAATACTGTATTTTTTCTTATTCTTTCCGTAATTCTTGATGGAATTTGAAATATTTCAATTGTTTTTCGTTGTCCACATCAGGGATGAGCTCGGTAGTGAAACAAGGGGGGGACGAACGAGAATTAATGGCTTTCTTTGCTTGTGAAGATATTGAATGAAAAAACTAATCGCACTGCGTTCTCATGCAATATTTTGCAAAGTCCGAATTTATGGGGTGTCCAGTCAGTTGACACCTGAAAGAACACAAATGTTTTCAGTGTCGAGCTGTGATACATGGGATTTGCTTTTTTTTTTTTTTTTTTTTTTGCCATTTTGCAAAACAACAAACATTATTTGCCAACGGAAATTCGGGGAAGTAGTAGAATGTACCAAGCAATGGGCATACAGAAAATGTGATGCATACAGGTATGGGGCTGGGTACTTTTAGACACAATAAAGTTGGAAGACAAATGTGCGCTCATTCTTGCTTCTACTGCGATAGCTGCAGTAGCAAACCTCACTGCTAAGCGCGGTAAAGCTCGCTACAAACGATACTGCTGTGGATAGTATCAAATGGTTGACAGTTTCAATCCCTACCTCATTACACTGTTTTCATGGCGTGCCATGAAGGTTAAGCGAAGAAACAGCATTATTCAGTAATATAGATGGGAGAAAAGAAAACTGGCGTGGTCCAAATTAAGGCGTAACTCCTTTTCGATGCACCTCACACAACTCGCAGAAAAAAAATTCACACCAATAAAACAAAAGCAAACAGCGCGGTGATCACCATCACTATAGCAACAACAATCATGCGAATTTGCGGTAGACGAGAGCAGCTAAACGGTAGGGGCAGTTCCTGTCACATATATACTCTGAGTCATTTCTTTTGCAAGTCATATTCTGGAGACACATCTCAGCAACTGAAGCCTGGACGTAGTCGACTGTATTAAATTCATCGATGAATCGAATGCGTAAAGATGTTAGAATATCGCGCTGGAATTTAAGAGAGCAGCCTGGCGCCTTTGAAGTGCCGAAACCTGTTCTATCCGGATACCTGGACGTATACATACGGGAGAAATCTGTTTACAGCTTGTATGCATGAAACCTTAAAAGCTGAGAGGAATTAGTGCAACAAGGAAATCAGGAACAACACTCTTGGACATCTTTTATGCTAAAAGGCGATGCGCAGTCCGTCTAAAGGCAAATTTAACACACCATGGGCGATATATTTCGTTTGCCTTTGCACCGGGTACTGATTTGCCATCTTCCAATGCGCGCTAAATAAGACATTTTATAACTCAGGCGCGCCATTGATCGAAAGTGCGCCTAGCGCGACAACCACGTGAGAGCAGATTAACACAAGCCTCAAGAAAAAAAAAAAAGCTCAAGAGATGTAATTTGCCGCTTTTTTTCTTCTACACCCTTATTTTAATTTTGCATACAACAAGGGCACAACAGTATGTCGATATTATCAGCAACAATGCGCATTAATGCAGCTGGCTGCGTCACCCCCTATGCCGCTTGCCACTCTTAAATGCAGCTACCCTTGAACATGGCGGAAACACGCACGGCGGCCGATAGATGGCAGCAATTTTGCATAAGGTCTATAAGAGAAAAATTGCAAGCATAGCGCTGGCAGGCAGTAGCTGGCAGCTGACATGGCACAGCACTAACTGGACGTAGGGTTGCCCGACATTATGCTTGGCAGGAGCTGCCAACTCTGTCCTCTCCTTTCTTATGGGAGGGTGATATCAGAATCAGCCTGCCCGAACCCTTGCATTCACGTTACCCCTAGGCCATGCAGGCACATTCACATGGCTTGGTTAGAGCGGGGCTTTATATGTGAGCTGGTAGCCTACACTACCGCGTCATATCCTTAAAAGTGGAGCTTAAGTGTCCCCCATAACTTTTATGTTAGGATGATATACTAAACTTGCCCAATTCAATAAGAATTAATTACAAACCTTTGTGATTTGCAGTAATGGCGAACCAAAACAAGAAGCTTTCGCATAACTGTAAGATACTTGATACCAGTGTCGCCATCAGGAGCCAGGCATGTATCGTCAGAAAGCCTGTTTTACATTTGAGGTTGTGATTATCTCATTTGGAGATATTTCCTAGACTGTTTCCATTGTACTAAGCACAGAAAACGTTTCTATACAAGGAAACTAAAGTTGATGAAGTTTGGTTCATACTTGCAGGAATAAATGATTTATTCATTCCATGGATATACACCAGAAAATACCATCAACATAAGCTACGCAATTGTTGCTTGTTTTGGGTTGCTGATTCTGCAGACAACGAAAATTTCTAATTAATTCTGATCGAATCAGGTAAGTAGATCACCAAAATATGGTACTAAAAAACACATGCCATATGCCATCTGGTCTGTGTGCCAAACTTCAGCAAAAATAATTAAGCGGTTCAATACAGAGAAGCATTTTAAGGTTTGCGTTTAGCACTGCAACAGTCAGTGCATGACTTTATGTATATATAGTTGCCTTTTCACAATGCAGTTTTAAACTTACACTCGCTACACCAAGCACATAAAACAAAACCATGTGCGAGCTCGACAACTGATCGTCCCTAGCTGATCAAATAATGGTGAATATATAAATCACCATAACAGTAATTCACACCCTAGCATTCAGCTGTATAATCAGCAGAAAGAAGTACATGCTCGGCCACAAAACACCACAGCTAAGCACACCACTGTTGCCAGTGAAATAAAAGCAAACAAAAAGCAACTGCCACATACTTCCTAAAATGTATATGGCTTTTTAAAGCAATGACATTCATTTGTAGCCTGATTAATACTACTGCAACAATTAAATACATATTTCGGCCTTAAGGTAACATGCTCTGCCTTGTTAAATCTGTCAGCTTTCCACACTCAAGAGGCAGCTCAAGACCTATAAAAACATTTCCAGAAAGGAAACATGCCCATGCCAAACGGTATGCAGTTCACATGAGTGAAATATGAATAGCACAACTTCACGTTTCATACCGTCTGGCCATATGATGCCGAAGAAATGCATACTGCTGCACAGAAGATACCTCAGTGTATACGGTGGAGGCAGGAACACGTCTTGGTTTCAGGTCGGGATCAAGAACCAGTTCTGTGACCTACACATAAATGTATACAAAAGCAATGTACAAGCGAGCAACTCAAGAAAAAGGAAAAGAGACAAGCAAAAATAGCTGCTTTCTTGAACTGTACTGTTTCCAAGCAATTCATAACCCTGAACACAAAATTACTCAACGTATTTTATAGTATGCTGCAGGAATCCCAAAACTCAGCAGCAACTTTACAGCTTGTTATACATTTGATGCATTTTGTAATGTCACATATTTTGAGGCTCTGCCTGATATTATCCTGTAGTAATTTATCACGCATTTATTAATTGATCACACCAATGCCAGTTACCCTAATGCTGCTGAAGCTTCCTCAGTGAGCAACCCCCATTTCTCATTGGGAGCATATAGGTCGGCCATATAGGTCAGCTCCGTGTGCTGTGCGATGTCAGTGCACGTTAAAGAATCCCAGGTGGTCAAAATTTCTGGAGTTCTCCTACGCCATCTCTCATAGCCTGAGTCGCTTTGGGACGTTAAACCCCACAAGCCAATCAGCTCCAAACCTACCGAAGACCCCCCCCCCCCCCCCTCTCCTCCTGGGAATAATGCATGCATGAAGATACTGCAGATATTGCATGCATAAAGACAAGCAATTCGTTATAGGCTGTTTTAAAATAGAAGTTTACCCCGCAGCACAGTTTCACAGTTTCGCTCTATACCACTCGAGTTTTCAACAGGATAGTACGAGTATAGTATGACGGGAAATGACCCCCTGACCAGAGCCTAGAAAATCATTCTTGCCCCCCTTTTTTCTATCTGACATCAAACTCATATAGGTATATAAAGGAAGCCAAAAGTCAGAAATACCAAGCAAGGCATTCAAATAACTAACATTCCACAATTAGATTCATTTAATTTACTCTAGAAGTAAACATGCATACACCCTAGCAAAGGCAGTCGTAAATCTTTAGCACAATCCTTTTTTTTTTTTTTTAAGACTGGATATAAAGCAAGCACCACCACTTGGTCAGCTGCATAATTCATCATCACCAAAAATCATCAGCAATTACAATGCAGCCCTTATACGCCTCAAGTGACCGATGCTAACTTTGACATTACAGTCATCATTTGACAGTTGACACTAAAACCAGGGGCCAAATTATGCTATGATCACATGACAAAACCAGTCACAAATTGGATCAATTAGCCCAGCTCCTATAAAGACAAAAAAAAAAGAAAAACCTAAGCTATGGCCAGCCCTGACTAGTGGACATATCAACCAATAGGAGCAGGGCTAACTGACTGGTTTGCGACTGCCTCTGTGATGCTACCGTTCCATAATTTATCCCCAGAACAGCATGAAAGGAAAACCCTAAACACATTTTACTAGCCGTAGCCAACCACGACGCGATTCTCCATGTAACCCTTTGCAGTTTGAAACTTCCACCAACACTGTGGCCATTCTGGTCCAAAACTACTTTGCTAGTTTTAGGCAGCGCAAAAGGCAAAAAATAAGCAAGCAACTCATGAAAAATTTTCTTTTTGGCATTTCGTTGTGTCCAAGTCTATAGGGATGTTTAGGCAGCCTGTGCTACTGCTGAAAACACTTTCCTGTGCAGCACTGGGTTATAACTGAAAGTTTTGCAGATAAACACTGTTTCCTTCCTACCATTTTTGTTTTGTGGTCGCTACAAACAGCGTAGTCCATGCTGCTTCGGCCAGGGATCCTGATATAGAATGAGGACTCTCATTCAGCCACTTTTCACAGTTCAGACGACATGCAGACGGGCTGTGCTTTGTAGCGCATACTCTCACTCAGCCACCAACTGCTCGATCAGGTGGCAGTACTACTGTAGGCACGCTGCATCATTAGTCTGGTTAAGCTACTGCATCCTCATCGAAATTAAATTGTTGACAACTGAAACTTTAAACAGCCAGAAAAAAAGCTTTATCCCCTATTAAGGCGAAAGCCTTTATTGCCTCATCGTTGTCGTCAGCAAAAGTGTCACGCTTTTGCGGCGGCTCTGATTGGTCGAGACAGGATGACATCATGGAAGTCTCGACCAAGCACAGAGCATCACCACAGTATATGCGAATGCATGCCTTATATGGCCATATGCCAATCAATGATCAATTACTAATGAATGACTAATTGAATATCATTAATGTCAGTCAATGATCAACTGCTAATTAATTAATTAATACTAATTAAATAAGTACCAATACTTGATTAAATAAATAATTATCAATTAATGACTAATTAAATATTAACAATAATTAATTAATTAACGCTAATTAGTAATTACTGACAGTTACGTAATTAATTCATAATTAATGCCACACACCGGGTAAAATCAGCCACATAACAGTAAACAAACAACTGCAAAGATACAAGGAGTGCGATTTCATCGTTAATGAGCTGATGTCATCTCCCCGAAATGCTTGCACCTGAGGACAGGCGCAAATTTAGGAAGGGTCCTGTCAGCGCTAGGCCGACTAAGACGCCTATATAGGCATTGTCTACTTCGCCTATATAGGCATTGTCTACTTCGACCATCCAACGCTGACGCCGCTATCCGACACCGGACGTCCCCGCGCACGAAATGGCAGAGCAGCATCACGTGAGGAGAGAGCGAGCCGTCTGTGATGTGTACAGCTGCATGTGTGTGACTGGCGTACGCCTCGACCGACCGTGAGAGAAACGGATGTGAGGGTGGTGAAATGTGAACGCCCGCGAGAGCCATTTAAAGCTGACAGAACAGATCGCGCATCGCAATAGCGGCGACCAAGCAGTATTCACTAAATAAATGCACTCGCAGAATGTGAAAGAGTAGTCGCTCGCTTTACTCATAGCAGCAGTCATCGCTACATGCGCAACAGTCGCGTAGCAGAATGCAGCACTCAGGCTTTCGCCCCTCATCACTTTAGTCGCCAAAGTGTCCTCAAATTTTTTCAGGTACTGACAGGAAAACGAATAGCTCCCACAATAGTATTGGGTCGCATATTGCCGCTGTCTCCAGTGCAGTCTTCTTCGTTGCTGCCGGCACTTGCTTCAGTAGAATGACTATTATCATCTTTTGAAGACATACTGTTACCTCCCTCACTAATATCTTCACATTCACTCACAGCTTCTGAATTCTTGCCACAGAAAACACTTGCCAACAATGACATGATGTTTCACTGTGACTAACGCAGATATGCCAAGGTTCCAAGGAAAAAAAAGTTTACAAGGGCTGTTCCACAGCGTAAAAAAAAGAAAAAGCCACGAGTAAAAACAAACTTTGTTTACTCTTTAGAAGATGGTGCTTATGCAGAGCTCAAAAATCCAAGCAATTCAGTCACATAAAAGCTTGACCAGAACAGCTATGTCAACAGTCCTGATGAGGAAGGAGCCTGATAAGGGACTGCAAAGGGTTGTGTCACACATGATTAAAATGCAGACAACATGCAAGTAAAAATTTGGTGACTACACTATTCTAAAGGGACTCTGAGGACAAAATGAATTTGGCCTCTACCCACAGATTACCACATTATAACAACAAAGATGCTAATTTCACTAAAAAGAGAACTTTTATAAGCTAGAAAAGGAAAAAAATAAAATTAAAGCTTGAGCTTACTTCTAAAATTGAGACACACATTCCTTTTCAACACTGTTTTCACCATAACATGATCTGCTAGTGCACAGGAAGGCAGTGATCTTTGGAAGACCAGTCCTGAAACATTGTAGCAATGACCCAAAGCGACTCAGCCTACAAGAGATGCCGTAATGGAGGGCTCCATTTAAGTTTGACAAATGCGGGTTCTTTAAACTTGCACTTACATCACGGAGTACATGGCTGTTTTGCATTTCACCTGCACTGAAATGTGACCACCATGGCGGGGATCAAATACGGGCAACATGGCTCAGTGGTCGAGCACCCTAATTACTAAGCCACCTCAGTGGGGATGTTCCAACAATTTTAAACGTCATGAAACTTGCCTCTAACCTTCCTAAACCAATGTTGCCACTGTAACAAATGTTTTATAACTTGTCAGAACACTTCGGTACCATATGTAAAATTGGCCATAAAAATTCAAACCTCATTCCTACAATTTCAAAACAATGCCAACAACAGCACTTAACTGTTTCAAGCCCTTGTAAGCGCTTCAGCTTTGTGAAGACCACCACGAATACAGGAAGCACTAGCCTGGATGCAACTTCATCCACCTTTTCTGCATCTGCACATCGGTGAACTCGAATTACCCAAGTCCAAGAAGGGCTGAAAAATGCAAAGAAAAAAATATGGTGAGGTGATTATATGGGCTACCAGACTAAGAGGTGAGAATTCCGAAAATCTACAACAGCAGAACATGATAAATTAGAGAAGCGTTGGGGTAAAAAAACTTCTTACTCTGCGCAAAACCATTTGAGCAACGCTTCCAAGACATGTGCCTGCAGCAGCGAAATGCACACAAATCGGCCGCCAACCCTGAGAACTCTGGACACTTCAGCAAGCACTGCAGACAATTTCTTGATTGTAGTTTCATCACTGTTCGGAGTCAGAGCATCCACTGTCCCCTTGTCCAGCACAACACTGAATTCTTCATCTGTGAACTGCATCTGCAAGAGACAGATGCGAAGAGAGTATGTCGACACAACTCAAATATGTGCATCACACCTATCGAAGGCCCTGCTAAGAATCGAATATCACTATACGAGAACTTCCGAGCGCTCACACGACCAGGTTTGGTCCCGAAGCAAACAACAAGGAGGACAAACCTCAGCCGCATCCATTTGCTGAAACTGCATGTGAGGTCGTGTCTTAGCATACTTGTGCTTCATTTGGCGGATGACCACGTCGCTGATATCGATGCTGACATTATTTGTGTACCCGCTGTCATAGAGGTCTGCACTCAAACTCGAATTGCCGCAGCCAACAATCAAGAGCTTGTCAGTCTTCTTAAGGTAGTTGCATATTGTCCCTGCGAGCTGCCAATACTCCCCATACCTAATTGAAAAGAACAATGTGATATTAAGCAACAAGAGCATGCCAACATACATGCGACGCGAAGACCAAACGTGACGCTAGCACGAGAAAAGCGAAAATTTACCATTCAAACGCTGCTTTTCCCCGCTTTCGGAAAAACTCGTTCCAGTACTTCTCACTGGCGAATTCTGATGATGTCTTCGGCAAAAGATTCATGATCGGCACTCATTTACAGGACACACAAGAGATGGAACCCGCTGTTGACAAGAAAATCGAACGTTTCTAACCGCGTCTCTAAAGCACGTGTAGCGCGTGTAGCCAGTAGTTCGTAGACGCCCGAGGGACAAGTTGGACAAGCGCAAGTCGTAGGAAGCGCCAAGTTAGAGATATTTAGTTGAATTGAAAGCAGGCCTTTTCTTTGATCAGGATATCAACAGAAACGTGCCATGCAGTGGGCACCTATTTACATGCTATACTTATAGCAGCAGAAAAACTCAACAAAACAAAACAAGTTGTTTAGCTCAGCGTTTGTCAGTGCACATTTTCGCTCCACTATCCAAGGCAGACTACGCCGCCCAATGCCGCTGAGGCTGAGTCGCTGAGTACCCTACCGGCATGCGAGAAAACCGACTGTTACAAATTAATATGCCATTAACCTATTTTTAAGCATGCAAAAAAAATATTCTATTCAAAATATGCCTCAAAAATGGCCTATATTGCACGCAAATTATTTTTGTACACTTTACCTAGTGCAGTAACAAACTACGAGCATACCGAGCATACTACTGCACCGGCCACCTCGCGTTCTGATTCGCTGGCGTCGAAAGCTTCCTTGACGCAGATGTGTGACGCATTATTGACGATACGACGAGTAGGGCACCGTAATGGCACTGAAGAGTGTCGTCGGCTTGAGTGAGTAAACTTTGCTCTTCATTTGAGAAAAATATGCTTGTTTTGGTCCTCTGTATGCATCAACAAAGGATCACTATTCGGCAGTAGTTATCCTCCTTTCAGTTTTGTCAAATGCTTGAGGCCGCTGTGTGAAAAACCGCCGGAGCAGTTCACGCCCATCTTGGCTCTGTTGCATCTTTGACGGACGCCCACATAATAAAGTGCGATCAGTGGCATACTGCTCAGTGTAATCACTACTCAACCTCCACGTGAACGTAGACATCGAGCGTATTATGTGCTCTTTCATGCCATTCAATTTTGTTGCTGGAGTTTTAGAATCGCAAACGCGGGAAGTAGTTAGTTTCGCCGTGTAGTTGGGTGTGTTCGTGGCTGTAAAGACGGAGCTTCCCTCAGGTCCCTCTGTGGTTTGCTGGCATGATCAGTGTCGGCACGGAATTCAGAATGTTGTGAATTACGAGACCAAGATGATCTATTCTTGAGAGACGTGACGGTCATGGCATTACATTTGCGTCATTCTCCCTTATTGTCTCAGCTGTTTATGTTCACACAAGGCGTCGCGCCCTGCGCACAGAAGGCATTGCAGGCAAATTTCAGCCCATTGCTTGTGCATGTATTGTTGGCGTTGAACTAGGCACGTCATGGTGCATGTGGGGAAAAAACAAATGCTTTCATGCTTAACTGAGAGCTTACTGTAGTCCTTCATAGGTCCGCATTGCTCGGACCCATGAAGAGCAGATCACGGAAGATCGCATTTTCAACTGTTATATTTCTCTCGTGTGTCCTCGCTTCTTTCAGAAATCACGAACGATGTTATTCGCGCAGTCAAGAAAAAGGGAGAATGGAAGGTTCTTGTGGTTGATCAGCTGGGGATGCGGATGATATCCGCGTGCTGCAAAATGCACGAACTCGCTTCGGAAGGAATTACGAGTGAGTATTTGATGTAACATCCTTCACTATTGTGTAAAGTGTTGCCAGTTCTGGGGAGCTTTGTATGGAATTTATTTCGTATTATTGCATAAGGCATCTTGGTAAGGAGTGAGCTACTAACGAGCTTGTTTATTCTTTTTTTTTTTGTGTGTGTGTGTGCAGTTGTTGAAGATCTGAACAAGAAGCGAGAACCTTTGCCAAACATTGAAGCTGTGTATCTTATCGCCCCAACAGAAAAGGTCTGCTCTTCATTTTTTACATTTTCCGTGAACTAGTATTTCAAAGCGTAATTATGCGACATGGTATATTTTTGTTTGTTTAATAAAAAAAGAAGGACCATTTTTTTTAGACATTTCAGAGCCTTCATTTGATATGTGCATTTGCAATCTAGGAAGCCTAGTTATGTTACCCTTTGTCAAGTTTGCCCCCCTGTCACACTAACACTTTCGATCCTCATCGAACTCTATATGAATTCAACTCGATGCAGATTGAGGTTGTCACACGGCAACTTTCAATTGCAACCAAGCTCGAGACTGCTTGACTCGAAGCTGCTTCCTCAATCGCTTCAAGCACACTCGAAAGTGGTTGTCGACACCCTTGTCATCAGCGAGCTCTAAAATTTGAAAACAAATGAATGCAATTGAACCGCATATAATAACATATAAACATATTAAAATGCATGAACATTCATAGAACATTAAACTTTTTATATTGAGCTAGATTTATAATCGCTACACCACGGTTCACCGCTAGTGGAAGCAAAGATGACGTCATCATCGACTGCGTCGGTGGTGAAACTTAGGAGCGAAAGAGAAACTGCAGCACTCATTGACTACTGGGAAGATAGATTAGGTGACCTGAAGTACCAAAAGCGAAATGCTGCTGTGTACGCTGAAATTGTGCAATCATTACCCCAATCTCTCGTTTCTTTTTGAGACTCATTGCGATTGACGGCAGACAACAGCTGATGACAGACCACCGTGCTTTGGCTGTCGGCAGAACATTTGGCGTCGCAGTGCACACGAAGGAAATTTCTCAATGTTCATTGAAAATGCCCGTATAGCACCGGATGCTTCAATCCTTCTTGAAAACCTCAATGCAGATCGAGTTCAGTGAGGATCGGAAGTTCGGAAGTGTTCGTGTGACAGAGGTATACCACTTCGTCTGCAAGTACTGAAGTCCCTTCGAAATTTTGCTACTGTTGAAAGCATGTTGAAGCCTGCATTGCTAGCATACCTGAGTAATGATGATTCATTCATACATTCATTATTGACCATGAACACCTTTGGATTGCTTTTATGTAAAATCCTTGTACAGCCGCCCTGATTTTTAACAATATAGCGCGAGCGTCGACCAAACTGCTGCTCAGCGCCTTATAACGGCGATAAGCGTGCAACACGGCGAGAGTTCGCGCACGCGCACGAAGAGAGAGCGTCTTCTGCTACGCTGTTCGGATCACAAAGACACACGCCCTGCCACAATATCTGTTTGCGACGTTCCACATTCTTGCGCATGCACGAACTTTCGCCGTGTTGCACGCTTATCGCCGTTGTAAGGTGCTGACCAGCAGTTTAGTCGATGCTCGCGCTATATTGTTAAAAAACAGGGCGGCTGTACATATCTTATACAGTGAGAGAATGGCATAGGATTTGCAAGGGGCTGTCTTGCATTATCCAATTGGTCAAATGTTATTGTGGCAGCATCGGGTGTCAATAAGGAGGAGGGAAAGAATTAAGGAGAGGCTGTTGCATCACACTTCTTGAAGCCAGACGGGAAGGCTGTTCTTCGCCCAGTTGGTCACGCGTTTGTGGCATTCAGCACATTTGCGCATGTGCCCATGAAGCAGGTGATCTTGCATCTCTCACTGTGCCGGGCTGCTGCCAGTTTCCTTGGGCTTCGAGAACTACTTACGGCGGCATGCTGAATGAATGAAAAGCGTAACAATGAATACCAACACTTAACTGTAGACCTCCAAATTCTTGTGCTATCCTCAAATTGCAAATATTGCATAAAAATGTGAATTCCGAACTCTACCTGGCCAGCTCTGTCAACGTCTGTATGGGCGATGCAGATGGCACGAGATGAAGCGTGACCAAGGAATCCCAGTCATCATCATCATCACCAGCTTGACTACACCTACTGCTGTGCAAAGGCCTCTTCCATATTCCTTCAATTAATTCAATACTGTTCAAGCTGCATCATTTGATCGCCGCAAACTTCCTAAATCGCATCCACCCACCCAACATTCTGCCGCGCCCTGCTGTGCTTGCATTCCCTCCTTAGAGACCACCGGTTATCTTGCCTTCGCATTACATGGCCTGCCCGTGCCCATTTCTTCTTCTTGATTTGTATTAGAATACCATTAACCTGTGTTTGTTCCCTGAATCATTCGGCATGTTTCCTGTCTCTAAATGTCACACCTGCCATTTTTCATTCCATAGCTCTCTGGGTGACTCAGTTTCAGTTGAACTCTTTTTGTTTTCTGCCCCACGATGAGTACTGGTAAGATGAAGCTGTCATATACAGTTGAAACTCGATTTAACGAAGTTGAGGGGAGCCGTGAATTATTTCATTAAATCGGGAACTTCGTTAAATTTAGTGAGGCATTTCTTGGTCCTATAATTTGGTGCATTAGATTATAAGGTGCGGCGGTATCCAAAAAGCTAACACGGCATCATACTTGCGAAGCCCTAATGCTCCCAAAATGAAATGCGGCGAGCAAAAATGACTGGCGCCGCTAGCACATAAGAAACAAAACTTGTTACTCATCATGAAGGGCCCGAGAGGACTACAAATTTATTTTCTAGCAAAGAAGTCAGTGATTTTTTGCCTGTGTGCGTATTGTGAGCAATGACCGCACAGATTTCTTGTAAGTCTGAAGTGCTACGCAGCACTGTAGGCTTGACAAGCTGATGCACTCAAAGGCACGAGGAAATATCCGCAGAAGCCGAATGGCTAATAAACCACATGAAGCACGCCACAAAAAAAGCATTGAAGTGCAACATCGCCCATTGGAATGTGACATGACAATTTTTTTTTTTACCACTGGCATCATCTAAACATTATAAATGTCATTTTGTGCCGTGCAGTTTGAAAAAAAAAAAAAAAAAAACGGCGAAACGAAGGTGCCCCACCCTGTTACCATTGGCTCGCAATCAATAAATTTTGGGGTGCTCTCCACAAAATACACTAAAAATAGCCCTTTCCGCGTTCATTTTTCGAAGGTTTGTTAAATCGGGACAGATCATGGAATTGATTTCGTTATTACGAGTTAGTCAAAGCATTGGATCCTATGGGCGTCTGAGGGGGAATTACGATATCTTTGTTAAATCGGGACTTTCGTTAAATCGAGTTTTGACTGTACTTTCCTTTTGAGGTATATTAGTAACCTGCCATTCATGATATGATAGTACTTGCCGAATGTGCTCCAGCCCAATTTGATTATTCGTTATTTCCCTTTCATTGTCCGAATCTGCAGTTATTACTTGTCCTAAGTAAACATATTCCCTTACCGCTTCCAGCTGTTCGCTACCTATTGCAAACTGCTGTTCCTTTCCGAGGCTGTTGAACATTACTTCTGTCTTCTGCATATTAATCTTTAGACCTATTCTGCTTTGCCTGTCTAGGTCAATAATCATTCTTTGCGTTTTGTCACCTGAGCTACTCAGCAAGGCAATGTGTCAGCAAATCTCAGGTTACTGAGGTATCGTCCATTAGCCCTTATCTCTAACTGTTCCCAATCCAGCTCTCTGAATACTAATCAAGCAGTGCATATTACTGGAGAGACTATCTCTTTGCCTAACACTCTCGCTTATTGGAATTTTATTACTCTCTTTATGAAGGACTATGGTTGGTATGCAACCACTGTGGATGTCTTATACTACTTCCACATATGTATGGCTCATCTACACCCCGATTTCGTGATTTCGCAATGCCTGCATGACTGTTAAGGTTTTGAATGAGTCAAATGCTTTCTCAAAATCGCTCAATGCTATATATAGGGGCTACATTCCGAACATTTTTATATCCTGGTAGCCCTCGCCAAAGCATATGACTTGTCACACTTTTTGTTATGCACCTCAGATAGCGTGGGCCTCTCCTATGCTTTCCTTCCTCCATGAATTTCGATGAAATATAGGGGGGGGGGGGGGATAGCATTTGATACTGTGTCGTTCTCACTGCTCGTTAACAAGCTGCAAGTGATATATATTAACTGTATTATGGTACATTACTTGTTTCAGTGATAAAAGTTTATTGTATTAAATGGGAAAGTTCAGGCTATGTAAATGTTACATCAGGTAATCTACATGGCTTGGTTTCAGGACCATTCTTGTTCTTGGCATATCAAAATAGTACCTCTTAGGGCACTTATTCTCAGGTATCCTTTCTGCAGTTCTTTGGCAACAATAGCTTGTGTATCTGAAACTTGTCAGTAACAGGGATACTTCACGCTTAAAACACAGATAACGTGCATTAAGTCATGGTGTTCCACTTTGGAGATTGATTTAAAAGTTAAAAAGGCTGTTCATGTCTGTTTTACAACAAACAAAAACCTATACTGATTCGCGTTATATGCTTAACAATTAAATATGTAAATGGTTGCGTATAAATATCTTAAGGCATAATGGTGTCATCCGAGTGTTCGTTGAACGCACATATTGATGACTTGGTGTGCAGGACTAGTAGGGCACCGAATGTTATTCAGAGGAATTTGAGGCATTTGCATATCAAAGTAAAAAAAAACATACCGCCTAAATACTTTGGAAAATTGCTGTATATTGTGGGATTCTTTGAAGATGGTCATTCAGCATATTAAAAAAATTCAAAGGAATGCTGCCAGGTTCGTCTTGAAATGATTCAGAAGGATGGACAGTGTAAGTTACATGAAAAACAAGCACAACTGTGAACTATTTGCCTGCCATCAAAGGAGATAACGGTTGAAACTCTCATACACGATGCTCCTCAATAACACCAGTATTAATAGGGACACCGATTTCAGATGTTTCTAGATGTACAGAGCGTACTCCAAAAATTCATAAATATTATATCAAAGCTTGACCTTATGTGAACACTTCTTTGTCAAAATGATTGGGGAGTCTGCTGACTGAAATTCAAGCATGCCGAGCTGCAATGGCTCGGTAGTTAGGGTGCCTAACTGCTGAGCTCAAGGACAGGTTCTGTCCTGGCCGGAGCCTTCCACTGCAGTGTCCCTCTCAGCTGACACCACTTTGGAACATACTATTATACCAGATAGAAGTGCTCTGTGTTAATGAACACTTTTTTTTTTTTTCTATGTGGTAACCTCTGCTGCCCCTCCCCCCTCTCCCCCAGCCTTCCCCCCTGCTTTGGGTGCTACAGGGTAATGACTGGAGAGAAACTGAAAGCTTTCTTTTTTGACCTCTGAAATGGTAACTGTATAGTTTCTTCTGAATATCTATGTAGCATGTTACCTGCAGGATCTTATGATGTTTGGCATCTGTACAAACAAAAGCACTAGTCCCATAAGTGTTTTTTCGCATACAAATACACAATGGAGATGGAGGCCTAGTGTGTATAGCTTTCCTTTATATAGTGGTTGCTTCTTTGCTAAGCACTGTGCTACTGTGCCCGAGGATGCGGGATCGAATCCCGGCCACGGCAGCCGCTTCTCGATGAAGGCGAAAAGCAAGGTGCCCGTGTGCTGTGCGATGTCAGTGCACGTTAAAGAACCCCAGGTGGTCGGAATTTCCGGAGCCATCCACTACGGCGTCTCTCATAGCCAGAGTCTTTTGGAACGTTAAACCCCATAAACCAAACCAAACTATCTTTAAGCACTGAGTGGCTGTTAGCTGCCATAGTGTTGACGTGATTTCAGTGGCAGCTTTGCTTTTTTGTCAGTGACAATATTCTGAGATCTGTGATTATCTTTACATTATAGTCAGTTCGTGCCTTGATGTCGGACTTCCCTACACCAGCCCGACACATGTACCGGTGTGCGCATATTTTCTTCACAGAAAGTGAGTAAAAGAAAGCCCATGATGGCCTATTTATGCCACTGCTTAGCTTGCATACTTTTTGTCTTCATAAAACAATGCTGCGTCTTCATGCAACAGTGCTGCTTGGTTTTTCAGAATGCCCAGATGACCTGTTCACGGATATATGCAAATCACCCCTGGCAAAAGTAATAAAGACTCTAAAGGAAGTCAACATTGCTTTTCTGCCTTATGAAAGTCAGGTCTGTTGAGGCAGTTTTTGCTTAACATCCTTAACTTTTTTTTCTTCATAATTTTGCATGACTGTGTTGGCAGCCTCTGTAGCAAACTCTCATTAATTTAGCCTTCAAATGATCAGGAAAAATTTCCGAACTAGCTGAAAGTTTGAATTATTGAATGGTTCTGAAAAAAACTTCCAAAAACCATTTGGATCACAGTAATTTTATTCAATGAACTCCTGTATGGTTAAGATGAAACCCAAGTGAGAGCAACGGATTTTACCAATTTCGTCATATGCTTTACTTTGTGCGCACTGTCAGGCACGTTGGAAGAAGTTCTCCAAGATGGTAAAGACCTATGCTACCCCTTTTGCAGTGCGACACAGTAACAGTGGTGCCTCTTCACAAAATAGCCCCGCCACGTTTCGAGGATGCTTCACCGCACATTCAAAGTGGTGAAGCATCGCAGCTAAGGGCGCAGTGTGGTGAAAGTGTGCATGTCCAGTGCGCAGCTTCAACCTTACCGCTAGCAGCATGTGGATGCACGTAAGAGATAATGCACAGGCATTAGAACAGCATGCTGCCATTCTAAAACAGTGACATTTCAAGCAGTGTCCGAAACAGCACAACTGGCCAATACATTACATGCCTTATTGCTGCAGCGAGATGTCGTGAAGTTAAGGATAACAAAACTGTGTGACTGAGCTTTATTCCAGAAATTAGTAACTTGATTGTAGTCGTGCCTGCCATAATACACACGAAATGCGTGCCAACACTGTTCTATACAATTGAGGCTCTGGTGTTCACTGGGTGTACGGGTCGTACCTCTAAGCAATTGCTTTCCAATTAACTGGAGTGAGGACTGCCCATATCCAAATTAACGAGCGTTCGACGCCATAGACATAAGCATCGGCCTGACCTGCACTTCCAGTTTGAATTATTTGAATTCTGAATTAATGGTGGTCAAATTAACGAGCTTTTACCCTATAGATGTCATAAGCTGTTGTAGCATGAATTTCTGTAAGTTTTGATGTGCGGCAGTAACAATTTTTAATTGGTATTCTGGGCAGTTTCCAGACCTGCAGATGAGGAATCTTCTTTCACTGCTGCATTGAGCAATCCTGGCTGGCTGGCTTCCTCGGTGTAGGAATGTAGAGATTAATGTTTTGTCCTCTTATCTGGGCCTAAAAGGTGCCAGCCACTTCTCTATGCCAATACCGCTCGGTTTTAATGAGAGCAGCAAGCAAAAAGTTTATTAGCAGACCTTTTCAATGAGTGCCCATTTTTTTTCAGTAATGAATCTATTAGCAAAAAATTATATTCTAATGAACAAATTAGCAGATATATTCATTAACTCCATAAATGCAGTATTTTAACTTGTGCTCCTGGTAGCTTGATGCTGCAACACCTGCTGCAGCTGTGTGTACCTGAGCTTGGGAGGGTACGGGCATTTGTTAACTGCATTCTGTAAGACTCATTGTGGCCTGAAATGCTTTTTCTACAGGTCTTTTCACTGGACTCTCCAGAGACATTCCAATTCTACTACAACCCAAACCGCATCAGCGAACGCACTTCCAACCTAGAACGCATTGCGGAGCAGGTGGCAACACTTTGTGCCACGCTGGGAGAATACCCGTCTCTGCGGTACAGGAGGTGAGGTGTGGCTGGACATCCTCTGTAATTATACCCGCACACTCCAGCGTTTCTCATTACACATTTTTTTGTTTCACATACCTAGCACAGGAATGATGTGTTCCTTGACATACCTTCTGTGGCAACTTGAAAGTAAAGCAAAGAAATCCTGCTAGTGACATACCTAATTGCTAGTGGCTTCAATTGGAGCCTCAGTATGGGGCCTGTTGCTTCTTCAAGCCAGCAAAAAGGCAGCATTTGCTCATGAGCTTCTTGCATCAGCAGGGGCAGCAGATGTTCTAATTTAATAGTGCAATAATCACAGGATGTGGAGACGCAGCAGTTTTGCTTTTAGTACCTATTCGTGAGCGGAACAAAAATTTTTATTGGACGAGCCCTACTTGCTTCAAAACGGACAATGCCACAAAATGCACGAGCCTTACTCACCCAAGTCCGCTCTCTGACATGCAAAGGTGTGGTCGGCTGCTTTTCATGGTGAAAGGTTTTTGTCTGACTTGACAGTATATAAATAAGCTTGGTTTATTAGAAAGCATTGCATATCAAATGCAAATGCAATTTGGTGGTATGGCCTCACTTCTTAGATTTCATACTAGTACTGCCTACCTACCTACAAGTGTGGTTATTGCATCATCTTTGCAGTGATTTTGACCACAACGTGGACCTGGCTCAGATGCTGTATCAAAGACTGGATGCCTACAAGGCAGATGAACCGACCATGGGAGAGGTGAGCATTCTAATACACACGAGAGTGATTGGCAACAGGCAATCTGGCAGTGATGGCCAGGGCAGCACAGATATTACTGCACAGTATCAGACTCTACATGTGACCTCCTTCGCTAGCTGTTTTTTTTTATCTTTCATTGCTTTTATTGGCAGGTTTTACTAAATGGCAGTTCTAGGCATAGTGTTGCCAATGTCTAAGTGTGTCTATACTTCGTCTCACTAGTGGTTGCGATCTAATCCAATTAAACACTGCATGAATGTGTTCTTCTACGAGCATCATCTCAAAACTAGTCACTCTGTCACTGGGAAGAAAAAGGAGTTGGTATGCAGTCTGCACCTGGGAGATGTGAGCAGACTGGTGGCATCATGTTTGCTGCAAATGGTGGCACAGCGGGCTTATGTTCATGCTGACTTTCTCTGTTAATTTAAACATTGAATTAAACTATCATTATACTTTCAGAGAAAAAGGCAGTGTTCTTTTTAATTACAGCAATGATTGTATTTGAAAAATAGTTCAGCGCTGCAGAAGTATTTCAGGGACAATTTGCTGGGCTCCTGCAGCCTTGGTTGGATTAAAGAGCTTTAGGTGTTTCAGTGCTGCAAGCAGCATGTGAGATGGAATATAGTGGTTTGCTAGTTGTTGAGCCGCGGCTTGGAGTGAACCTCTCTTGCCCATTTTTCTTTTTTTATTCCAATTAGTTTGGGAAATTGGTTCTTTCAAGGAGATGGGGACAGAATGAAAATTGGGGAAGGTGGTGTGGCTAACAGTAGTGCAGTGTGAATTCCAAGCTGTTAAACACAAAATTACCCAAGTTTTCCTCTAAGCTTTGGTCAGTGGTGGCAAAGTGTTAATTTGATTTACAGCATCAAAGTAGGGAATAAATTAATTGCAAATATTCCTGTGGGGATCAGAAAAGCGAACTGATAATGATGTATTGATGCAAATGGCCAGTGTCTATGCAACAAGCAATATTGTAACCAAAGAAACACTTTTCTGGCCGAAAAGTCTGTTGTGAAGTTTTTGTACAAACCATGTTCACACCAGGGAGCTGTTCATAAAGTGATTTGTAAGCTAAGATTTGCATGTGGTATTTGACATGTTTTTACAGTGTAGACCGCTTATTAGTGTAAGACCGGTTGTAACGTGGTTTTTACCAGCCTGTGGTCTGCCTCCCTTAGGACTCGATGTAAAGTCATACCGCTTATCATGCGATCGCGCGAAGTGAAATACCGGTTATAGTGCATTTTTAAAATGCTCTCGGTGACAGTGTGGAGCAGTAAGTGCACATTCCTGCGTGGCACAGCACATCTCACCATGTGTCAACACACCCGAGTGCTACTTGTTTAGTCTCCTTCAACCTCTACCTCTACGTGTTACTCCCGTTTTGCACAAGATTGAGCAACAGCTACCCTTTTTTCCTCTGTCATTCTTTCGATTTTCTCCTTTCCATGCATCTGCATCACACCACGTTTTCTTGCCATGACCCCTCTAATGCTTTCCTTTATTCGCTCATTGCCCTTTTCGTAAAAGAGTTAGCGGAAACGATCGTTGTGATTGTGTCTAGTTTGGTCACGCAGCGGCAGCTCCGCATTTCTCGCTAGGCGGTGAACCTGAAACGTCTGTGCGCCGCTGTAACATGCTTGGCCAGCTTTCTGTGACGTGCAACGAACAATTTGCGCGAAGTGATGTTTTCGTGATGACAGAACCATCCCACTGGAGCTGCCCTAATAGCGCACTGAACACAAAACCAGGATTCCTCTGTCAGCCTCACCACAAGGCTCTTTTTTCCAACCGAAAGGTCTCGTTCCGAGATGTATCACCTTTTTCGTGGGAACGAAAAAAGGTGATGCTCTAACATACCGCGTGAAGCGGGACTGCGGAACTTAACGCGAACCCCTTCGCAGAATTGGGCATATGTTGATAACAAGTACGCATGCAGTTCCGTGGTGGCGGGTGCGCGGTATACTAAATCTAATCTAAGTGTGAAGCAGATCCACTTAGTGGGTTGCTTTTTGTTAATAAGGTGTTTTTGAAAGGGGCTCTACCTATCTGGCATGTGTCTTGACCTCAAAAAATAATGTTTTGATTACAATGCGGATTTTCGCGGCCCCCGTGACTGACGTTATAACCGGTCTACACTTTACATCACCTTGATGCCAGTTGCATTGCATCCACTGTGTTTCACAGGGTCCCGAAAAGATGCGCTCGCAGCTTATAATACTTGACCGAGGCTTTGACTGCGTGTCCCCACTGCTGCACGAGCTGACCTTCCAGGCCATGGCCTACGATTTGCTGCCCATCGAGAACGACGTCTACAAGTTCGAGTCGACTAGCGGCAACGACGTGCGTGAGAAGGAGGTTCTTCTGGACGAAAAGGACGACCTATGGATCGAGCTGCGTCACCAGCACATTGCCGTCGTCTCACAGTATGTGCAGGGCAGATAAACTTGCATTTCATGGCTGCAGAACTGAATGAGATTGAAGATGGACTAGTTGAGCAGTTTTTGTATCGTTTCTCTTGTTTTCACCACAAGAGAAATTATGCTAATTAATTATGCTTACCAAAGGGCATACCATATTGTGCCGGAAAAATACTCTATATATCTTAGCAACTTGTTCATAACTTTAGAGGAACTGAGTGGATGTTTCTCGGGCATAAACTTCAAGGTGACATTACAACCTGCCATGCTTTCATTTGGGAAGTTTCAAGGGAAACCAAAGGCTACTAGATTGATGAATGTACTGCTTCTTGTTTGTATGCTACGAGTAAAAGTTACATTAGAAAATGAAGTGAATTTTTCTCTTGACAGCAAAGGAGGAATGTAGACCACTGCATAAGTTAATGGAGTTGTCTACATGCCTTGATTACTAGTGTGTAGTCCACTGCACGATATACAATTCACATTGTTGGTATTATAAGTGCAGTCATATTATCCACTGTCATTTAACCCCATAGCAGATTGTTGCTGAAGGTCGAAGAAAATGATGCAAAATTTATAAAAACTTGAGTGCTGTATTCGAAATATAGGGAATGAAACATATTTCAGTTGAATGGCAGTGATTAAATTATTTCTGGAATTTTTTAATAGATGTATATTTTATTTTCAAATTCAGGCCTATGATATGGTTTGTTTAGAATGTCAACGAAAGGTGCAGAAATATTGCCCTCTCTGAGCAACTTCTGATCTCAAATAGTGGGCTGAACTCTTCTAAGCAATAACCTTACTGCCAGTGCACTACAGGAAAACATATGGTAGAAGAAACCTCCACTAACAAATGATATGAGATGGTATGGAATGTGTAGGGTATTTGCCTTTTCTTTGCAGTGATTCAATCTGTTTACTCCATAAAATAAGAGCTGTGTATTTTATTAGCTATCTTCATAATGTATTCACTTACACATGGATTGGTATAGACGTAAAGAAAGGTGAGGTATAGTTCGGAGCATAGTGAAGTGAGTTCGATCTGCTTAAAATTGAAATACTATTTTTTTTTTCTTCTCGCGAAGTCAGACAGTTGGATGAGAATTCCAAAAAATCAGTTTGTAACTAATGCAGAGCCATAGCTTTTCAGGCTGAAGGTGACCTTTACTCTGGAAGTTGGGATGTGGCATGAATGAAGTGAATTTGAAAAGAAAAAAGGTATGAATGTGACTCTAGTGGTCTCTTAAGCCGAATTTCAGTTGCATCTTTAAACGCTTAGTTCTTGTATGTAACTCCAGCGAGGCCGACCTAACCTGGTCTCGGGCTAATCATTGCTTTTTGGTCCATGCCGGGATTTGCAGGGCTGTAACGAAGCAGCTGAAGAAATTTATCGAGAGCAAGCGCATGTCGTCCAGCGGGGACAAGTCCAGCTTGAAGGACTTGACAACCATGATCAAGAAGATGCCACAGTATCAGAAGGAGCTGAACAAGTATTCCACCCAGCTGCACCTGGCGGAGGACTGCATGAAGTGCTACCAGGGCTACGTTGATCGGCTCTGCAAAGTTGAGCAGGTGAAGCAACTATGAAAGTCACTGTCTTCTATTTCCCTGTGGAAATGCTCAGTTGTGACTAGTGTTGGCTAGATTTCCTTTTTACACAAGGTTTAGTAATTTGTATTCGTAAACCTTCGTCGGGTTTTCAGTCATTGGCATTTAGGTGCAGTCAGGACTAATCTTATTGTTGTGGCAATTATCAAGTTCCAACCCCCTCCCCACTCTCAATTTACTCTTGGTCGGACGCTGGCTACTGCAGGACCTTGCCATGGGCACAGATGCAGAGGGTGAGAAGATCAAGGATCCCATGCGCAACATTGTGCCCATCTTGTTGGACACAAGTGTGTCCAACTTCGACAAGATCCGCATCATCCTGCTCTACATTCTGTCCAAGAATGGTGAGTTCATCTGAGATCGTGGCTGCAGGTGTGCACGAGGAAATCAGCTCTGGACCTAGCTATTGATGTTACTCTCAGGTTTTGAGTCCCCTTTGACTGCACTGCATAAGTTTAAAGCAGCTGGGCTACAACATTTCAATATTTTAAGCTTTTGTTGTGCTCAGTAGCATAATGTTTCAGTACAGCAGTCGTGTGCAGCGCTGGAATTTAACGCTTAAAGGGTTTGTAGAAGGCTTTGGCTATCCAAGACTTGTTTACTTTCTTTCCAGGATATCAGAGGATTAAACTTTTTTTTTTTTAAATGCCTTTTTTACTTGAAACGTGGGCATGTGAAAACAGGATGTAAGTAAGCAAAGCTTTGCATGCAGTGCTACATTGTATGGTGATTGGAAGGGATAGGGTGGCTTCTGAATGCCAGAGTTGGAGCCATGGCAAATAATTTTTTTTTTTTTCATAGCTGAATACAATTTGCCTTTCTTTTGTTTTTCAGGAAAGTCCAGTAGGGAGCAGAAAATGCATTATAATGTTGCTCACATCGAGACTGCTGGTTAAATGTCTTGGTGTAGCATTCAGATCTAAGGCTGGACATTGATAGCTTATAAGCCTAAGAGGTTAGCTGTATATGCATACTAGCATGCTCAGTCCTGAGAGGTTATTTGTAATTATAAAAGAATCACTTGCGTGAAGCGTCAAGTCATAGTTCCGCAAATTGTAAGCTGCAGTTTTATGTGCCAGTAGTTGATTCAGTTTGTTATAATTTACTAGTCTCTGCACTGTGAACAAGTCTACAGTTGTATGCAAAAAAAAAAAATTACAGGATGTGTTATGAG
Organism: Amblyomma maculatum; assembly: GCF_055883805.1. Lineage (NCBI taxonomy): Eukaryota > Metazoa > Arthropoda > Arachnida > Ixodida > Ixodidae > Amblyomma > Amblyomma maculatum. The sequence goes on from NC_139344.1 coordinate 62,619,316, forward strand.
CAGGCAAAAGCTGCTTCACAAGTTTTGTTTGCTTTGATGACAAAGATGGTATACAAGGGGAACCTTGCAGCCATTGACTGAATTCTGTTCTGTCTGGTAAGCTGCTGCAGATTGGAGTTCTGATTTGCAGCTTGATGTAACCTGTGTACTAGTCTTTCTTGGCAACAGTGTGCCTTTATGTGACTTGCATGCAGGTATCTCTGAGGAAAATCTGACTAAGCTGATTCAGCATGCTCAGATCCCAGCTACAGAAAAGTGCATCATCACCAACATGGCACACATTGGAGTGAACATTGTGACAGATGTAAGTTCTTTCTCTGCCACTTTACTTGTGCACTGTGTTTTAGTTCTTAGCCTGTGAATCTGTTGTTGCATCCATTTTTTTCCTCTGTGGTGTCTGTTAGATTGAACCGTTGCCCTCTTTAGATTTGAAACAGGCTCTGAACCAGAGCCCGAATATAAGCTGGCGCTCGCCCTCACCTCGAATCATTCGATTGGTGGAAGCTCTGGAATGGGATGTTGATTCGGTTGCCACCACTTCCAGTTCCAGCATTTCTACTAATGAGATGAGGGCAAAAACTCTAAAAAATGACACATATGAAAATGACTCAAACTTGGAATACGGGCCGAGCTCTTAAAGGCCCACTGTCCACCCTCCGGTCGAAAATATTGTCTTCCCCGGTGACTGTGAGGCTTCGCCCCTAGAACGCAAGGCCGCAAAATGTTTTTGAAAACAGTAACTAATAACGCAGTTACAGCCACCGCAGTCACCCGATTCTGTCATGCTTCTCTCCTTCCGTTCCCTCGCAAAGGTTTTTCACTCTCCTGCCCGAGGTCGTCTAGCCTCCACAAGACAAATTCCCCTTCCTCCTCCGCGTTTGGCGGGAGGTGAGGCGTAGCACTCCGCGTGCGCGGAAAAAAAAAAATGGGGGAGGGGCGCGCGCTGCTGGATTCAGTCTGGCCGTGGCGAGGGAAAAGCGCACAGCGAGTGGTAGACACTCATCCTTCTCCCGTCAGTCAGCGAGGCGGACCAATGGACGTCGTTCTCGGGAAGTACGTCATAACTGTGGCTCGACGGGCCAGCGCAGGAAACGGGGAAGCTGGCTTCCCGAGCATGACAGAGCTTTGATTTGTATTTTCGTTGCTTTGCGGCGCGCATATCGCTAGCATTTTGTACAGACTATCTCTGGTACCTGATCGAAACACTGGGCTCCTTTGCTTAAAAGGTCCTTCCCTGGACAGTGGCCCTTTAAGCATGGTGAATTGGCATGCTTAATGGGCAATGTGTGCCACTAAGGATATGTCAGCCAGGCTACATAGTCCCGCAAGGTGCATAGCATATATGAATGGAGCGCAAAAGTGGCTTATCATTCAGGAGAGTAAACTGCTGGGGGCTAGTTGGTTCATATTGCATATAAAGAAAACCAACGAAAATAGACGCAGGACAAGAGCAAAGAAGACAAAAGTGCCTTCTTTGCTCTTGTCCCGAGTCTGTTTTTGCTGGTTTCCTTTCTATGGCTTATCAGTCCTCATGGCTTGGAGGAAGCACTGGTGTGACATTACAAAGGACGTAGCAGAGCTAGCAGGTGGGCCCTTAATAAGTGTAGCAGTGTTAAGCAAAAAAAAGGGAGAAAAAAATGCGGAGGGTTTTATTTGGGAAAAGGGCAGTAACTAAACATGGTGAAGCCTCGTTGGTATGTTTTTACGCTTTTCTTAAATAATTCAGGGGTGTGGGATGTAAATTTCGGGAAAACATGCGATCCAAACTTCCTGACTCTGAAAATTGCGGCTGTTGAATGAGGTAGAAAGGCATTTATTTATTTACACTTCGACTTGATAAAAGTGTTGATCAGCATTCCTTAGCATGAGGCATGAACAGCTCCTTCTTTTAGTTCCGGTAGAATTCAGTTCATACTTGCATTGTGCTTAGTGGGGAAAAAAATTCACAACACGCTTGTTCCCATTGACTGCAACGGTGAACAGAGATAGCTTCCTCATTGTTTCCAGATGCTTTGCCCCCTTACAGTAGTGCATTGGGGAGAAGCCATTCTGGTGGCTGACCATGATTGTGTTCTTGCTCTTTGTGCTGCGTTCCCATGACCCGGCCCGCTCGTATGCAAGCGCATAGTTGTAATTCTCAGATGCTTTGCCCCCATGGCCCTGTGAATAATCCGCTTCATTGTTCCTTTTCACATCGTGTTTCTGTGGGAATGGCCCTCTCATATGTTAGCTTAGTGGCCTTCTTTGATGCTTTGCCTCTTTGCACCTAGTCACTGCAAATAAAGTTGCTATGGTGAGTGAGCGCCTCTGTTCTCCAGCTCTTCATGTCTCATGCCCCCAGGTTCAGCCCACCCGTATGCTATCGCATGTAGTTGGATTGCTGTACATGTTATACGACCATATTTTGTCAAAAGTTTGAATGGGTTAGCCTAGAAATTGCGTTATCTGGGAACATATTAACCAGGCAAAAATTGCGCTACTCTGTGGGAGGTTTTTACTGCCCACAGTTTTGAGCTTATAAACCGGTAACATATAAATTAGGTCTACTGTATTGCATTTGATTTCTTTGTTCCTTTTGTTTGTAAGAAATCATTTTGAGAAGCGCAACATTATATGTAGGATGCCCTGCATCCTGCATCCCCCTCCCCTGTTTGGTTTTTCTCACAGCAGGGAGGGGTCTCTCAGAGCCTTGAGAGCTGCTGTATGTTCTTGCACACGTAGCCCCTTAAAAGTGACTGTTTCTCCTTGAACATATACCCCACACAGCGCATTTCAACTCTGCGCTTATTTTGTAGGTACAAGGCTATCTAATTGTGCCAGTTTGAGCCTTGACTTTGTCACAAATGTCTCATGTTCAGCATTTCTAATGTTTGGTGTGTCAAGTTTCGACCTTGTGTGTCCGAAAACTAAAGTGCATTTTTGTTTGCTCCGCTGGCTGCATTCATAAATGTGAGAAGCCTTTCCCGCGGCTGGTAGCTGCAGTATGAAAGACAGCAGCTCATTTGCGCACAATCGCTATCACACACAATCATAATCACAAGCCTCAGTCACTTTTGGATGTTAAACCCCATAAAACCAAACCAAACAACATCTCAGGTGCGTATACTCCCAGAAAAAAAATGATCTTAAAGAAACGAGTGTGGTTTTTACTCATGCTCATTAAGTAACGAATGGTTGAATGCTGATTTTGCTTTCCTGCAGATATCGTTTGCATTGCTATTAGGAACTGGGATGCGAATTGGTGTTTAGAAAGTTAATGCACATGTTGGACTGAATAACTATTTTCATCAGTAGGTATGCTATGCATGTCTCTTCCATGCTGCTGTATATACTGTAGAAACATGCTGTTACAAGTTTCACGAAACTGCGGAAAAAAAAAAATTTAGCAGCCAGGAAGCGCGCGTGAAAGAAAACGTGCATCGTTGTCTACCAGGTTCTTATTTTCTTCTAGTAACAGCGACAAGTTTCTTTGAAATTTGCAAGGCTTTCTGACTCTTGTGATAGTTTTTATGCACAAATGTCCTGAATGCCCCACGGTGGCTCTCAGCTTGCCTAAGCAGTTGTTGGTGGAAAGGAAGTTGCATTAAAGAGAGAAGGCGCGTAGGGTTGGCAAAGTTTGGACACACTTGTGCACACGTGCACTTTTGTGTTTTTTCTGTGGCAGTCACTTTAACACTACACTGTCTTCGTAAATATTGGCAGCTATAAACGGTTCTTTAAGCTGCTGGCAGCGGGGAAAACATGACAAGGAAAAGTGGGTTTTTGAGGCGCCTCTTGTATAGTACTGGCCGTGCGGTGTTTGCTGTAGCATAGCAACATTTCCTGGCCCCCTCGGTTGTTGGCGCTTGCGCCGCAGCGCCAATGGAACTGCACCAGGCATCGGTGGGGGCGCAACACACTGGAAACTGGTGGACACTGGCAGTGGTCAGGCATCGATAAGAGTGTAGAGTACCTCTTTGGCCAGTGTACATGCTGTCGCTGTTCCACCACGCCTGCTAACGTCAAAGTGCCAGCACAAAGTAAAGCATTATTGCAAAAGACAGTAACTGTGTAGCATGTAGGAAAACTGGTACAATTGGAACCCAAGAGCCGAGTTATTATGGCACGAGTTCCTGTGGATGCTTGGACAGGACTGGCTCAGGTAAACATAGCGGCTAGAAAAATGTGCCTTGCCTGGGAACATCAGTGCGTGGCTCATCTAGCAATTCTAGTCATCTAGTTTTGCATTCTCTGCTTTAGGCGATTCTGATTTTCAGAATAACATGTAGTGGCTTCGGTAATGAAGGCAGCCATTATTTTTTCTGTCAAAGTCGCTTTATGTCCTTTGTTGTAAACACAAAGGTTATGAGAACACTCACATAGAATAGAGTGGGTCTGCGCTGCTAGCGACAAGCTTCCTGCGGGAGTGTGCCGCCTGCCGACGTGCGGGGCAGCAGAGCACTGGTAGAACAGTGGTCTGTGGTTGCTGTTAAACCTAATAGCTGCAGTGGGTAACTGCTACTACCACACAGGTTGTGTTGGAAACGGCCACCGAATATTGCAGAAAAGCCTAATCCTGTTAACCAGTTCACCATCAACACAATAACACTATTAAAGTGATGGGATGTTAATATTAGTGAGGTTGGTTTCTGCGACTCCTTGTGTAGTGAAGCAAGTGTGCAAACAATGCTTGCTTGCATAGAGCAATATTCCAAACCATCTATGAAACTGTCATTGTAGCCAGTCATGCCAGATTTTGTCATTATATGCGCATTTGTGGATAACTCTGGTTTAGAATAACATCCACTGATGGGACGTCTGCTAGTAATATGCGATTTGTTGAGATCGTAAGTTTCTTTACTTCATTGATCAGTCGTACCAGGTGTGGTTTCAGCTGTAGCAGCCTGCTTTATTATCCCATCTTCACCATTTCAATTATGTCACCTAGGAACCCAAGAATAACTGTACTGCCCAAATTATTATAAATCATTAGTGATAAAAGATGGGTTCATTATGTGAGAATATATGATAGGTTGCTGCAGTATCATAGACTAACCGCCCGTTGCATGAACAGACAGCTCTGCTTGCGTCTCTGCCTGTAGACAAAAAAATGTGCTTCGTTTCCCCATGTCTTCTACTCTCTTTCTTTGGGAGTCGTTTCCCCTGGCCATGCTCTGATTTGGTGTAAATTATTCAAAGCAATATTCTAGCCTTACTACATAAAAGTATCCTTGACAAACACTTGCTTTTAATGGGTCTCAAAGCTTGGTTGCTGTATTATTGTCAGCATGAAAAGAAACAGGTGCATCGTAACTATCATTGTTGCCATACTAACTGAGCTGACTGAAAAAAAAAATGTCCTGTGCGCTACCATGTAGTAATGTGGAAATACAATGTAGCCTTCCTGCGTTGTTCCAGTTAATGCAATCTGCAAGGTAATTGGCTCCTGCCAGTTTCAGATTGCCATGGTTTTGTTGCCAGAATGTTGGCTTTCATTGTTTGTTTGCTTATATTAAGGTAATGAATTCAGTTAATTTTAATGCACTGTAGTTTCATTGCACTGAAAGTGGGTCTACATGAAAAGTATTATTTTGCTAAGTTATATACAGATTTCTTGTAGGTTGTGCACCTGTCGAAGCGAATCAGTGGCTGTCGTGTCCTGCTACTGAGCGTCAGGTTGCAGGTTTGAATGCCAGCCACATAGCCCCACATATTTATGGAGACACAATAATGCAAGAAACCTCGCTTACTAGGATTAAGAAGCGTGTTTATGGTTTTATTTCATCCGTTTGAGGTTAAAAGTCCTCCACTAGACGTGCCTGATAGCCTGAAAGTTGCTTTAGCTTATTTTTAAAACATATATGTAAATCAAATCTTGCGGATTGTGTTATCATTGTGTATTTTCCAAGTGTTGCCTAAAATGTGAGTTCCTGCTGGCAAGAACCCTCATTTCACTCTGATGATTTCATATTGGTTGGCAAGAAACCAGAGTGCCTACAGTGTGCCCAGCAACATGCATCAAGAATTTAAGGGTGAATCACTCGAAAGAAATTGAGCCAAGTAAATCTTGTCAAACGGCACATTTAGCAGCAACTAGTTTATATTTAAAATTATAATTGCACCTGCTTAATTTGGAGGCATTTAGTAGGCAGCACTTTAGTTATTGCATGCAGTGCTTAGGTGCTGTTTGGATAACTACAGGGTTCTAAAAGAAATGCTATATTCAAAATAACTAATGAGGACATGCTTAATCAGGGAATGCGATAGTATCTGAGTGCTCAACTGCATTTCCTTTGCATGTTTGCTTCAGTTTCTCTGCTGAATTTGTCGGTGTATCACCCGACACCCATCGATGGTTCAGGTAGAACCCTAGATTTTCTGCAGCCTGCAGGACTACAGGAGGTAGTCCTGTGCCTATTGCTGGTACTCATGTTAATTAATGGTATAAAAAAATGTATATATATATATTTCACACAGCTCTTATATAACTTTCTTTTGAACTGACTCCTGAGCACTGAAGTCTGGATCTAAAAAGTAAATAATTGCATCTAATCAGTTAAAGTAGGCACATTTAAAAAGAGGATTTACAGTTGCTATTACATGTGACATTTTTTTTCCACTTCTATGTAACAGGCCACATTTTTGTTTTTCATTATCATGGCACATGTTAGTAAAGATGTTCTGCATGCGATATGCTCATATTTTTGCCCATTTGAAAGGAAGCTTTAAAGGGACACTAAAGACATCGAAAGATGCTATGAAAATCTAATAAACTACATTTGGTGACACTGTCGCCACATATCCGGCAGCAAAAAATCGAATAATTGCTGAGATATTGCGATAAGAAGTTGAGGTTTTTTTCTTGTTCCCGCCGGTCGAATTCAAACTGTTTCCTCCGACTACATAGTCGGAGTTGAGTGACGCACACTATGACGTAAGCGGAGACTCCGTGATAGCTAGCGAGCCAGCGTGGCCCGCGGCGTCGCATCCCTCAAGGGCCAACATGGCATCAGCGTACTCGCAATGACTGCCACAGCTGAAATAAATAAAACGATGAAGAGAGTAATTTACCGAGCGATGGGCCCATAAAGGAAGAAAAAAAAAAAATAGAGTGTGCTTGTAATGCACAATATTTTAAATGTTTCTCAAGCTTTTGCGCTCCTTCTTGCACTGTGTATAAACAAACCGAGCCCTCAGTCATCGCAATGCTTCCCGACATGTTTACATACAAATAAGGTTTAGTTACCAGCAAAATAGTGTCCTTGCTGCTGCGCTTGTCAGTTTTGAAGCTTCGTCGCACTTTTTTCCTTCAAGGTTTGTGCTACCGCTCAGTGTTCAGCGAAAATTACGTCCACGGTAGCAGAGCATGACCGAAGTGCCGGCGCCACTAAATTTACCAGCGCTGTGAAATTCCACATGTTAAAATGGATCCAGTGCACAATATAGTGAGCATAGGCATCCATAACATTAGTTGCAAGATGTGAGAGCAGGCAGCATGCGCCGATGGTCAAGAAGTTGTAATTTTTAGACCGGCAGCAGAAACATTTTATTGTAAATGGGGCCATGACATATAGATCAGAAACATTTCGAAGGTTCCTGTGGCGCGGCGTAGCCGAGCGGTTAGCACCGAGCGTTACGGAACAAGCAGTGGCGAGTTCGAATCTTACCGCTACTGGCGTTTTTTTTTTTTCTACAAATCGATTTTTTTTTTACCTTTTGTAATGTATTTCTGGTGCTTCGTTATTTTTAGTTTTTACCCGAGGCCCTTTTTTTCACCAGGCGACGAGCGCAATATATCGACGCTCTCCTTTGTATGAGCGGCAAGTATGATATGCCCCTTTTGTTTACGACGCCTGCAAATAGCACGTTGAAGGTCTTGTTGACGCAGTATGTTGGTCAGATGTGCCATGATTTAGTGAACAATTGAATGATAATGCGTTTTTCCTTCGGTACTTAGCATATGTATGCTTTTCGTGGCGTACGTAGCTGCAGTCGAGCGGTCAGGTCCCAGTCGAAGCGGCGGCGGCAGCGATATGTTGGTGCAGAAGTGTGAACGAAGGAGTGTGTCGACGGCAGCGGATTACGCTCGCTCGCGCCTCCGAATGCTCAGATGGGAACCAGCAAGGCGCATCTGCTGCTCCAAGCTCGTAATTCAGGCACTGCAGGTCCAAACAAACTATCCGAGTGCGCACAAAATGCCTGAGCCGAAACATAACCAAAACTGAAGTGGGCGCCTGTGGCGCCTCCAAGTATATTTTTGTATTTGCCTTGCAACGTTTACATTGTCTTTTCGCCGTCGTTTAAGTATGATAAAAGCGTGTTATTATATTCGAGACAAAACCTACGACCGCATTCAAACGGGCAACGTAATTCGCATTTGTCAGCCTTCGTGATCCCTAGCGCGTCACGTGATTTGTAGTTGCGCATTTCGGCTGTGGCGGCGATACCTGTATTTCTGTTCTTCCTCTTTACTACCTTATAACAGCTCTGTTTTCAGTAAGAGTGGATTTTTTGTAATCAGGAATAGGCATTCTATCGATGCAAGCCCACTTCAGTTTTCTCTTTAGTGTCCCTTTAAAAGGAAATGCCTGGTGTCCAAAACACTGAAGGAATTGCTTGTTATGAAAGCTCACAAAGAGCAAATGAATGACATTCTGAATGGCACAGAGAGAAAGTTCATATTTGAGTGGTGTTGGAAGAACATTGTTGAAATCGTGTCCACAGCTGCGGATTGGTATTGGAAGCAGAACATGTCAAATATATAGTCATCTGACTCAATCTTTGAATGTGTGCTGCTTCTGCCAAGGAAGCTAGGTTGATTCAGCAGCATAATAAAGAAAGTAATAAAGATTGACTTTCACTCAAGTAGTACTTTCTTTCTGTGCCAAGCCTTGCAGTGTCAGCTTTCTTCGCAGACTGTGAGACCAAGGATGTGCTTTTGTGATTTTGATGCTGTGAGAAATGATTGCATAAGCAAAACCTGCACATTTATGTGGCTGGTAGACGTGAAGCAAGGGAGCGCCTGACCACATGTGTGAAGTTTTGTTTACAGCAGCGAGAGCTTGAGAAACTGCCACCGTTCAACTCGCACACCCCGCTACTGTTATCTCAACAGTTTACCAATGAAGTTCTGGGACTAGTACGTCACCACTTTTTTTGTTCCTCTCTTCTCGCGGCGGGACCAACCGGGCCACATGCTTGCTCTGTCTCTCTGCGCGCTGCCTGTCACCAAGGGTGCCCTGTGTGCGTGTGTGTGTGTGTGTGATGATGTCTGCCGGCACTCGTCATGAAGGCACACAAACCTCCATCCACACTTGCCCGCCTCTGCTCCGCTTTGTCGTTACTTTCTAATGCGCATCTGCTGTATTGCGGGAAACATCCTGTTGTCCCCCAGCGTAGAGAGTCTTCCCTTTGTGACCCTTGGTAGTCGGTGGTTTGGACTCCTCTCAGCCCATCACACTCTATGTAGTTGTCTTCAGTGCTGCTTTTGTGTGGCCGTAGGCAACAGCAGTAGTCTGCTTCATCTGGCCAGGGGTCTGAAATGTCTGGCCTGCAAAGTTGACTTTGAAACCCTATAGTAGACAGATACCAATGTAGACTGTGTGACCTCCTGAAGAGGGCTTCATCATGATTTTTCAAGAAATGGAGAAGGTGAAGTAATGAAGCATTTGTTAAAAGGGATGGATTCGTCCAAAAGCAATTCTGAATCGAATACACTTAATTTTATGCTTAATCCCTCAAATAGAAGGCAGTGGTAAAACTGCCCCTAAATGTGGATGTACAGTAATGCAGTTATTTATGATGATCTAGTAATATGTATATATCTCACTTATTTATATCTCTAGAGGGGGCCGTTGCAGTGTTTTAGAAATGTTATGACCCCCTTCACCCCTTCCCCGTCACACTGTTGCCCTTCTTACGTGAAGCGGTGTTGCAACACTTGCATCCAAACAGAAAATGTCTCCTCAATCAGAGCTCATTCGATGCTATATCGGAACATGGTGCAACATTGCTACTCTGCTTTGAGTATTTTCAGAGTAATCGTTGAGCCTCCAGTACGGCATCTCATAGCCTGAGTCGCTTTGGAACATTAAACCCCACAAACCAAGCCAAACCATCATAAAAATTAGAAGTCACCTGTGAATCTTGGGGCTTTAGGTGAATGAAGCTTGTGTAGTCATGGCGCTGCAGTGAGCGTGCTGAACCATCCTTTGCATCTTTCATTGTTTCTTGTAATGAAATAAAACTAAATTGAAGTTTCCCACGTTGTGCAGATTTGCAAGCTCGGTGACAGAAAAAATAAATATGAGCAAATAATTTTATAGTGCTTCTTGCTAGTTACAGGGGAGTAGGTGATTTCACATTGCAATCGGTGAAAACTTTTTCAAGGGATTGTGTTTGGTTGTAGTGGATTTTCAACTCTCTGCGTGCCAGCTGTGGCCTTGGTGTATGCTCTCTTCGTTCATTGCCTGGAAGCATGCAAGGTTGTTTTTCTTTTTCAAATGGTTCCGCTAGCTCACATTCAGCAAAAAAAAAAAAAAATGCTGACAAAAATGCACACTTCGTTTTCAAATGGAATCACACCATTTTAGTGCAAGCTTTGACTAGCAAACAGCTCATTACGAGGGATCAAGTGAAAGAAGTCCTTTGCACCATTGCAGAAGGTATGATCAGTGCACTCGCTCTGTACCAGATAAAAAAAGTATTTAAACGCCTTCTGTGCCAAGAGTGCCTTTAAGGTCAGGTTCAATGCTAAACAGGAGGTTCTCACTTAAAACAGGCCACACTCAAACCCACATAGGTGTCATGTTACAGGAAACATCGATCATTCCTAAAGCCCGAGGGTGGCACATGAATGTGAATCAATTAACTGTGTATAATTGTCCTCAGAAATCCCATTTCAGTTTTGGGTGAGGTTTCATTCTTCTATCAAAATATGGTTTGAGTTGCACTGATCTCGTACAAAGTCCCTTCTTCAATCCCCTGCATGCCAGCACAAGTTGAGACCTCTGGCCAGTTACAGTGCCATCTCATTTGTGATGCCCCTTCATTTTTGGTGGTGTGCACATTACTATAGGTGCACTTTGTTCACATTGTCTGTTGTCTTTTGGTCCTTTCTTACGTGCTGCGTTTCCAATGGTGATGGTGGTTTCCAGTGGTGTGGTGCACATTGTGGGGGGTCTGTGCATTGTAGTCTGCGGGATTTTTTTTTTTTCCTTAGCGGGCACTGAAATGGGTTGCTGTGCACTGCCTGACTTATAGGACTGGGGGAATGTAATTTTATTGCTGTTAGTGCACAGAATATCAGACAGTTACAGCTTCCAACCAGTTATATATATTTTGAAGAGAATTTTTGTGAAGGACCAGTAGCGACACATAGTACTCCTCTACTGGTTAGGGTTCTCACTTCTGCTCAACAACTTAGCAACTCAGTTCTTGAACTTAGCATCCCCCAGGAGCCAGAGTTTGCTGGACTTGCTTTTGCTTTTATGGTTGAGATGCCACCCGTTTTCTTTTTTCTACGGCTAGCACCTGTAAATCTTGGTGTGGTACTTTCTCAAATGGCACCTGTCAACATTGCTAGTATCATTTTGTCATGTTTTTGGACAGCTAAAGGGGGGGGGGGGGGGACACTGCTGAAGATTGAATGAAAAGTAGGTCTAGGAATACATAGAAACACATGTTTTGAAAGCAGTAATGCACCTGTGGTGTTAACCTTTGGCAAAGGGCAACTATGAACATCTTAGGACAGATTGGGAAAGTATCGAACATCATTTTTAAATCGGAGTATTTTTGAAACTTGAAACCTATGGGGGTACAAGTCAAATGTGCAACCCAGAGGAAAGCAAATGTAAGCAAAACTTACCGAAATATTTTCCCCATTTTACAGAGCACCAATAATGGTGGCATGTTGTTAAAAGTTGGACAGTACTTCGAAGAATAGTGCCACAAAGCATTTGAGGGAAGTCACTGAAAATAATGTTTGTTGCGAAGCCGCACAAAAGGCTCTCTATACCCACTCAGTATTTCTTCAGATCATGCAAGCTTCTCCTATAGTTGTACATACTTCCACATGCGCAGAATTCGCTCACTACTGTTCTAACTATATAGCTTTGGCATCACAGCATTTAGAAAGCATTTTTCAAATGCCACTGCAAGCGAACAAAAGAGAACCGCACACTGTAGCAGGTGACTGTGCAGATGACACCCACGGCTGCATTTAGTCCTGGCGGCTGTAAGCACTACCTTTGTGCGTAAACACTGTGTTGGTCATCTGGTACTTTGTGCGGTTCATTTACCACTTAACAGAATGTCCGAGGACAGCCGTCAGAGTGAAATTTGGCATCATTTGAATGGCAGTATTTGCGAGGGAATATAGCATGTGCGGCAGCGTATGTTGCATTACGCGATAAGCGTGCTGAATTTGGGAGAAGCACCCTGCAGATAATGAGCCTTTTGAAGGTATGTTTGGCTTCGCAGCGCACATTTATCAAGTCGTTTCAACAATGCATTACCTTTGAAAGATGTAGCACACTTTGTCACACACCTGCTTTTAACGAGAGGCCACCACCTCTATTGGTGCTCTCTAAAACGAAAAAAATATTTTGGTAAGTTTTGCTTAAATGTATTTCTATGGGTAGCGCTGCGGGCATATGCCCTGTACGATTCATGATGTTTTAAAATACTCAATTTTTGAAATGGTGCTTCATACTTTCATAACCTGTTCTAACATGTTATGGTTACCCTTCCCGGAGGGACATAATCATAGGAGCAGTGTGAAATCTGAAAACTGCTTTGAAAACATCAGCTTCCATGTAGCCCTACGGATGCCTAGCCTACTTTTCGCTGCCAGTTGGCCCAGCTGCTATGACAGCACCACTGCATCTTGCTTACGTAACAGATTAGTTTTGATCTAAAAAGTACCTAAAGTGGGAATGTGTGGTTTTCTTAATTGCTAAAACGTTTAATGGGGTGTGAGCTGCAGTTTGCCTTACTTTGCATATCTGTTCGCAAGGTATTTGAAAGAACCCACAGATGGAAGCTTTGACTGTCTGACTTTCTGTTTGTGCAGTGTTACAAGTTTCTTAGCAGTGACTAATTGTGCCGTACAGTGTTTTGCTAAGATAAGCTGAAACAAGGTATCGTAAAGATGGCTTCAGTGAACTTTCAAGGAAAAGGTAGTTTGTTTTTTTCAAAGATTTTGTCAGCCATATTTAGCAGTAGCAGTATTGGAATTGGACTGCATGCACTTTTAGAGTTTTCTGGGACAATATGTGAGATGGCAAGAGACCGGAATCATCGGCACGTGGTCTTGAATAGCATGTTTTCTCTGGTGCACCACTGGTAAATTATAGCTTGCATTTATTAAAGGAGCCAGGCAATCTCTGAGAATGGACATAACTGGTGGCGCACATCATTGCAGGGAAGCCGCAAGAAAGTCTACCATGTGCCCCGAAAAGAGCGCATAACTGAACAGACGTACCAGATGTCCCGCTGGACCCCTGTCTTGAAGGACATCATGGAGGTGAGACGCTGTATACTGATGTATACCGAGTAGGGTTCCTTTTTAGCTCGGCTGATTCTCTAACACAATAAACCTGACCTACTACATTTTAATACCTTGGATGTATAAGTGAAGCGACTAGTCCTCACTGCCCCATTTATGAACTGTACACCATAGCAGCAGTGGCTTGATACGCATTTTCCACGCCTTGGTGTCGTTTGTTGCCCACAATTCAAGAAATTTTGAGGTGATGTCTGCCTTTGCCGCATAGTTCACATACAGTCGAACCCGGATATATCGAACTCGAAGAGGATCGCGAAATAGTTCGATATATCGATAATTCGATATACAGAAATCGGCTTGTGACGACACTTACGATGCGAAAAAACGATACCGTATTTGTCGCGTAATCAACCCACTCGCATAATGAACCCACCCTCCACTTTTACACTCGAGAATTTGAAAGAAAAAAAAAAAGAAAATGCGTAAAGGCCAGCTCGCTCACATGCAAGCGATTGAGCGATCTCAGCGACGAGCGGCAGCGACAGAGTGAAAAATTTCAAACTTGTTGGAACTGCGTCCCCCTCGCCGCTCGAGCCACCGCGGCAGCTCAAAACAAAGTTTCTGTGTCACCGCGGCAGAAATCAGAAATAATCGCGAGCGTTTTCGCTTGCATGCCGATGGCGCGCGTCACTCCGTTTCGGTGGTCTCATCCACAGCTCATTTCTTGGCAGTGTGCCAAGATGCTGCGCAGCGATAACGTCACGGCGCGTTTATCTTTTGATAGCTCCTGCGGTGGCGGGGAGCGAACTTGGCAAAGTGCCCGTGATGGCTTGATTGCACAAGCCGCGCCGCGCTTGGGGCGGGCGTCATGATCGCAGCAGCTGACCGCGTGCTTTCGTTGATTCATACATGCAGAATAAACGACTCCCGCAAAAAAAAAAAAAAAAAAAAAAAAAAACGCACCGCCGCTTAACGTGCGAACAGCACAACGATAAGAAAGGATGACTCTAAAAAAATTTAAAAAAAAAAACAGAACTGCCGCTTCTTAACGTCTCCAGGCGCCATAGCCACGTCAGCCGCCGCAGAGGGTTCGCAACACACGCTGGAGAAAGCGTCCAACGTCTGTCTGAGCGCGTGATGAAGGAGAGAGATAGCTCGGCAAAAGAATGGGCACACCCACGCACATGGCTTGCAAACGTCATGTGTTGGCGCGCGGGAAACGATAACTGCAGATTGCAGATGCGTGCGCCTTTGGGGAATGGGCGCGGCGCTGCCCAGACCAGCCGTCGCCGAACTGTTCCTTCTCATTCCTTCCGCGCATGGCTTGAAAACGTCACGCGGCAAACGGCCAAGGGTGATGCGATCGTCTTTGGGGAGGCACACTTTCCAATGCGTGGTGCGGAGTTCGATATATCGAACAACCCGTGAAATGAAGTTCGATATATGACGCGGCTTTCCTATACTTTTACATGGGATTTTCAAGGGGATATTCCATGAGTTCGATATAACCGGGTTCGACTGTATAATGCTTACTTTTGCTTCTAAATATTGGTGGGTGCTTCTAAATATTGCTTCTAAATATTGTGCTTGCTGCAGAACAAAGCATAGGCTGAAATTTTGTTTTACGCTGAAATGCGCATCCTGTGCCTCATATTTTGCATGCAAAACCACTTCTGGATTTGATTTTGCAATTGACTGTGGCTCCCTTGCAGTTTGCATCGTCATGCATGTCCCTATGGTGTTGGAGGGTAGCTACTTCAATTGACTTGTCTACCTTATATCTAATTAAGGGTGTAGGTTGTGTATGGGATCATTTTGAACAAACTGTGCTTGGCTCACCAGCGTCAACTAGTACAAGCTGTGTATCAGACCATGTGTTGGTGAATGAGAGTTACTTCCAGTTGTAGTAAAGTCGAGCCCACTTATAACAGCCGCAGATATAACAAACGCTCGCTTAGTACGAACGAGGGCGGTGCTACCGTCAAAATATATATTGGGGCAATGGCACAGTGTCTCACATAGAACAAACTGTTGTGGCCTCGACACTCGGTTAGAGCGAACGGAAGGCTGTCGGGCCCCCGTAGTTGACCGAGCCGGCGGTGTTTGGCGCGGTTTCGCTCGACTGCGAACCCGCAGCAGGTGAATTTCGCGCACTTTGTGTTCCCCTGACACGACGCGAACACAGAGCGCAAAAAGCGTCCCCCGGCACTCCTTTGCGGGTAAAATAAAGTAAAAAAAGCAAAAGCGCGCGTTGAAAAATGAAAATGAAAAAGCGCGTGTGCGCGGTGACAAAAGAGAAAGTGGCGCCGCCCGCGTCCCTGTGATGCATCCACGTGATCTGCGTCGGCCAATCCGGAAAGTCAGGCGCCTGCTCTACCGGCTCAAACCGGTTCTCCATTTGTTGCTCCGTTGCCACCCTGCGCTGAGGGCATTGCACCGTCGATTCTTTCTGTGCGATGGCACTGCGTTGACATCGTTGCCGCATCCGCCTTTCCCAGATCGGGGAGTTGAAGGCTGCCTCAACGCGCGAGCCCAAGGGCTTGACTTGCACCTGGTGCGATGGAGGACTGTACGCCGGACCTCTTCAGGTGCTAAAAGGAAAGCTGTCGACATCGCAACGCAGATGGCCATTGTTAATGAACTTGCTCAAGGTGCAAAAAACTGCGAACTGGTCAAGAAGTACTGACTGTCGAAATCGACCATTTCAGCCATTGCTAAGGGCAAGGAAAAGATTCTTGCTGCTACCGTGAATGCCGACCCGACGACTAGAAAGCACCTTCGGAAGGCGACCTACGCGGACGTTGAGGACGGACTGCTGAAGTGGTTCGCTGACACCCGGTCTCGCAACGTTCCGATCAGTGGACCGCTGATGCTCTCCAAGGCTAAAGACTTCGCCTTACTTTTGGACTTTCCCGATTTGTTTTCAAGGCGGTCGTCGGCGAGGCCACATCTGTGAACAACGAGGACGTCGATGCGTGGCTTTCCGACAACCTCCCAACAATCACGAGCTATGCTCCACAGGACGTTTACAATGCCGACGAGACTGCGTTGTTTTATCAAACGTTGCCATCTAAAACGCATGCCTTGAAAGGCGACAAGTGTGCAGGAGGGAAGAACAGCAAGTTGCTCATAATCGTTCTTCTGTGTGTCAATATGAACGGCAGTGACCGGCGGCTGCCTTTTGTCATGGGCAAGTCACGTAAGCCACGATGCTTTGGAAGCTACGTGCCCTTACGCTACAGGAAGAATACAAAAGCCTGGATGAGTCATGACTTATTTGCCGAGTGGCTTGTCGAGTTCGACCGCGACATGGCACGAAAAAAACAGGAAGGTCCTGCTCGTGCTGGATAACTGTGCGGCACACCATGTGCAGCCTTCCTTGAGTGCTGTGACACTGCTCTTCTTGCTTCCCAATGCGACCTGCAAAATTCAGCCGCTGGATATGGGCATCATTCATGCGTTCAAAGTGTGCTACCGGCGACGCGTCATCCAACGCTTGTTGATCGCGATTGATGCTGCCATGCCAGTCCACATCAGCTTGCTGTGAACGCTTCAACCGTGATCGGTTACATCGCGTCGCTTAAGGAACTCGTGTGCAGCAGAGGCCTTGGCGATGAACATATTGCCGCGCTGGAAAAATTAGAAACGGCAGTGATGCGATCAGCTTTGAAGAAGCAGACATGCATCACGGACTTTTTTCAAAAATAAAGTTAACTTTCGTCTCACTTGCTCTTTTTGCCCGTATTATGGGTGGTCCACTTGCTACGAACTTTGAATACAACGAACAAATGCTGCGTGACGATCAAGTTCGTTATAAGTGGGCTGGACTGTATCCACAAAGCATTGTAAATTGGACTGTTTTAGTGTTTTAGTTGCTAAGCCATATTTGCTGTCAAATGTGACCTAATTCACGCAGTTATTACAGTGGTGCCTCATTAACTGCGTGAATGTAGACTGCTCGAATTGCGGACAGGCTTTTTTGGGACTAAACTACTTTAATGTATTCATGCCTCGTTATTATGAAAACCCACCATCTAGGCAACTTAACGTGAGATCGTTGACAAATAGCTGAACATCCTCAGTGTGGCATCAGTGAACGGTCAGGGAAAATGCAAAGATCACATTAAGGCTCGTGTTTTTTGTCACGCTAATATGGACCAGTGACCTGTCAGTGCACCTTACCATATTCTGTATTGCATGAATGGCTGTGAAGAACACTCTCTGCAGCCTGTGCTGCGTAGAAAACTGCATTCAGCAGCTTTCAGCTGAGTTCCAATCCGTACCACCAGTTTGTGGGGTTCATTTGTCCATTAGACGCTTTCAGACATATATATCTCTAGACACATCAACTTTCACCACAGTATTTATGGGGGCAGAGATAATGGGATTATAGCTCCCAAAATTATGTCTAGTAATTTGAACTTGACAGGCCACCACTATGCTCAAAAGCGAACGTTAGCCGTCGCATTTTTTTTTTATATGTATATATATTTTAGCAGTTAATTTTAACGGCATCTGGCTTTATGGACAGTTGGGCTTAGTAACCGAAGTGCCCACATTAACAAGCAACGACTGTATATTAACAGCTAGTATGGCTCAAGCAGATTTAGCTACACTGTGTGGAAGTTGTGTAATGGTGAGTATATAGTACTCTATTTGTGCTAGATTGCACCACTGCACCGAGTAACTTTTTGTGAGAATTGGGGTGTATTTGGTGAAGTTGCACTAATTTCGTGCCTAAATATGTTTCTACATTTCCCACAAACAAAAGGAGTCTCCTTAGTTTTGCCTTCACTTGATGCAAGGGTCATGATTTATCGTAATCCGCTTTGTACGATGACATCATCAGAATGTGGTATAACTTGAAGGAACACAGGATGACAGGGTGACATCGAGAGAGAGGAAGCTGCGCACCCTAACACTGGCAAGCCACTGACTGAATTCACGTCGCTATTCGCATGTAAGAGAAGTTTGTGACAGGCAGGTGCTTTGCTGCCTTGTGCATTCCTACGATTGGACAGTGCATGTGTCCAGACTAGTCGCTGTTCTTACTCAGACTCATTTCTGGAACTGTTCTTACTTGCAGACTGCTTTGTGCGCTATCCGAGCTCTGGTGCAAGTTCTAGCTTCCACAGTGTTTGTGACTATGAAATTGTTCCAAATCCTTCAAAGGCTGTGACGAACGCAAAAAATGCACTTCAGCTTTCAAACCAGTTTTTTGGCACATCGACTATACTCGTCCAACTGTTATCATTTGCATAATACCTGCTTCCAGGTGCAAGTGCAGACTATTGTCTCAGCATCTTTTAAATATATTAATGCCTATTATTTTGGTGCAAAATTTGAGCACATGGTTTAATTGAATTTGAATTTTAACAATTTGTCGACATTTTTATTTGACACTTCTTCATTTTTAAAACCCTCAATCTAGTTTTTTCTTTCCTTTTTTTTATCCTTTCTTCCAAGACCTTCATCATCTTTGTGTCATGACAACACCATTAATATTGAATGTGAATTATCTTCATCACCAATTTCTTACAGGACGCCATTGAGGACAAGCTTGATGTGAAGCACTTCCCATACTTGAGTGGAGGACGTGTTCCTCCCACAGGCTATGGGAGGTCGGCGCCAACAAGGTGATTAGTCATTTAAATTGAATAGTTTGTCCAACACAAGTAGTAGTATAGCAGTGTTTACTCAATTTACACTAATAGCCACACACTCACTAGCTTCGTTGCCTTGCCTAGTTAACCTGGGCCTATGTATGGCATCTTTTGAAGTTCAAAGTAGAGCTGGTATTGAGTGAAATGTACTAGGATGGTTTCTGAGGAGTTTGGTACACCCTGCTGCTGTAGCACTTGGGTGCCTGCCTAGTTTAGTAAGCAATATCGGGGGATGACTGCATGCCTTGCATACCGCTGCACCTAAAAGTTGACCGTAATTGTTACTGTGCCTTATAGACAATTAGTGTTACTTGTTGTTACTTACTAGCTTGTGGTTTAGGTTAAGAAAACTGAACTTTACTAGGGTGAAACTTTGAATTCTCTTTTGTGCTAGTTCTTGATGTGTGTGTTGATGGTGAACAAATGTTTGTTTACAGTCAGCGCTATGGCCACTGGCACAAGGACAAGAACACACCCAATGTCAAGAATGTGCCTCGCCTGATAGTCTTTGTCATTGGTGGCATGACCTACTCGGAGATGCGCTGTGCATACGAAGTCACCAAGGAAGTGAAGAACTGGGAGGTTATCATTGGTGAGTACCATTATTTGATCGAGTATTATGACCTGCAAGCTTTGCTTGCATAGATGCTTCCTAGCAGGATAACGTTTGTACTCCCCCTTTTTTTTTGATCAGTGAAGCTTCCAGCTGATATTAAGCTCTTCATTGGCTATGGTGGCTCCGTGGTTACAAGTTCTGGTAATGAGCATGAGGTCACAGGTTTACTCTAGCCACAGCAGATGCAGCTCAATGAAGGCAAAACACAAAAATTCTTGTCTTCAGATTTTATCATGTGGTAATTAACCTGACATGTTTAAAGAGCCCAACATGCTTGGCTTGCAGAAAGCAAATCTACAAGCCATGGCATTTTTTTTTTCTTTAGGTGTACTGCAATACAGAATTCAGATTATTTTTTTTTTTTGAGAGAACATTTACTAGGAAGCTTTTTCTGAGCGTAAGTGTCGAATCATGCAACCGGTATGCAGCACTGTGCATATACCAAGTTGCTTATCTCGGGCCTGCCCTTCACATTGCTATTTCGTCATGAATTTTGCGTCACTTTTGCTGGCATACAGTTTAAACTAGAGCAAGTGTTTGGAGTTTTCTGTTTACATGCAATGTATTCTCAGCTAAAAAAAAGAAAAAGAAACAAAAACATTGCAAATGTGATCCCAGTGATTAATCCCTTACGCACTCGATTGTGTGAGTGTTGCTCCTGGAGCTGTGGACATTTTTGGCCCACAAGAATATAGGACCACAGTGGAAGAAAGAGAGGTGATCCGACGGTGCCGCGAGAAGCGGCCGCTTAGTGCAACTTTTACACATGATGCGGCCGCCAGTGGCAGCACCGGCACTGGAGGCCTGTCTCGTCGCTCGTTTCGCTGGTGCTTCTATGGGCGCGCCTGTGACGGGTGCTTGATTTTGACACATAGAGGCGTTCGCATGCTTGGAACAATTTTTTGGAGGGGTTAGAGGTATGTACCTATATTCCTGCCCATTTTCTGGGTTATAATTTGACCCAGGGCAGCATGAACGGTTTAACTGATATGCAACTTTGAGGTTTGCACGATAGTTGGGTAGTGTAATATTGTCTGAAAGCACTCGAGTGAACGCCGCGTAAAAGGCATTCAAAGGAGTGCAAAAGAACTATATTAGCCTCCACAGCTGCCAAGATGCTATCTGGATAGAAAAGGAATGCGGACACTGAAGCGCCCACAATATTCGCTATTCAAATTTCTTCTCATTGCGTTTCTAACCGTGATGAGAAATTCGAATAGCAAAGCGCGCTATTCAAATAACATGTTAACCACATCAGTTATAATGCAGACGACTCTAGTGCTTTTTTGCTGCCACCCAGACATCAACATAACGACAAGATATTCACAGCAGAGCCTGCAGGTGTGCCAATGTGTTCGCATTTCTTTTTTATCACGTAGTAAAGCATTATGGCACAATTTCAAGCTAGGATGCTACAATCGATTGTTTTATTTGTTTACTTGTAGAGAAAGCTTTGTAGTCCGTAGGCCTTTTTTTCTAATTTACTGGAAAATATGTACGTGTGAGGCATCTAAGCAGGTAGCTGATATCGTTTAATGCATCCGGCACCATTCTACTTAATGCTTAAATGAAACAAAGTGCATAGTAACTAGTATCAAAACAAAAAACCACAACCAGCACTACATGTCGATAGGCAGCAACCAGCTTAGTCCGTATCAAATATCAGCGAGCACACTCCGTGGGCTCAAAGTTACTCCGCAGCTGTTTAACTTTGCATTACCGAGCACTGCTAGACACATGAAGCCTCGCAGCAACTGTAGTACATATGCCGTCATTCGATTGTTCGATAGCCAGCTAGCTGTTTGGAGCAGCTGTTTTTTTCAGCTACCGCAGTAACCTATAGTGACTTGCGCGGGCTTTCTCGAACTGCACGACTTTTTTTACTGTCTTTGTCTGCCAAACAGTCGCAACCTCACTGCAGCATAGTAATTTAGGGGATGCGCTGTTATAGTATTTACTTTGTGTTCAGCGCATTGAAATATAATGCGATTCGTCGATGGTGAGGTAAGCATTAAGTTTACAGCATATTTTTGGAAAACTGCTTCTGCACTCTCAGCATTTGAAAAATGAGCAGCCAGGTCGAGCAGCTGACCTTCTCGCTTGAGGTGTACAAGAACACCTTTCGGTAGCGAAATGCACTAAAGCTAAATATTGGGTCGAAGCACATGTGTCTCTGCTGTCTCAGTGTAAGAGACTGTGCGAGATGGTCTGGCTTATTGTTGTACACGCGTCAGGTAGCTGCCCATCACCCGTGAGGCATAGCTATCGGCGGCATGATGACATGACACTGCTCTTTTTTGACCACACGAACCAGCAATCCGTTAGAAGCGCATTCAAAGCGCGCTCCGAGGCGGCGAGCGCAAGGCGTCTGCTCAAGCAGACGACGCTTCTCTCATCTTTCTCGAAAATTGAGTTATTTGATCAGTAAGCGGTAAAAAGACTTCTGCCTGCTCAGAAATTGAGGTGCCAATAATGGAAACAGAGATGCGTCGATGTTATGGTCCTTTAGTCCTGATTTAAGTTGAAAATTATCAGCATGTGTGCCACTGCTCCATAGGCACGCCAGCAGAATTGGCAGAGAGAATAGCCCCCAGAACATGTGCTGCCCCTAACGGCTGCCCTCTCTTCCGGTCACACTAAGCGGCTGCTCTCTCACCGCAGCGCGTTCGCGCCGTCACAGCACCCCTTTCTTCCAACATGTATGGGACCATTGAGCTCATTGCAGCTACTTGCTTATGGGTAGCTGCAGCAGTGTGTGAAAAGCTGTGCAAGTGAATTTTATTTTATTCCCTTGCCACTAAATACATTTACCTAAAACGTATGCCTCTGATAGCATGTGGGTGTGTGCATTCCTGCAACCATACTAACAGCACAGTCAGCTCGGTTAACTGGTAATAAAATGCCTCGATGCAGATTTTGCCAATGTAGAGACTGATTTTAGTCCATTTTGGTTGGGAAATGATCAGTACATCCATTAAAATGTGCTGCAACAGTGTTATGTTGTGGTTGCAAGATGCTCTTCTAATCACTAATACTATACCTGTGCTTGGGATGCCAAGATGGCACGTGTAAAAGCACTTTTGAACTAAAAGCATTGCAGCATGCAAGATTTTGCTTTTTATGCTGAATTGGAGGCAAAAATAAAGTTTTAGATAACTGTGAAGACAAATTTGCAAACTTAAGCTGTCTTGATATCTGGTTGCCAGGGCAGTGTCAAGCTTTGGACATGGCAGAGAATCCTGCAGTAGCGCTCTGCTTGACTTTCTTTTCCACCAGGCTCGGACCACATTCTTACACCCGAGGGCTTTCTCAGTGACCTTCGAGACCTGAGCACTTGAACTGCTCTGCACCAAAGAGAAGGAAGACATTCCTGTTGAGTGGGCCCAAGGAGCTTCCTTCCACAACCCCCCAGCTGCCGAAGCTCTCCGGGAGCTGTAATTTAGCAGAAGTTGGTCTATGTGTATGTATATCTTTCAAAACTAGAGTGCGCAACATGCATCGTTGTCACTTCTGCACATTGGCCAGTGTTGCAGACTTCAACCTGCATGCATCGTTGCGTAAAAAAAAAAAAGCTACTATACCTGCAGTCTTTCCCACCCCCTCCACTTTTATGCACATGGGGTTGTGGCAGTGTTGTTCAGGCAATCTTAGACCTAGGCAAAAAGGCGTTATGTGCATAAGAGTGTCCAGCATCTAATTCCCTAGTGGCAGGCAGTAGGTCTTCCTGCACTTTGCAGGTGTGTGTGGCATCGGGTGAAGGCAGCCACTACTAGACTTCTGCGTGTGCAAACACTTTCTGTGCCATGTTCGCATGGCAGTGCTTATGTCATTTTTTTTCCAGACCTTCAATACATGTGCTGCCAAACTTGTACTGATATTCAGTTGTAGTTGGCACATGCAATACTGCAGACAATGTACAGGCTCTTGCAACATGTTGCTTTTTATGTGCAATGGTCAAAACTGCATTAGCCACTGGGGAAGTTTCAGATGCAGCCAGTGATAGAAACGAAATATCAAGCATTTTCCCGTACCTGTACATGTGTTGTGGCTCCAGTGGTGTTGCAAGAGCAGTGCACTGTATACTTATGCTATTTATTGTACGGCAGTGCTGTAACGATTGTCCCGATGGAGGCAAGGCTGTCCTAGGTGACGTAAGCATTGCCATGTAGAGCAGACACCTTGTGCACACCATGCCGAAGCTCACTAAGTCACATGCTGCATCCTGCTCTGTTAATCTACACATCTAATGGAAGTTTTTGCGTTTACTATTACTATAATGTTAAAAAACTGTGCTGTTGGCAGTGTTGCATGTCCTCTTATCTCTCTGGGACCCGTGTTCTCATGGTTGTCCAGTATGGAACAAGCAAAAAAATCCACTTTCGATGCAATAAATCTGCTTTGAAGCATGTTTTATTGGTCTGTGCGTTTACTCAGTCTGCCTTCTTTGCAGGGCGAGAGCTCTTCTTTTTAGGCACAATGGCCTTCTGACTCCTCAGGATGGCACTGGCACGACGCATGCACAGCTGTAAAGATAAAGATTCATGTTACCATTACAAGCAGTGCCTTACCACAGAACAAAATATTTCAATGCACACAGCCACCTATTAGTGCTGCAGGTGTATAGTGCAGAGTGCTGCTGCACTATACACCTTTCCAATAAGTGACACCATACTGCTTGCTGGTGTAGTGCAGTGGAACCTGTTTTACAGCAGTGCAGTCCAGAAAGGTGTCACCTAATGGTAGTCCCCAAAAGGAAGTGCTGGGCTCCTTAAGCTCTCGGGATGCTTGGTACATAAATCAGGTTGTCATAAACAAATAAATCTACCTACTATGTTTGCCTACACTGACCCATTGACATATGAAATTAGGGTTATGATCACTAAGAAAATGTCAATTTCCTTTTTTTTCCTTCATGCTACATATGGTCCAAATATGGTTGTGACCATATATATTTTGAGAGAACTTGCAGCACTGGTAATATTCTCTACCTAATAAGGGTTCTTTAACATGGTTTGTATAAAATAGATTCGTTCAGTGCAGGAATAGCACATAGGGAGTAATGGCCTGGTAGTCCATGATCCAGGGTGCCCAAATGAGCAGTGTGGCCTATGAAGTGTATGCAGGCAGTGATGCTCGACACTATATTCATATGGGTACTCGTCCTTTCAAAAATCAGGACAAAACCAAACACTGTGTTAGCTGCCACTGCACTGATGCTACTAAATGTGTTGAAACAATTCTTAATGCTTTCTTCCCCATGACATAAGCTCCTAAGCAAGGGACACCACTAAACAGCACAGGCCTATGTTGTACGCTGTTAACTCCTTGCATCTACAAAGTTTGCATTGCAAAAGTATGTGCATGTTAACCCTTTACTACAGGAATTTTTTCTTTTCTGCCCAATAAATACAGGGTGCTCCATTCATGACGCAAATGTCTATCAATGTTTGTTTTCAGAAAAACTGTGGTTGCCACAATTTTGCAAAGTACCATGCATGATACAACATGCAGTTAGGGGCATTTTTGTGAAAACATAAAATTGCTTGTATGCTGCTTTAACTGAAGAATTGCATTATAAATCACTAAACGACAATTTTATGGCAAAAACGCTTTTGTAAAGATCCAGACAGACCGGGTCTAGATAAATCATGACTGCAGCACATGGTGCCCACTTACAGCTGCTGCATTTCCTGCAACGCTTCCTCAATTTTTCTTCCTCTTACCAACTAGAGAATGTAGTCTTCTTTTCCTTGGCAGTCAGTGCACTGTATATAGAAATCTCTAATACACTTTCAATGTGGCTACAAGATGCCAAGAGCACAAGGAGCACACTTTCGCATCTGCCATCCAATGTGATAACACTACATTGATTAGAATGAGTAACTAATAAGGAAGGGAAAGTATGACCTAAAGTTGCAAAACTATGCCAAATAATTTGAGTGCAGTGAATTGATTTCCTGCTAATGAAACTATGTAACACCATAAGTGACAAAAATTATCTAACTGCTTGGCTTATATCTCTTATCACAATGTAGTCTGTAACAAAATAAATCTCAATGACATCCTAATTTTTTATAAAGAGCTGCTTCCAGTCAAAATGAAAAAAAAAAAAAAATCCCTCTACCCACAAAACTTTACAAGAAATAAAAAATGCTACTTCCGTGCACATTTGCAATGTAAATACATTATTCATTCCAATATTCAGTTTTGATTCCAGGCAATACATACTTTGGTATTATATAGGCAAAATTTATTTTCCTGCTGTTCAGAACTATTTAGCAAAAAAAAAAAAAAGAAGGAAACTTGCTTTATCATATATGATGCACTATGTTAGTTCAGGTAACTAATTGCACGCCTACCCAGCTTTTTCATGCTGGCAGTCGCTCGTTTGGACAAGTGGCAGATAAGAGCGAACTGATGGTAATCAGCGGGGTGTGCACGCGCTGGGGTCCAAAATTACTGCCTTGGGCAGGCAGCGGTCCTTGGTGCGAAGACCAGACCAGGACAAATTTTTCAATGCAACAGATTTAAAGGCCCCATTCACCAAAAATTATGATGCTGGTGCCAGCATTGTGAGCAAAAAATCACTGGCATGGCACTAACAGCAGACATAGCTGCACACTGAGTGAATGAAGGGTTGCCTAACAATACGTTCGGCAGAAGTGCGAACTTTGTCCTTTCCCATATGAGAGAGATATCAGAATGAGCCTGCTAGGGCAGTTGCATTCAACGTTACAGCTTGGCCACACAGGCACGTTCAAATGGCCTGCTCAGAGTTATATGTGGGGTTTATATAAGTGTATGCTATCGCATCACATCCTTATAGGCAGAGCATAAGCGTCCCACATAACTTTTAAATGAAGTTTCTGAGAAAGCTGTATAGCTCTGCCTTGTAGCCAATGGCTGCACTTGGTTAGATGCTAAGAAGCAATTACTTCCTTTTCACACTTCACAAGCACTGGACCAAACGGCCAGGAGTGCCATGCTACCACTCCAATCTCATACTGCGAAAATGCTTGGAATACAGTTGCCAAGCGATTTGGATTCAATATGACCCAAGAAATGGTCCAACCAATTGGAACAGTTCAGGAAATCCATTACCTTTAAATCACTTCCCTAAAAAAAATTTGGAAAAAGAATGCAAATTCTGCCATTTGCACATTCCGTGTGGAAACCATACTAAAAGCTCGTATTTTAACTTTGCTCATGCTTTAAACGTCCACATATCACCTCACCAATGCCAAAATATGCGACACAGCCCCAAATCGTGTCGTAAACCATGTCATGGGCCCATTCTGCACTAGCACAGTGCATGCCCTTCACCACCCTGATCCACATTGCGCAAGGCAAGGACATGACCATTTCCCCAAACTCCGGATAGACAGAACCCCCATAGAAACCAAGAGCTTCAAACTGTATTCCTCACTCTCAACACAATCAATCATTCCCCCTCTCCTTTCCTCTCCCTACCCAATAGACAGCAGTATCTCAGCTGCCGTCCGTTATTACCACTGCATACTCTTTGTACCATGAACTGCAGCAGCAACAATAAAACAAACTGCAAGTCCTACCAAAGCAAATCCATTTTTCACTGAATCCAAAATAATGCCTTCTATAGCAACGAGTTCACTGGTTGCGGCAACGATGCTTGCTCGCAGCTCGCTTACATCTGTCAGGTCAAAAATTGACCTTTCAGAATCAACAGAGTCTGAAATATTGAATGTAAAGCCTTCCTGATTTTTAACAATATAGCGATAGCGTCGACCCAACTGCTGGTCAACGCTGTATAATGGCAATAACCGTGCAACCCTGCTACAGTTCGTGCACGCATAGAGAGTACCGTCTGCTATGTTGCTCTAATCACTGGAACAAACACCCTGCCACAATATCCGTTTACGGAAACCCTAACCCGACGGGCAGTAGAGCACATGCACATGAATAACATAACACTTAAGCGTGATTTTCCTTTTTTTTTTTTCCTATTACGGGAGGCCACGCTGGCAAAGCAGAATTAGAAAAAAAAAAGGAAATAAAGCAGCAAGTGGAAAGCATCGCCTGAAATGCAAACCTTCTGATTTGAGCAGCTCGCTGTGAGGTGGGAACACTATAAAAGAGGCACCAAGCAAAACTGCCCCCCCCCCCCTCTTATTGCGAAACAGATGCTGTGGCAGGGCGTGTGTCCTCAGATCAGGCCAGCGCAGCAGACGAAACTACCTTCATGCGCGTGCGCGAACTCAAGCAGTGTTGCACGCTCACTGGCGTTATAAGGCACTGACTAGCAGTTTGGTCGACACTCGCGCTATATTATTAATAATCAGGACGGCTGTGAAAGTTCTGATTGGGCACGTGACAACTTCTAAATAAAGGCCAAAATTCGGCACAAGTCCAAATTATTACACTGAGGACACCTGTGAAGCTGTTTTCCAGGCATGCACAAAAGACACTTCACATAGCTACGTTGAAGCTAAAAGCAGACAACTGTGTACTACCATCCACCCCGCTTTTTTTAGTGTGCAACACAGAGCCCCTTATGTAACGTAGTGAAGCTATCCAGCAGTGAATGGAGCACCCACCACTTGGCAACGAGGAGTGCGCTGTACCTTGTGGGGACCGCACCAGCCATATTTAAAGGGAGTGCTTTTCCCGCGGCTACCGATGCGCCGCCGGTTTACCCCTTCCCTCTCTCCCGCTTGTTCCGGGATAACCGGTCCCGTGCGGGGGCTATAAA
Source organism: Amblyomma maculatum (assembly GCF_055883805.1). Classification (NCBI taxonomy): domain Eukaryota; kingdom Metazoa; phylum Arthropoda; class Arachnida; order Ixodida; family Ixodidae; genus Amblyomma; species Amblyomma maculatum. The sequence goes on from NC_139344.1 coordinate 62,647,809, forward strand.
GGAAGGCGCACGCCGTCGCCTTTCGGCTTCCACTCTTCGCTCCAGGATTACCCGCGGCACGCTGCCTGGCTGCTCCCAACGACGACCCCCCTGCCCTCCCGCATCAGCATGGACGGACACCTTTTGTGAAATAAATGTTTCTACCGCAGCCCACAACCTCATGATTCCACACTTGCTAAAAAGCTGTGAAGAGTGTTCTATATAGTTCATGTTAGATATGCCAAAGTCTCACTGCACAAGCATTGCAAAAAAAAAAAAAAAGCACCTGCAATGCCAGTTTTTTTTTAACTTTCTCCTCCTGTGCATTTTATTTTTCAGGTCGCACTAGCCTCCTTCAAACATGCATGAACTAGCCAAAACTGAACTTTTACACAAATAATGAGAAAAACCAAACGAGTGAATGAGTGCCTCCTTATATGTTATAAAACATGACAATGCCCGTGCTGCACCTTGTCTTGCCTGCACCATTTTAGAAATAGCTTTCCCTTGTCCACTGGTGCCCAACACTTATTTCTTGTTAATTCCACTAATGTGTTAGTATTTCATCCCCAGCTTAAAGCTTACACTCTGTGACCATCTACAGAAGTCTACACATTTGTCTCCAGCACTCATGAGACACGCTTTGTTGGGTGTTATTATTAGCCTCAGGATACAAAACTGCTTAATTCTTGAGTGTGCAAGCTTATGAATGCATTCTGTTTCCGTGCATTTCATGCGGCCTGCTACATGTTGAGGCACAATCCCCACTACATAAATCACAATGGGCATTGTGCACCTCATTCTCCTTTAGTTTTAACAATCAGTAGTTTCATTTTCAATACTCCTCAAACATGCTCAAGAAGAAAAATTCAACTTGAGGTATACAACACAGAGACAATGGCAAGAGGCAGGTGAAACGCACAAAATGATCACTTGTGTGTTCCACCCATCCATTCATCTTATTTCTACACAACTCGCTTCAGGACATATCTAAAGTGCTAGGCACACTTTTGAATTATACTGAATTCCACACTCTCAAACCAGTATTCAAAGAGGTTCTGCACTAAATACCACAGGACTGATTATATCGCCCAGTTCAGTCCCTACGAAGTTGCTAAGCGTACAAACAGGCCAGTATTTGTACACTGCGCTGTGAACTGGGGACCGATAGTTCAACACCAATGATATTCCCTCAAACACATTTCACCAGTAAAGCACCAACAAAGCATTCTGAAAGAAAGTGCTTTTTCTGCAAAACTGGCACCAGACGAGTACTTCCACCAAGTTTTGAATCCAGATTACCTGCTCCATACAATACTTAACACATCCCACCTACAGTTATGCAAATGCCTGGGGTACACATGGGCACACAGAACAGTGCAAGTGGCACAAGTACGGAAAAACTGCACTAACATTAGCCTGGACCTCTCATGTTAGTGCCATTTTGCCGCATCCACTTTACTTGGGCCCTTTATTCTCCGCTGAACCTTTGAGAATACCTTCGCTTCACCAAGTTAAGAACAGCACACACACTGTTCACCAGTGAATGAAAAAAAAAATAATGGCAAGGGACTGCTGCACCCAAACACCATACTGCAGTAGCAGGCATATCACAGTGTGCACTTTCATTTAGCGGTTTAGCTTGATAGGTGACTGGACGTAGAGAGGGCTGCATTATGTTCCTCATGACACTTCCTTCCAGATGCAAAGTGCAGAAGCTGAAACTGATACAGGTTAAATGCAAACTCCGGTTTTTAACCACGTTACGTGTACAGCAAGGCATTTTTACAGCAGTCGATAAACACCCACAGCTGAAAAAGCAACCGTTTATAAGGACGTGAGCCATTTGATTATTTCCTCACGAGTGACTACACAGATCCACAATGACGCATTCGAAGGAAACCCGGCCCCAGACGTGGTGGGGCAGAGTTTACCGGATTTTTATCCTTCGATGGAATCCAAGGAATGGAGGCTGGCGCGATAGAGCTACTTACCGTCTGCAAGTCCTTCCTGTAGTATTTGTGCCCTTTCACCCACTTCTTAATCGAAGACATTGTGCGACGAGCTCCATGCTTGAAAGATACACGGTCAATCAGCTTTGCCGGCTTCTTGCGATCTACGGGACAAGGGAACAAACATGTCACTCGTTCCTTCACGAGAACCACGTGCACCGGCCACACTTCACTGAGCGTCAACATGTGCGTATACTCACTAGCTTGCCTCTTGTAGACCAATGAGACACCCTTGCCGGAGATGTCAGGCTCGATTGTGAGTGCCTTGTCCCTTACGGTGCCACTGTATCGCTTGGCGTGAGTTCCCTTAGGGTTCAGGGGGTCCTGCGTTAAGCGAACGCACTACGTGACAGCGGCAGTGGAAACGGTAACGGCAGTTATAAGGCAGCAAAACTTACAATGCTAAACCATGTCTTAATCATCCGCTTTTTGACCAGGAAGCTGGACCGATCCTTGACGATCATCCACTGAAGTTCGGCCGACATGGTTACTGCAAGACAAGATAGCAACTGTTAGGCTTAACACATTGACGACTACACGTGGAACAGCCAATCGCCACAAAACTGAAAAAAAACGGTCTAGCTACGCGCACACCTTCATTACTGAGCATCCAGCACTACCACAATAATTAAAGCGGTACTAATTTTGTACATTCACTATCTGGAGAAGCACTAACACGTGTACGCACCTCAAGTACTCGGACAGAAAGAAAACGAGCCGGGTGGCGGCGCCTTAGCTGGCGGCAACTTGATGCGTCTGTCAGCTCGGCTGCCGCAATTTGCAACAAACGTGAGCGAAATGAGCTGTTTGCTTCAAATACAATATTTTGCTTGATAATATATCGCAATTTTTTTATTACCTATAATGTGACCGCACAGTAAGATATACGAATAAGCTCATGACACAATGTTTTGCAACTTGCTGCCGCTAAACAGCAGCACCTGTTTAAGTAACAAAACGCGCTAAATCCGAACGGTCATACCGCAGTATGCATGAATAGCTCCCTTGGAGGCCCCCTAGGGTCTGACTGAGGGAGAGGAGAGGCCTCTACGTCGACGACAATAAAGTTATCTTGAACTTGAACGTTTCACGGAGGGACAGCGATTATTCCTACACACCAACAAGAAGAGTGTACGCACCCTTCCCTTTGCTTTCCTGCAGGCACTCCCTTAATTCGTAATGAATTACTTAATTTTTTTTCACGTGAAGGGTGACGTTTGTTCATGGAGCATGACCAAAAGCACCTGGCAAATTATAAAACATTATATGGATGTTTGATTTAAGTTAGAAAAGAACAAGAACAAAAAATGAAAAACAAAAAAAAAAAAAAGACACACGTAAGCGATTGGTGCTACTATCCCCAAAGTACCTTTCAAGTAACCTGTTCCTTCCAGAAAGAAAATCTCTACGTGAACTCCTAGACGCCGCCAACATCGTTATTCTCCTAGCTAACAAAGGCAGCTCTACTTTAGTGTGGCGATGAACTGCCGCGACTACGAAGCAGTTGGGCATATCAGAAGCTTCGCGGAGATCTGACCTCGCGAACCCAAATCAGTCTCAACAAAACCCTTGCAAAGCAAGATAATTAATCAGCACCCCGATTTGTGAGTTGCAATTAATTTTCAGAAATAGTTCAGCTCCAGCTTTGGCGGCCTACCAGAAATTCACAAACCTGGCATCCCTTTGTGACTCTGCCTCGTTTGTGGCGTCTTTCAGAATATCTTAACAAAGAGCTAGTACTAGCTCCTCGCCAGTGGAACACCTACACCCGTGCGACACCCGGACATTTCGTCCATCCTCGGACTTGACCACTGAGGATGACGAGAGCTTGGTTTCCTTTACGGAGTGTTGTTAGTCACCAGTGCCCTGACAGTGTTAGTCGCTCGCAGCGTTGGATCTTTCTACAGAACGCTGCACTAGCGAGCACCGCTGAGAATCGCCGAGGCATGCCACTTCCTCGAGTTTTGCCTCCGCAGTGCCTCTTTCATTTTTCTTGGATAATTTTTCAAGCAAACCAATTAAACTATCGGTGTGTCAATTGTTGCTCCTAGTTGTTCTTCCAACGTGCACGCAGACGATTGCTTCTGTGTGATAAAACACTTCAGATAAAAAACCTCCGGTCTGACTTGAATTCCTTCAAACGGTCCCTACAGTCTATCGTCGAGCGCGAACGGTAGGTCAGTCTTCCCCCCCCCCCCCCCCTCCTCCCCTTCACACACACACAAAAGAAAACTACGCTTCCGGGTCTCGGTGTACAAAAAGCCAACCCATACGGTCAACCCATAAGCAAACCTATTTGCGCCATACCTCCAGCCACCGCAACCAGGATACTTCCTGCTCCTTTCCAGAAGAAAAAAAGAAGCGGAAAGCTAGAACTGGGTCCTCTCTTACCTTTAAAAAAAAAAAAAAAAAAAAAAAACGGCTTAAACGGATTTGCACTCCTTATGTAAAAGGCGTCATTGAAACCTTGGTGCGTATTCTCGGCAAAGAAGGATATATATATATATATACCACATGGTATACCACATGGTATACCACACACAAACCGATTTCCACCACCAATGCCTCCTTACCTCAGCCAAAAGACCGTCACCCGAAAAAATAGCCTCTTCGAAGTGTTCGGAGTCGGACAAAGGAGCCTTATTTATGGATGCTGCAGGTCCCTGTGAAGGCACCACAACAGCAGCCGTCACTCGCCTAGACCATATGGTAGCGGGGCGGACGACAAAAAATTCAGACGTCGAACAAATGAAGGAGGCAGCGATAGCATTAACCGTAACACACACCGATTCCATATAGATTGTCCCCGACTCCCAAACCGCCTACAGAAACTACATGCGAGGCCGGGTTCCTTATTTGGCCTGTAAAATCTTATCACAATTAGGCCAGACACCAGGCCTCAGACAAAGATGCGGGTTAACGTGAGAAGTTGGGCGAGTTGGTAGGTATTCCTGCGAAACGAGCGCAAAAGAACAAACACAGAAGAGAAGACAGCATAACACGAGCGCTCACTCGCAACTGATTGGTTTATTCGGAGAAAAACAGCTTAAGAACACAAGAGTGGATAAAAACAGACAAAACCCGAAGCCGCATCAGAGATCTAATCAGGGAATGAAAACACACGCATGAGAAAAAGTGAAGAAAAAGCAGAGAACACCGGCACATAAAAAGCACGCGGCAAGCTCATTTGTCACCAAGAAATCCAATTTCAGAGGTTGTCAGGGTGACCCAGGGAGCGCTGACACATGTGTCAATTGATTTTCAGTTCAGTTCAGTCATTCAGCTAGTCGTGTCCGACTCTTCGTGACCCTATGGACCATGTCACGCCACGCTTTCCGGTCTCTCATTATCTTCCTAACATCACATAACTTCATCTGCAGTGCCTCGAGGATGCCATCTAACCATCGCGTTCGCTGCCTACCCCTTCTCCGGCGACCCTCAATCTTTCCCAACGTCAAATCTTTCTCCAGCGACTCCTCTCTTCTCATCAGATGACCAAAGTAGCTGAGCTTTAACTTTAGAATTTGACCCTCCAATGAGCAGTCAGGGTTTATGGTCGACAATATCGACTGATTTGATCTTCTGGCAGTCCAAGGAACTCTCAAGAGTCTTTGCCAGCACCACAATTCAAACGCGTCAATTCTTCGGCGGTCAGCCTTTTTCACAGTCCAACTCTCGCATCCATACATCACAACTGGAAAGAGCATAGCACGAGTTATACGGATCTTGGTTGGCAGACTAATGTCTCTGCTCTTTACTAGGCGCTCAAGGCTAACCTTTGCTCTCTTTCCCAGAAGCAGGCTTCTCCTAATTTCATGGCTGCAGTGTCCTTCCAAGGTAATCTTGGAGCCCAAGAAGAGAAAATCTGTCACAGCTTCCACTTCTTGTCCATTGATGCTCCAGGACTTGATAGGGCAAGACGCCATGATCTTTGTCTTTTTAATGTTCAGTTTAAGCCCAAACTTCTCACTCTCTTCTTGTACGCGCATCAGAAGTCTCTTGAGTTCCACTTCACTTTCTGCCATTAAAGTGGTATCATCCACATATCTAAGTTTGTTGATACCTTTCCCAGCAATCTTCACTCCAGCTTAAGACTCGTCCAGGCCGGCCTTCCTCATGATGCACTCTGCATATAGGTTAAATAGGCAGGGCGACAGTATGCAGCCTTGCCTCACTCCTTTCTCATTCGGAAACCAATCAGTAAGACCATGCCCAGTTCTGACTGTGGCCTCTTGCCCTTCATACAGGTTCCTGAGGAGACAGATGAGGTGAATTGGAACTCCCATCTCTTGGAGAGCTTGCCACAATCTGCTGTGATCTACGCAGTCAAACATTTTCGCATAATCAATAAAGCAGAAGTAGATGGGTTTCTGGAACTCTCTTGCTTTTTCCATGATCCAGCGAATGTTGGCAATTTGGTCTCTAGTTCCTCTGCCCTTGCGAAGCCCAGCTTGCACGTCCGGAAGCTCCCGATCCACATACTGCTGCAGCCTACCTTGGAGGATTTTCAACATCACCTTGCTAGCATGCGAAATAAGCGCGATCGTGCGGTAGTTGGAACAATCTTTGGCACTGCCTTTCTTTGGAATGGGGATGTAAACTGACCTCCTCCAATCCTGTGGCCACTGCAGGGTTGTCCAAATCTTCTGACATAATGTATGCAGATTGTCAACAGCGTCATGGTTGAGGTTTTGAAGCAACTCAGCTGGAATGCCATCAATTCCGCTAGCTTTGTTCTTAGCAAGGCTGGCTAAGGCCCATTCAACTTCACTCTTCAGGATGCCCGGCTCGAGATCAGTAATCACAACCGTCTTATGTTGGGTTTGCACATTCGGGTCCTTCTTGTACAGTTCTTCTGTGTATTCCTGCCACCTCTTCTTTATCTCTGAGGAGGTAACAAATTCACCCGAGAGGTTAAGGAAGCCTACTACATCGCAAAATCAATTGACACATGTGTCGGCACCCCCTCACAACCCCTGAAATTGCATTTATTGATGACAAGAGTTTGCCGCGTGCTTTTCGACCAAGTATTCGAGCATGAAAATTTATCTGCAAGTGTACGGGCTATTTGCATCTCCCATGTAATAAATACCTAACTATTTGAAATTCTGATTTCATTCTTCGCTATCAGGTAGTTTTAATTTTTATTCTGTGCGTTATATAGTTGAATATAGTACTAGTCTAATAGGATGCCTATACTGAAGAAACATCAGCTTTGTCCAACTTGAAATTACAATTTTTGTTTAAATTGCTACTCCCAACAGCTATTCTTACCCGGATCATCGGACAAGCGCATGAAAAAAATTTTATCATAGGGTTAGCGGGCTCGAGTCGATTTAGTTTACAAGTAATTCCCGGAAATTACAGTGCGTTTCCTGAAAATATCATGGACGAAAAATGAGTAGTCGTGTGAGGTCTCACTGTTCATGGAAGTCGCTGAAGAATATCCTCATTCTGAAAAACCCGGCATTTCGGAGCAAGGTCGACACCTTATTTCAGGAAGGGCGAATACAGGAGGGAGGAGAAGAGGGAGTGGGTGTGGAAAGAGGCAATTGAACGGAGGGAAGGAAAGGGGGGGGGGGGGGGGGGGGTTCAAGGCTTAAATGACTGCGACATTGCAACTAGCCATGAACTAGCATGAAAAACGACAATGGACAGCGACAATAAGGTATGGACGGGATAGCAGGTGCAGATGTGCTCGCTGTCGTCTTTTTTTTTTCGGTGGCCAGCGTCGAGTGAACTCGGCACTGCAGGTGCACACCAGGAAGATTGCTTCTTGTTCCGTTGGGGTTGCCTGACTCAAAAAGCATCTTTTTCGATAATTGCTATCCGCCTATCCGTCTCCAGAACGGAGGTTTCTTGGAAGATTGTGTGGTCGGAATGTTCGGCTATAGGGTTGCGTTGACCTCATTCTGAGGTTGTCGAATTTTTTCCTTTAGGTATTTCTTTTGTCAGCGTTGCACTCAGCACAAGAAATTTTGTAAAAATAGGGAGATTTAGAATAGGGGGATCCTATCGGTTAGGGGAATAGGGTAATTGCGGGGCAACAATGCGCACGAGGGACATGCTGTTTTTTTTTTTTTTTTTGTGTGTGTGGGTTAGTCCACAATGCACTTCATTCTATAACCAGATCATATATGTACACAACCTTACTTCTTCGGTGACTAACTTTCCTTCAATATCATAAAATAAAATTGAGGCGACACTAAGTAAACAGAATATTGAAACCGATTTCCATAGCACGTGCATCACATTCGGCTTATCTCAACTCGTCACCATCAGAACTAGGCTTGAACGAAAGGAGGAAGCTGGTCAGACCAGCCTTTCTTCAGTGATATTTTTTCCAACTTGACAATGATCCCCTTATCATGAAAACTACCATATCATTTGTTTTTGCAGAAACATGCGCCAATTCAATTTTTTTTTTTTTCAGGTACAACATTATAATGTCGTATTGACAAGCTCACCGTTTTGTATTGCTCAACAATTTGCATTTTTTTTTTTTTTTTTGCTTTTATTTTGCAAATGCATACTATCACATGAGCTCTCCTGCTTGGACATGGTATACGCGCAATATTTCCTGAATGAGATTGACTTATATATTGTCTTTTTATTTGAGCGTGAAGTTTATTATTATTTTTTATTTGAGCGTGAAACGAGACAGCTCAAGCAACTAACAAGAACTGGGGGTCCGGGCTACTGCAAGGGGCACCATCTTTTACACATACCTTTTGAATACCCTGGGGCGCAGACTAGCACTAGTAGAGGAAATTCTCCCCATTGCTTCTTTCTTGGTCACAAGTGGCGTGCTAATTGTCGAATACAACGGATACAACTATACCGTGAATACAACTAAAGAAGAAAGCTCTAGTTTCCAAGATTGGACAAGCACGAACAAAAAATAAACAAGGGCGACTGTTGACTGAAGTTCAGCTAATTATAGCTATATTATCATATTTGTAATCACGTTTGATAAAGCAAATTTCTGGTGACCGCAAGAGCTGACAGCTTCCACTACAGTCAAGAAGTGTTCCGATCCTTACTATATCTATGGCATCAACAATAGGGAGGTTTAGAATATGGTACCCCTACCGCTTAGGGGGACAGGGCAATAGCGCGGGTGACAGTAGGAGCACAATTCTCTATTATAGCGCGCACGCTCCGCTATTACTCTATCCCACTTACGGATAGGGTCGCCGTATTCTAAAGCTCGCTAATGATCACTCGAGTGCACAGCCCAAAATACGAGGATCAAAAGAACACAAGACAGGCGCCGACTTCAACTAAGGTTCATTGACGAAGTGTGCAGAAATAGTGCCATTCGCTTTTCCTTTTCACTCGTACTAAGATTGCACTGTGCAATCATGTTGACACCCTGTTTTATTTGTGTTCAGTCAAGCTAGCCTACTGCAGTCCAGTCCAACCCCCCCACGCTCGGCGGGTAGGAGCAATGTTCGTGGCTCTACAGCGGAAACTATACTTCGTCTCACAAGATATCTGCAGCACTGCGAAAGGCAGAGGAGCCCTTTCAATTGTGCTCCTAAGTGCCTCTAGCCTGTGCGCACTATAATAGAGAATTGTGCTCCTACTCTCACCCCCGCCAATTTGGGGGGGGCGAGAGGCGCTTAGAAGCACAATTGCCTATTGTACGCGTGATCCTGGTTGGACCGGCTGGGGTGCCTCTGCTTTTCGCTGTGCTGCAAACATCTTGTGAGACGAAGTATAGGCAAGAGAGGGAAGCCTCTTGTTCAATTGTCAGGGCGCGTATTGTTCGAAGTAGTGGTGCGGTGGGTTGAAGAGGGGAGTTCAATGGGGCAGCCCATGCTGCGCAGGACGGGGACAAAAATCCTTCCCTTCTCTGCCTGGACACTGCTGTGCAGCCGCAAAAATCTTTGAAAGTCCACGCAGCGACACAAGAAAAGCGTTCAGGCAGCTCAAGTCGAGAGGGCTGAGTGGCTGGGTACTCAATTCCTCAGTCATGGATTAGTGGCGTAGCCTGGTGGCAGAATCTGAACTACTTCCAAGATGGCGACCGTAGAACCGCCACCTTAAACGAATCCGCCTGGCTGCGGTTCCTTTAAAAAATAAGGCGTGGTGAAGCTTTTTTTTTCTTTTTTTTTTTCATCTGCTAAATCCAGCGTTGTCCCGCTCTATTCTAAAGAATAGATGGATGCCATTGGTTGTAGGGAGGCCATTTCAAATGCGACGGCCGCTTTTTATTTATCATTTTTTTTTTTAGTCATTTCCGATTACATAGTTATGAGAGGCTTTGGCTTAATGCTCGCTTAAGGTTCCGCTGTACTCAGTCCTGAGACGGGCTCATAAAAACTGCTCTAAGCGCAATCGTGGTTGCGCCGAACACAGTCCCCGTGGCCGATAAAAACGCGATTATGCCGGTAACTATGCGGTTATCGCAAACCGAGTAACATAGGAAATTGCGGCGTCTTTGGACGGAGGGGCCCCTGAAGACGCAGTCCATGACCGGCTGCGTAAAAATTTTGATTCGAAAGCAGGTAACTAGTGGCGCCACATTGAGATCCGTTTTTGGTTAGCTCCCTGCAACAATGTTATCTGTTACGCCCAGGCGCGTAGCCAGGGGGAGGGCTTATGGGGCTCTAGCCCCCCACGAAATTTTTTTGTACTGTCATACATCGCTGACCAAAACAGCTACCAGAGCCGGAAATCAATCTGGACTTTGTCTCCAGTATGTCTTTTTCACGCTCAAAAAGAGTTTTCTGCGGGAATAAAAAAAGCGAAAGGTGCATTTAGTTTTCTGAAATCATCCATCGGACCATACAAAGGAGACAAGCCATACTACTAGATAAGCTGATAAAGCACGCAGAGATGGAATGCATGAGGAAGTAATAATAACAAAAAAACAACAACTAGGAGAGAGCGTGACGCCACGTGCGCAGCCTCCACAGGCCAAACTCGATCTTCTGACGCCGCGCTGTCTTCTCCCTGTCGGGCCTCTTGTTCGCACTGAATCTGGGTGTTTTTATGTTGAAGTGGTCTGCTGAGAGTCCTCATCTGTTCGTAACACTTTAGTTTGTTAGAGTGCAGATGCTGCATTATAATCAAAATTATAAGCACACTGGAGAGAGTGCAGAGAACAATTTCATCCGCGGGTCCGTCAAGAACACTACGTATTCGAGCTAATGTTAATTGTATATGGCTGAAAAACTGCCTGTGAAGAATTTTCAGTTCTGCAATTGTTAAATTAAACGAATGATTTTCGTCTGAAACAATTCATGTGCAGGTTACTCTTCCGTGCAATCTTTGCATCCCGGCATGCACAATTTATGGCGCAGTTGAGAGGTGACAGGTTGGCGACAGGTTCTCGATACTGAGGAGGCTGAGCAGCAACGTCAGCCCCCCGTCGAAAAAAATTTCTGGCTACGCCACTGGTTACGCCTTGTTCCACTTGCCTCTTATAGACAACGGCTGTTGCGAGGCCAACCTTATGGGCGCCATCGAGAATTGCCAGCGCCGAGAGATATTCGTGAGATGTAGTTGGCAAGGCTTTCTTTCGCCTTAAAATAGTGTTCAGTGAAGAAATTGGACCTTAATACAATGTTATTGTTGTTACGGGCAGAAAACGTGAAATGAAAGACAAGTAAAAGAAAGATATATTTTCATCATTATTTTCACTGCGACAAAAAATAACATATATATATAAAAAAACGTGGTATAACAGAAACTTTTGTCAATTTACAAAGATTCTTTATCAGTTGTAAACAGAAAAAGCTGTAAAATCACAGAAAAATTAAAAAACAGAAAACATAGCAGAACAGAAAATTTTTTGGCAGGACAGCTGCCAGAAAATTTCTGTATTTTTCAACAAAAATATTTTACAGTGTATGTCGGCAACGTCTGTCATTTGTATGACCGGACTTGGTCTATACATTTTCAATATTGGGCTGATGCGTTGTGCTGCTTGGGTACAAGTTCACAACGTTTACAGCAAACGGGTAGTTCGAGCTTACCACAACGACGTCGACTCGCGAGCGGCACCATAGCGGGCCACCCGTGAGAGCAGTGGAGCAGAACTTAGGCAGTGTACGTCCCTGCTTGTTGTTTCGCATCGAAGCCTGTAAACAACGCTTTGGAATTAATTAGCGCTATGGTAAATAGTCTACTATTAAACTGCCTTACTGTCAATCCTAGTGTTTCGTAATGTCCTCCTGATTGGGAGGAGGTGCATCCTGTTGCGTCGTAACTCATGCCCATCTTCAGGTAACAGTAATGATTACCATGGAACGGCACTCTCTTGCACCCGGCCCCTCATCCTGCCCCAATGTCCGTATTACCTTAGCGGCACCAAGTTAATACTGAAAGACGTAATTTGACACTTTCACAGGCTCTGCCGGTTCATACAGTTCAAGGATAGCACATGACCCTAAGCGAGCTTTGAACGCCCGCACTCTGTCTGGTGTGCAATGGTCCACTATATGATTGTGCCGCCCTTAATAAGATCATGCATTAGTGCAGTAGCGGTAGACGGCTGTCTACCGCAAGTATTTTCTTAGGCAGTTTATGAACCCCCATCTCGATCCTCGGCACATCGGTATTAGTAGCAGGCAATGTAGAATATCATGAAAACTAGAAACGCTGGCCTATTAAATATGCCCTTTCTGCTATAAAATAAATATTAACAGCAGCAAGGGCATAAGGAACTCTGTTTCAAGCCCAGTTTATATTGATCAAGGTAAAGTGTATTCCTGTTCCTTGGCCCTTACAGCGTATAGCCTTCAATTAACCTTTCGTTATACTATTCGCACGTTCGGACACACAAGGACATCATCAGCATAGGCCACTGACGCCCGACAGTCCCTATAGAATCTGACACATAGTTTAAGCCTAAGATACACACAGCCTAAGATACCGGTACCGAAGATGGTGGCAAAAGTGCATATCCTTGAGGTTTACGACTCCAATTGGATCTGATGGAAGCCCGAGTTGGCATCCAGAGTTGAGAATCATTCGGCACCTGCCAACTTCACCTCAGTATCCTCAGATTTAGGCAGCTGACAATGTCTTGGATTTACCCACTTATTTATCGCTTTGGGGTCAAGGCAAATACTAAGTTGACCAACCTCCTTCAAAGCAAAAGCCAATAGACTTAGTCAGTCTGTTGGCTCCTAAATTTCTATGATTATGTTAGCCTCGGACAAACGTTTCAGCTCCTGCTGTAGCGGCTACAGCAGTGCCTGCGAGACTCGACCAGTTGTTAGCACTGTAGAAATATGGCTGGATCCTTGAGGAGCGTATAGTACGTCTGTTTAACTACCAGACCACCGAATATCTTTGGATACCCGGACACTATACGCCGTCACAAATGATATCGAAAACGCGGTTAACAAATCCAGTTCGTTGGCACGAAAATCTAGTATGGCAGTGCAAAACTTCTTGGCAATGAAGAACTCAGCAACCTGTTTCATTTCGTTGCAGGCCACCTACAGCTGGGCTTTACCAGTACGTGTGATTACACTTCCATTGTAGCTGAGCAGAAATCATCGTGCTCGCCAGTATAGCGGCGCTTTTTTCTCTATATGCTTTTTTCAGCATGAGAATGGGTAAAGGTTCGCCTGTGCCCTGATATCATTTTTCAACTCGGCGTTGATACCATCTCACCTTCGCTGGTGCGATCGAGCCACTCACGTTTACCTCCTGCACTTAGCATGCATGCCAAATTCCGGGGGATCAAATTCGTCTTCAGTCATTTGACCTTCGGTAGTGTTGTCTTCACTAACTTCGTGGATGGTCGTTTTCAGACTGCAGTACGCCGCAAGATAGCCTATTCGCTTATATTTCCGGCACTCTTTACCCTCTACCGGGCAAGCTAGTCCCTTAGGAAGGTACGCGCACTTATCGCAACGTTGTCTGATTGGCGCTTATGCCAACTCCGTTCCCCATTTCTATAAAGCCTTGGTTCGCATGGTGAATACCTTGCTTTTCTTCGCCCCATCACCTACTCTGCTTGTTCGATAACTTGTTAGCCTTGCTACATGTTAATCGCCTTCTTGGGAGTTAAATCAAGTTCGAGCTGCATTTTTCGTCGCAGCTTCTTATTTATGACTCCATATACGACATGATCAAGGACCACAAGGTCAGCAGAACTGCGTAGTTCGAAGGTTTGAGCTTTCAGCAACAGATTCAGGTCATCATCGTCATCATCATCAGCAGTAGCAACAACACCAATAACAACAACAACCTGACCACCCACTGCAAAGCAAATGCATCTGCCAAATCTTCCCAGTTAACCCGGTCCTGTGCCAGCTGCGTCACCAAATCCCTGCAAACCTGATCTCAGGCACATATATCATCCGTCCACCTAGCTCTCCGGCCTCCTGCGGCACGCTTGCCTTTAGAACGCAGTTCCACAGAGCAAGTGTGACCGATACCGCTCCTTCCCTTTCCTGTGAACCAATTATTATTGTTCCTTGAACGCCGCACTACACAGCATACAAAAGCAGACGCAGTACAGCAGACATCAGCGTCGTTTTAGATTGGTTCATAGGAAAAAAAAAAAAAAAAAAGGCGCAGTATCTGGTCACCTGAACCGAGCCACAAGGAAAATGACGAAGGTGGTAGTTAAATAAGAAAGAGGTGCCGTAATGGAGGACCGCTGATCACTGCGCCATAAAGGTGTTCGCCTCATCGACTTTAGTGGTCAGAAGTACCCCCAAGAACTTTTGGTGCCGCCTCTCGAAGACGTGCCTGCATACACGGTCGAGTCTTCAGTAGCATATTTTCTTAATGATGTTGTTTTTGTTTGTTTTGTGGGCTTTAACGTCCCTAAGCGACTCGCCCGTCTCTTCTTGATTTCTACTAGTATGTCAGTGTTTGTTCCCTGACGCATACTTCACAGTTCCTGTTGTTTAACGTTACACCTATAATTTTCCGTTCCACAGTTTTTTGCGTTGTCCTTGGTTTAGTTGAACCCTTTACGTTAGCATCCCCGTTTCAGCTCCATAGATACGCAAATGTGTCCGTGTGCTCTGCGGTGTTAGTGCAAGTTAAAAATCTCCACGTGGCCGAAAATTTTCCGGAGCCCTATAGCAAGCATCTTTTTCTCCCTCTCTCTTCTTTCCGCCCCACCTACCTCCCTCCCCTCTCTTCCCTCAGGCGTCTACTGCGAAGTGTGGCAAATACTGCGTCTTTCCTTTCCTATAAGCCAATTTAATTTTGCAGGTATACTCCTGTGGGAGCCCACTATGCAAAGGCTCGCGAGCCGCTGTAAGTGACAGGACTCCTAAGTGGTGAGCTCGAGTATGCCCTGGTCTGCACGGGCAACGGGGCCGACAGACAAAAACAGTAGCGTAGACTTTTTGAGAACGAGAACTGTACATTTTGTTTGGCCAAAGTGTCGACAATGCCGGGCTCTTAGAGCACACACTCAGAAAAATAATTATTTTTCTTGATTTAAGTAAACATCGCTTCTTTTAAAATTACTGAAATGAAATGCAATAAACTTGTTACATCCTGCCATGTTGCACTCTTGGCACCTGGCGACGATGACGAAGTGTCTCGCAACTACTTGCATGAAAGAGAACCGAACAAGGGTTGAGGGGAAGCTTCAGTTTGCAAGCCAAGCTGACGTTTCGGCTTGTATAATGAGCCTCTCCCTCAATTCTCGTTCATTTTTCTTTCATACTTTGTAGCTATCTTTTTCCTCTCGTTCTACCCTGAATCCTCTACTAAACTTGCGATCGTACGCATTTTTCTTGAGCCACCTGAGGGCGTTCTCAGCTCAAAACTATCTTTTCTACAGGTTTAGTACTTTTTTTGCTTTGACGTATTCAATTTCATTTGCTGCAACATTTTTTTTTAGGCAACATATGTCCATGGAAACAGAACAACAGTTTCTTAAATTAAGAAAAATATATATATCTATTTTACGACAGAAAAATATGCGATTCAAATCGTGTAGAAAGCCGAAATCTGTGTAAATGTGATGAAAAAAGTTATGGACTTTTAATCATTTTAATTTTTCATCCCTTATTGAACGGTGCCAATTGTTTGACGCATTTCCTAAGTGCTTAAACCGTGGACACCTCAATAATCAACCTTTTTCGGCAAAATATTTTTGATATACCGATTACAGATACTGATACAGAGGACAACCGAGGGTCGCTTAGGGTAAAAAAATTGAGTTCCAAAATAAGGAAAGCGTATCAGCGGGCGCAAGAAAGTTAGATGTGCGGATGAAGTTAAGAAGTTTGGACAGGATTAATTGGAAGAATATGGGAGAGGCCGTCGCCCTGTAGTGGGTATGGTAGTCCGGCTAATGATGATGATGATGATGACAGATTGCGTTAAGTATTCATGAACATTTGCGGATAAATTGGAGGTAGACGAGAGCAACACAGAGAATTTGACACAGATTGACCCTAAACGAAAGGAGTTGGACAGCTGAAAAGATGGCGCGACTTCTCAAGCGAATGTGAACAAAAAGGAGGACCAGTAGTTAGAAAACAACTTTATTCAACGCATTACTAAGCGTCAAGAAGGCGCTGGTATATCTGTTGACCACAGCCAGCATATTATAGCCGAAATGCGTGATTATAGGCTAATATTTCACACTACTGGATATATGTTGCTAAATAGAGTCTAATGAAATTGAATTGCGAAGCTTGTACAAGCCTGCTAACCGCTTACTCGGCGCAAACTTCCGCGACAATGGGAACTCAGCTATTGTAAGTTCAGCTTTTGCTGCTTGAGCAAGCTCGAAAAATGACGGCCTGTGGGGCGATCATTCATGACTTGAAAACCACTGTACACGGCGCAAAGACGACAACACAAAAAATAAAAGAACGCCATGTGAGCATGTGCTGTCCTTTTCTTTCTTGTGTTGTCTTCTTAAATTTGCGCCTTATGCATGCAGTGGTTCTCGAAAATATATGTTCACGGAGTTTTTTTTTTTTTTTTTTCGTGCCATAAACTGCATTCAGGCAGCAAATTAATTGATGCACTCGGAGTAGTAAAAGACACGCTTCCGCGAGAAATCGGATGCTTACAACATATACGCCTCGCCTCTCTCAACAGTTATGAAATTAACACGGCTGTACTTTTTGTCAAGGAAGCTAGCAGTGGAGCCGCCGTTCATCAGCCCGAGATGCCTACTAAATGCTTGTTTTCACACTCCTAGAGCTCCTGTCAGGTCCTTCCCTATCGATCAGAACACTGTCTACACGAATATAGCTAATTCGCAATTCTGCAGTTATCTGAAAATTTTCAGATTAAACTGCTGATAATGGACGGGGGATGCTCAACTGCAAGCTTTTAAGATGTGTTCAATAATGACTTGTGGCAATTTTTATGCACCTTTCTTCCATAAACAGCGTCGACAGCAAATTAAAATTCACGATCCAGAAGGCAGGCGCGACAAAAATAGGTGCTGACAGCTGCGGCCTATAGAAATACTGATACAACTTTACACGCTACACACGTAAACCTACGTGTCTCTGTACTTTATCATCGCGGCCGTGAATTACAAACCTCATAAAATTGGGCAATCGAGCGCCGCAGTCATTTTCATACAAGCGCCTTAATTCACTTTTCGCCAAGGACTCCGGAGAGAAATCGGACACGCGTTTGCAGTTAGAAACCTCTTAGTTCATCTTATAGCACCAGTAGTAGCAAACTTGCTAATATATCCAACCTCTGCATGGCTGCCACATGCAAATCTAAAAAGTGTGGACGAAGACGGTACGTTTTTCTAAAGCGAGAAGGCTGCGGTCGCACGAACGCAACCCCTCAACCAGCAGAGCGCTACATTGAAGTCTGCGGTGGCGCCACCTAGTGCATGTGACACAGACTGCGTCAGGAAAGGAGCCCCAGTGAGCCCGCTACCCCATTCTAGCTCACTTTAGTCGCGAGAACACTTGTTTGGTATAGGGGAGAAAACCTGGGCGAGGGGGCGCTGCGCCGCTCTGTGCGTCAGCGCCCTCCATGGAGATCCCGTCAAAACTTACGCGCAGTGCGGCCGCGTCGTCTGCTCCCCGCCGCATAGAAAAGCATGCTGTCGTCTGCTCCGCGCTAAAGCCCCTCAATAAGTTTATTGAGGGGCTTTACTCCGCGCTGCTCTCCAGCACGTGTTTGCGCGCGCGCGCTCGGTTGTTTCTCTCCTCCTCCGGTCGCATTCTGGCCGCCGTCGCGCTCCAACAAAGGGGGCAAGAAAAAAAAAACTGGAATGAAAAAGTGACGGCGCGCTTTTTCGCAAAACTCGTGAAAGTGTTTTTCTCTCTTTCGTGTTGAAACGATGGTTGTCGGTTTTTTTTTTAGGTGTCTCGTACCGCTCGTATCTCGCACCTCTGTTTGTAACTGGCGGTGCCGCAGCAGCCATCGCGGAACCAAGTCGGCCTCAAGAAACAGATATATGCCATTAATGACATCACTCGGCGCTTATAAAGGGAAAACACATACGTTAATCGTTCTATCCTCATACGCGATCCTGCTTCGGAAGCTCAAAACTACGCATTCGCTAGAGGAGATAACTGAACTAGGGATTGCGCAGCGTAGCTGTGGAATTAAAAAGACAAAGGTTTACTTGGAGAGATGTCCCGCCTGCATGAAAAGTCGTCAGGCATTTCGTCGCTCTTCGTCTCGCGGAGAGAGGAAACTGCCGAAAAAAATGGCATGCCTCGGCTTCTCGTCAGTGATCCAGGTAGTTAAGAAACCTCTCATCGTTAAAGGTAGATAAGTCATTGACTTCGGCCACAGCAGCGAACTCCCCCTGACCGCTGTCAGCAGGAACCAAAAGGTAAGGCGGCATGCTTTGTGCCTTTGTAGGGAACGCGTCCTAAACGCGCCGAAAGCAGGCACCACGGCGCCGGCAGCATCGCCTAATACTTCTGTCCCCAAAGAGTTGAATAGGCCCCTTTCAAGTGAGCAGTCACAAATGGAAAGGAAGCTCCCCAACCAGCGCCCGGAGCACTCGTCGCTGTGTACAGGCGTATCAATTCTCAACGAGAAGGCTTCATTCTCTGAACAACATGGAAGAGACATCAAGAGGTGCCGCCTCAAGTACTTCAAAATACCTGTCGCTTGCCTCTGCCTTCGAGTACCGAATTCGCGTTCATGTTTTTTTTTTTTTGTCTGAACCTGCCAACAAGCGCTCTTCGAAAGCAATGTCCGCGGCGATCAATTATAATTTCTCACTTTCGAAAGCACCGATAAAAAGCGTGCCTCCAGCCAGCCTCTATGTCAGCCGGGGCACAGAAAAAAGCAAAAATAAGAAACACCACTGGCAAAGAGCGCCGGCTTTGCGCGCACAGACGCACGACCATCCCCCCTCGTCCTCACTCTCCTTCTCCCGCTCCGCGTGCACGTGCGGCTGCCTGTAGCACGCGCTCCCGAGCGAGCGGGCTGCGCAGACTCCGCAGACAGCCGCGCGCAGCGCGGGCGCGGATGCGTGTAGGTTTTGTAGTTCCCCTCCGCTCCGCTGGAAACCGAGCGCTGGCGTCGCGGAGCAAACTCCAGCTTTGGTTCCCTATCGTTGTGTATCCTGGTCTCTAAAATGCCGACACAAACATCTGCAGTGAGATCGGTAAACGACATTATAATGCGGCTTCTGACGACAGGAACGATGCGTTGTAAAGGTGGCAGCATTGTCTATCATTAAAAATACTTATTGTGAAGCTTGAAGTTTTCAAGATTCGTCTCTTTTCTTTTTTCGTGTGAATATGACTTCTTGCTTCAGCTTTGTTAGCAATAAACTTTTCTTTGCGCAGTCGGCTCAAGCTGCCAATGAAATGCACAGTGAGAATTGGCGGTCGCATGCGTGGGCACAGAACTGAAAAAAAAAAGAAAAGGTCTTTCTGTTTCAGACAGGCTACTAAAAAAAAAAAAATGACCCCATGATTGCATTTTCAGTCTTTCCGAAATTCGCAAATAATTTCATCATATTCAATGTCTTCAATGCATGTGCTGACTATTTCGCTTAAAGAAATAAGAGAAGAAAGGAAAGCCTTTCTAGCGAAAACAAATGGGACGAGAAGGTTTGCACATGCGTAGCGGTTGCAGTATATATATATATACTTGGAAATATTTTTCTCTCCTCAGCATTCCGCCACAGAAATTAATGCACATCCCCTTCTACAATGGTTCCCTTAAATAAAAGCTTAATAGGGAAAGATAGAAGAGAGGAATAAGGTCAAGAACAAGGGCATCAAGCAAAGGCACTCGCGCAGTAAAGAATGCCGGAAAGGCAGGCCTGGTGAGACGATTGTAATGAAAGGACGAGGAATGCAGCGTTTCATCTTCAAATTTTTGAAAGATGCTTCATATGCTCTATGCAGTCGGTCTCAAAGGGAACTAAGACCACCTACAAGACGGCAGGCAATCGTTCAGATTACGTGACGTCCGCGGAGAGAATATAATATTACTGCGCATGTGTACAGTGTTCCTGGCCCCTGTTGCTGCACTGAATGTCACGCGCTCCCATGCTAGCGGTCAAAGGGATCGAGATGGTACGCCTGCGTATATATAACTCAGCAAAGGGCCCATCAGCACCACGTCCTTTAAAGTCCTTTGTTTCGCGACCTCCGCTGTTGGGAAGAGATGCTGTTGACTGTTGCCGTCTAATTCGTGGACGATGCAGTTG